>NC_077230.1:5443762-5791262 GCF_027887165.1 Monodelphis domestica
TGATATAGATGGAGAATAAGACTCAAAGCCAGAATGACTTGGCTTGATATATACTGGCATTTCGACTGATGACAAATCATTTAATTTCTGACTGCTCTTGGCAACTCTCTAAGACTATTGCAGAAGGTGTTGACCTGCATCAGAAGGATAGAGTTCTTTATATCAGTGAAATCATAAATCACAGTGCCAAGCATACTCAGTATGTGACATCCTCTTGTCTTGTCCATAGCCTCTTCAAGAGCACTTAAGTGTTCTGTACAGTGTATCATTGCCTCCAATCCATCCCGTGTTTGCAGACTTCTTTTTCTGTATTCTGAGTTGGGCTGGAAAAATGACTCACTGTGACTTTTTCTGTATTTTCCCTTTGGGATTTGGTCTCGTGCATTTTCTAGATTTGGTTTGGAGGAGTCTGTAGAGAGGAAGCCACTGTGATGATTTCTATAACTCTGTCAAGTTGGCTTTACCCAGGTAACTCCCTAAGATATATGTTACTGTCACCTTGAAATCTGGAGACCCCAAGTCTGTTCCTGTCCTCTGAGGGAAGTTCTAAACTCACCCATTTCAGACAGAACAATAAACCTAAAGGTAGATCTGCACAGATATTAAGAACCCTTTTGTCCCAGTAGTTTCTCCCATTGTATCAAAATCCTCTCTCAGGTAGCCCAACTCTAGGCTGAACCCTTCCCTTGTGGATCCATTGTAAAAAAACAGCCTCTCCCTGATAATCGTGTCTTGGACTTCTCATTTCCTTGTAACCATGGTAATGCCAATTAATCATGCTTCCCTGTCCTAAGTTCCCCAAAAGGTATATAAATTCTATCTATCCCCAAGTTCTATTGTTCTTTGGAGAAATCATCTAGGGGGGTCCTTCTCCCAGGGATAAGTTCCCAGAGCCCCAGTGTGTAGGACCTGTGAAGTTTTTGGCACTGGGCTCTGTGATAGTGGTCAAATATTGGATCTATCCCTTTCCTGATTAAAGACTTGGTTTTTCGGACTACTTTAAAAGCTCTGTGTTATTTACAAGTTAACATTACAAATGAATCTCTTATCTTTTTCCCTGGAGGAAGTCTTCATAATAGAAATTCTCAATTCCAATGAAACCATAGATCAGGACCAAAGGTTAAAAAAAAAAAGGTTCACACACTTATGTATTGAAACTGGCAAATATAAGCCTTTCAAAAAAAATCTTCCTTTTTTTAGGCAGAGTTTTTTTAAATTCCATAACTATATATATATAATATGTGCATATTATATATAATAAATCTCTAAAAGTTTAGATTCTCAGACAATTATTTTTTTCTCTTTTTATATCAATTTGTTTCTCAGTTTCATTATTTCAGTATTTTTTTTTCTCTGACCATAGGATCACAGAATCTGAGAGTTGGTGGGAACCTCAGTGGTCATCTAATCCAGGACATACTTGAAAGGAATCTCCAGTATAAACTATTTAATAAAGTTGTCTAGCTTCCGCTTGATGATTTCTAAGGAAAGGGAACCCATCACCCTCAAGGTAGCTGGTTCCACTTCTGTACAGTTCTAGTGGCTGGGAAGTGCCAGTAGCCATCAAAAACCCCGCTGTTTGACACAGTCCACATGGAAACCAGGAACTGCAAAGCAGCTCCCAGGAAGGATGGAAAAACCCACTGAAACCCCCCCTAAGAGACTTCCCCTTATTGTTGGAATTGTTATGATTATTATTTTTACTTAGCCTCAGGAAAAATAGATGAGAGCAACATACTTGCAGGGTTACTACACCCTGGATATTACCAGGAGATCCCACTTACAAAATTAAACCTAAGGATTCTTAGATAGGACCCTCTTTTCTAGGCACAAAAACTTCTGGCGAATCTGTGCTCTGAATTCCCTAACCTATATCTGGGTCATGTTGATTCTACCCACTGATCCTGCCCTTAGCAACAATGTTTCATTTACTATCTCCCTAGGCTTCCTGTCTGTTGTTAGGTTCCATGGAAACATGTATGTTGAGAATGAAACTGTGTGCCAAATAGATGTGTGATCATGAGGGTATAAAATAAAGCCAGGCCTCAGCCAAGGTGGAGCAGTTTATCCTATGAAACCTGTGCTGCTACAGGTTGAATGCAAAAGCTGTGTCCCATCCATCATTTCGCCAACACCATCCCACCTCCAAGATCCCATCCCCAGTGGGAGGCTGGCCTACCCCAGAGCAGGGAAGTTTTTTCCTGATTTCAAGCCTACATTTTCCTTTTTTGTAACTATGCTCTGCTCCCTGTTCTGCTTTCTGGGGAAAAACAAAACAAGCATAATACTTTATTCATATGATCTCATTTAAATATTTGAAGATATCTGTTATGTCCCTCTTGAATCTTCTCCAAATTAAATATATCTACTTTCTTTGATCAGGCTTCGTATGATATGGAATCAAGGTCCTTCACTATCCTGATTGCTTCTTTTGTATACTTTCCAGCTTATCATTGTCCTTAAACCAAAATTCCTAGAACTGAATACACTACTTCAGATAAGGTCTGTTGTTCTGGAAGCTATGCTCCTCCTAATGCAACCCAAGATCTCATTACCTTTTTTTGGATGCCTCATCACACTGATGATTTATATTCAGCTTGTGGTCCAATCCTTCCTTCCAAGCTAGGTCTTATTCAGAACAACTGTTGTCTAGCCATGCCTCCCCTGTCTTATATTTGTGAAGTTATTTTTGTACCTAAGTGCAAGACTTTACATTTGTACTGATTGAATTTCATCTTATTATATTCATGTCAGGAATCTAGCCTGTCAAGTTCTTGATTTCACTATCCATTATTGTTAGATTACCCTCCCAACTTGGTGTCATCAGAAAATTTTATGGAAATGTTAAGTAGAATTGTGCCAAGCCCACATCTCTGGAAGATTATTCTGGAGACCCTTTTCCACACTGAACTGTTAACAACTTCTACATTAATCCTTCTATCCAACCCAGTTCTGAATCCATCTGGTTATATTATCATCTAATCTATACCTCTTCATCTTCTCCATAAGATATGAGATAATTTACTGAAGACTTTACTAAAATCTAAGTAAGTTATATCCATATCCATAGCATTCTTCTTGTCAACATTGAATCTAGAACCTCCTAAACTTATAGCCTCATAAGATTTGATGACCACCAGTTTAGTTAGCTTGAAGGGGAAAACCTTAAGTTTGGGGGCTTCTAGATTCCATGTTGATACCCTTTATCTACTTATTTAGTAATCTTTAAAAAAAAAGAGAAATGCCATTCATCTGGCTTGACTTGTTCTTTATGAAACTATGCTAACATCACTCATCCAGATAATTTAAAACTTGAATTACTCCTTTTTCTTGGAGATAAAGTAATATAATTTTGATCAACTAGAAAACCTTTTAAAAAAAATCTAATGCCTCTATTAGGTAGAATCCAGTTTGCTGAATTTAATCAAATAGAAACTGAGAATATAGGATTGTCTTAAATACCTTAAACCTATAATTTTTTAAAAGCTAGATTTCTATAACTATATTTAATCAGAGTAACATCAAAGCTTTTTCTTTTTTTAGAAATTATATAATTTTTAAAATGTAAATCTGACTACCAAGACAATTTTCTTTTGGCTTGATTACTAGTTAAAAAAGACCAACATAATTTATCAAATTTATATCCTTATTGATAGAGCATCATTTTATTTACAGAATTATATTGATTTTAAAAGCTTCTAAATGGTACTTGGAAAGCAAAGTAATGGAATGGGTAGTGGTTTTGCCTTGAACATCAATCAGTTGGAATTGCATGGATTATAAAAACACATTTACTGAGGGTCAGCATTTTTCTTTTTGCTGCTCTTTCACAAACGACTGCCTGCTACTTATTTGTGCTAGGTATAGACTTTCTGAAAAAGTAATTCTATTAGAGAACAATTTGGCACAGTTTCTTGGCAGGGAGTTGCCTACCCATAACTACTTTAATTCCACTAATTGCATTAGATTCATCTCTGATGAAATATGCTCTGCCAGCCCTAAGGACTGTATCAACTTTGAGCTGATGTCTCATTTCTTTGAGCAGGTTTTTCATATAGATATAACCACAGATGCATAGAAACACAGATTTGGTAACAACAGAAAGATTATCAAATTATTTAGGGATTATTTTCCTCTTCTCTATCCTCTTTTTCACAGAGTATAAAAGAAACATGAAATTAAAATGTTTATCTGTTTGCCTTTCTGTCTGTTTTTCTCTGTCTCTGTCTCACTCTCTGTATGTTTCTGTTTCTTTGTCTCTACTTTATCTGCCTTTGGGAATAAGTAGGTGAGGCTAAATCCAAGATAACTCTTTACCTATGTTATTTTATTTTACTTTTTTGCTTTTGAAAGTATTTTATTTTTCCCCAATTACAAATAAAAACTATTCACTAAAAAAAAAATTAATTCCAAATTCTCTCCCTCTTTCCTCTCCCTAAGATGGCAAACAATTCAATATAGGTTAAACATGTGCAATTATGCAAAACATTTGTCCATATTGTTTTTATTACTACTAATAATGAGATTACCTAACAAAACAAATAAGTATTGAGTTCTTCTTTTTTTGAACATTATTTTATTTGGTCATTTCCAAACATTATTCATTGGAGACAGAGATCATTTTCTTCCCCCCCCCCCATACCCGACTTGCGATTCCACTGTTTACTTATGTTATTAATGGATGTTTAAGGGGGAAAACAAGAGGTAAACATTTAAATATTTTGAATTTATTAATGGGGAAATAGGATAGGAATGAAGGTAACTAGGAGAAGGGAAATTTCTTAATCTTATCCCCAAAATTAATTCCCCTTAATAACTAACTTATTGGCTAACTTCCTAAGCTAAATAAGTTAAGTTCCCCACCAAACAGGACCTCACAAACAGAGTCCAGATATGGGCCAAGATCCCAGAGGTAAAGTCCAAATCTGGTCCTAGTAGAGATTGATGGCCCTTTTCTTGATCTTCACTCTAGCTGCCAGTAGTCTGTTCAAGCAGTCTCTCTCCTCAAGCTGGTATCTCACAAGGGCCAGATATCTTGTAGATAGATGAAATTTACAGCTACAACCAAAATCTTCAGCAAGAAGACTGTTTTCAGTTGGGACCACACCCCCCTTGGAATCTTGACCCAGGCTCTCATGTGATTCTGTGTCACATGTCTCTGTCAATCAAAATGCAGTCTTTTCTCTGCTTACTACAGCCCCCTCCCACCCCCTTTGCACAAAGCCTAAATCATGTTGAAAACACTATTTTGGCATTTATACACAACCTAAAATATTTACCAATTACCTAAACTAAGATATCTACCCCAAATAACAAACAACCTACACTCAACTATCTTAATCTAACTAATACTAACCTATTCTAGGGAATTTAATAAGAAAAAGGAAAAGGAATTAAATAACGAACAAGTACAAATGCCAAACAGAAGCAAAAGCAAAACAAGCAAATAACGTCAAAGCAAAAGATAAACATAATTTCCATGCAAACATCAAACTCAAATACTATTATCAGCTAATATAGAACATTGTACTACTATTATAGTACATTAATATCAAACTTAGAGAAAAAAGTTTTTGAAAATTACAATAAACACAACATTGCATAAGTTTTACACTGAAAATCAAACCAAACATTAAACTCACTTATACAAATACATGTAATAATAGATATAAGTGAACTATGTACATAATTTACACACACACATAGTACACACATATAACATATACATGTAAGCTATACATGTGCACAAATATACTTCATATTTACATGTTACATATATACACAGACACACTATACTATGATTAATTTATAATCCTATTATACATACTATTTACATATATTTACATATGTATTTACAATTTTGTTTGATATGTGATGTCATATGTTATTTGTGTTGTGTAATATATGATGTAGTGCAAGTCAGTATCTAATTTTCTTATCTACTTAATCCTACCTAATTCCCTATTTTTGCAATTCTTCTATCTAACTAGATTTCTATACTTAAACTAAATCTAACTACATTTTGTTAGTAACTAACTTATCTATAGCTAATTATAACAATGTTAGTACCCTAACTATACATTGTTTCACTCATTTAAGTAGTGATTTACTATAACCTAATCATGTTTATGTTTTGTGTTTATATTGTGTTATGTTGTTATTTTTGTTATGTTACATTGTTTTGCTAGTGTAATGTCAGTGTTACTGTTATTTTAGTGTTATGTTACTGTTGCATGCAATATATACTTACTACTATTTTGGATCTTTCCTTTTCATCAGCTCTTGATTGAAGAATTCTTCTTCTGCAATTCCTGTATTTGTGTTTGTGTGTGAATAAGTGCTATGTTATTTTGTGCTATAATACATTACCCCAAAGTATTAATTCATTAGTCCATTAATTCTGTAATCTTCTTCATTGCAAATTTCCCAAAGTCTTTTAATTTATAAGTTTTTAGTCTTTTAACAATGTCCATTAATTCTTGAATTTTTTTCTTCATCTGCATTGTCCCCTTTTATCCTCTTCCACAGGAATGGTCCTTTCCTTACTGATTTTTTTGACTGCAGACTCAATTTGACTGATGATTCTAACTTTCTATGATGTCTTCTTCATTTTCTTCTTCGATGATTTGTACATTTTCATTATTAATACCATGTGGTAGTTTGATATGTGAACAATGATACCATGAATCTCTACCCAAAACTTTTACTGAAGATGGAGAAACTAACACAAGAGTATAAGGGCCTAACCAACTTTCTTGTGTTGCTGATGTTTTAGCAAAATTTTTGACATATACCATATCTGCTGGTTTGTAAGTATGGAGAAAATAGTCCAAAAACCAGTTTGAATTAATACTCCCATATCATGTAATTCTGAGTCTTTGTTATAAAGCACTTAAGTAAGAAGCAAGTTGACAGTCTCCTCCTAAGAGAAATATATAGACTATTTTACAAGTTTTTGCCTATAAGTGGAGCATGTCCAAAGAGCATTTCATTGGATGATATATATAAATCTGCTCTTGGTCTCGTACGTAGGTAAAACAAAGCAATGAGAAGAATTTCTGGCTATGTGTATTTTAGATTTACTCCACCCTGTTTAGTCTTTAGAATTATAGCAACCAGGAATGTATACATGCTCACTTAAGCATTAAGTGTGGGGGAGGAAAATCCATGACCCACGTGTGCTAGCAAGTGACAAATCAGAAACAACTGACTGACCCTCTGGGCCATCCAAAGCCAAATTTAAGCCACCATTGGTACATGTGAGACACAGGAAGTGACGTAAAGAACTGTCTTTATATTTCACATCACTTCCTGTGAGAGGGACTTGGCGATGGAACTTGACTGTGGAGGAGCTCAAGCGTGAGATCTGAGACTGCTTCTCTTAGTCTGTCACGTGGTGAGTACAAGGCTTACTTCCCTTTCCTTGGCTTTTCTGGAGGCACCAGCCTCCAAGGAGGTCCCTCATCTTGGAGGAGGCCTTGTGGCTGGAATCCATGCTAGATTTAATCCTCTGTCCCACCCACCCACTCCTTGGCTGGAGCCTCTGAACTCCTGCCTGGTATCTCTCTCCCTTTTTCCCTTTCTTTCTTCCTTAATATCTTCACTCTGTTGTAAATAAACCACCATAAAATTCCATTCTGACTTGAGTATTTCATTGGGATTTAGAATTTAAATCCCTGGCGACCAGCTAAAATATATTCAGTCCAACCATAAGTTTTACCCCTAACGGAACAATATAGGTGGTAATACAGTGTCCAATAAAATGTTACAAATTTTATAAAATTACAAACAGTTTTTTCAAAATGGCCACTCCAAGATAGCCACCCCAAGATGATTGCTGGGAGCACATGGTGCAGTCAAAATGGCTCCCCTAGGCAATCCAAGCCCCCAGAATTTTGCTAGGCCCTCCCTCTGAGCTCTTGACAGCTCAGAGAGGTTTTAGAATGTTGTCTCAACTGAATTTTCCCCTAAGTACATTAACTATACTTAACTTACAATTAAACAGACAACTAATAATAATTAATAAATATAACCTATCAGATTCTGCCAACTGTTATTAATGGATGTTTAAAGGGAAGATGCAAGGGATAAACATCTAAATATTTTGAGTTTATTAATGGGGAAATGGGATAGGAATGAGGGTACTAGGAGTAGGGAAATTTCTTAATCTTATCCCCAAAACTAATTCCCCTTAATAACTAACTTATTGGCTAACTTTCTAAGCTAAATAAGTTAAGTTCTACACCAAACAGAATCTCACAATGTCCAGATATGAGTCCAGATATGAACCAAGATCCCAGAGGTAAAGTCCAAATCCGGTCCCAGTAGAGATTGATGGCCCTTTTCTTGATCTTCACTCTAGCTGCCAGTAGCCTGTTCAAGCAGTCTCTCTCCTCAAGCTGGTATCTCACAAGGGCCAGATATCTTGTAGATAGATGAAATTTACAGCTACAACCAAAATCTTCAGCAAGAAGACTGTTTTCAGTTGGGACCACATTCCCCTTGGAATCTTGACCCAGGCTCTCATGGGATTCTGTGTCACATGTCTCTGTCAATCAAAATGCAGTCTTTTCTCTGCTTACTACAGTCATGGACATGGCTTTGGTATAGTAGATGGAGAACCAGACTCAGAGCCACAACAACTTGAGTTTAAGACTGACATATACTAGCTATATGACCTTTGGCAAGTCATTTAATCTCTGAATGCTCTAGGCAGCTCTCCAAGACTATAAATTGCAGAGAAAGGTACTGACCCACGTTGGAAGAAGGAGTTTTCTTAATTTGGTAGTTTACAAATTCATTCCTTCTCCACTCTATTTTTTCTGACCAAAAGATCTAGAAAATCCATCAAATTGAATTCTGATAGGAAAGAAAAAATTAGGAGTAATTTTTCCAGTGTATATCAGTGTAGGGACACAAGTAGGGTAATCCATGGGCATTAGAAAAGAAGGGGTCTGGCCAGTAACATGTCGGAGACTGTAAAATGGAAAATGAAGGGGTACCAGACACATATGGGCTCCCTCAGACCTATATCAGGGCACCATGATGGGAACAGATGCTAACTGATGACTTTGTTGCTCACTCTCTAATGCTGGGTCACAGATCCTAGGCAGACTTCTCTTCTTCAGCAATCTAAGGCCCTAGGTGGTAATCTAAGAGAGAAGTAAATTCAGAAGAAAGCATCTGTAGTGTGGCTCAGCCCCTAATGGGATTTCAGTTCTAGCTTCTAGCCCAGTCTAAAACCTGAAGAAGAATAATCAGGAAAGCAATTTCCAATTAAAGGAATGCCTGCAGTTCTTTAATTTTGAATCAGCAGAACTTTCCAGTTGACTTCCAGTGAGTGCTTGAGGCCAGTAACAATCTACTATTGCTCAGCCCTAAACCCATGTCAGGAACTTATAGATCTTATATTAGGGAGTGCAGTAATCAGACTACCCTGAATTAAATATCTTTGGAAGCACTTGCAGGTCTCCTGCCTGAGCTGTCCCTGAGATCTTAGAACAATGTAACACCCAATACTCTAAGAAGGTAGCAACTAGACCATCTCAGACTTTCCTTACAGAAGTTCTTACAGAGCAAAACCCTAACATTAAACCCAAAGTCAGGAAATAGACTGGAAGAATGAATGAACATAAAAAGAATCTCACCATAAAGAGCTAGCAAGGTGACACAAATGTTCAAGTAACAAACTCAGAAGATGACATCTACAATCAATCCCTCAAATGAAAACAGAGCTTGGGCACAAGTTCACCAGGAATTCCTGGAAGACATGAAACAAAAAAAACATTTTTTAAAAAAGAGTAAAATATATGTTTTGTCAATGAGATGAGAGTGCTAAAGGAAAAATTGAAAAAAGAAATGAGAGTTATAGAAGAAAGAATTGAGAAGGGAATTAACTGCTTGGAACAAGAGGTGCAAAATTTTGCACAAGCAATAAACTCCTTGAAAATTAGAAGGGACCAAATAAAAGCCAATGACTCCATGAGATAACAAGAAAGATTAAAGCAAAGTTGAAAGACTGAAAAAAGCAACTGGCCAGAAATATAGATCAAGGAGAAAAAACTTTTATAATCATTGGACACTGTGATCAAAAAAAGAGCCCAGACATCCTATTTCAAGAAATCTTAAAACTACCCAGATCTCTTAGAACCAGAAGGTAGAGTAGAAGCAATTAGCAGTTATCTACTAAAAGAAACTTTAAAATGATACCTCCTAGGAACATTAAGGCCTAAATCTAGAGCTTCCAGGCAAAAGAAAAAAATATATTGTAAGCAGTCAATAAGAAGGAATTAATTTGTTGAAGAATCACAGTTAGGATCACATCTAATTTATTTAACAGCCACCATTATGAAAGAGCAAAGAGCCTGGAATAGAATATTTCAGAGGTAAAGAATATAGATTTATAGACAAGAATCACCTACCCCCTAAACTGAGTATCCTATACGGGAAAAATAAACCTTCAATGAAACTTGATATTTCAAAGTATACCTGATGAAAAGACCACAACTGTTTAGAAATTTTGAAATCCAAAGAGTTAAGAGAAAAATAAAGAAGTAAATACAAATAAACAAACAATGACAAGAGATTAAAGAAAAATAAATTGCTCACATTCCAATATGGGAAGATGTTATAAGTATCCCCTCTTTACCCTATTAACATCATGAGTCATAGAAGGAGTCTAATTATAGAGAAGGGCTTAGAGTGGTTCTTTTATATGTATGTATATACATATATATATATATATATATATATATATATATATAGTTCTTTTATATTTTGATGATTTGAGAAAAGGAGGGGAAGAGGTATACATATGGTCTGCAAAAGGAAAAAAATTTCCTCATATAATGAAGGTTTGCAAGTAATCATCTAAACAAAATAAGAAAGAGCCAGGGAAAGTGGCTAACACTTGAACCTCATTCTCATCTGAACTGGTTAAAAAAGGGAAGAATATGTACATACACACACAACTGGATTCAGAAATACATTTCACTCAATAATAAGTAGGAGGGAAAGGGGAAAAGGGAGAAGGAAGAATTAGAGGGAGAACAGATTAAAGGATGGATTAGTCCTAAGTGAAAAAAAAAACCAAGACTCTAAGATGTATGAAAATGTTTTAAACTTTTTTTTTTAAAGTAGCCAAGTATGGAAATCTGATAAGATGCCCCCAAATTGGGGAAGGGATGAACAAATTATGTTATATAAATGTGATGGAATATACTATTATACTGTAAGAATGTTAGAGATGATTTCAGAGAAACCTGGGAAGACCTGTATGAGCTGATAATGAATGAAGTGAATAGAACTAGGAGAACAATTTATATAAAGATAACAATATGGTAAAGACAAATGTGTGAAGGAAATTTGCCCACCCCCTCTTGTGTCGCAAACATGACATCATCCCCTGCATGCCTGGTGTCCCCTGCATGTCAGCCTGCACATCAGCATGCAATGGTAGTCCAAGGGCTGAATGAAGAGGGTATATGAATGGTGAATGAGGAAGTGGTTGTTTTATTTTACTTCTGTGGGAGTGCTTGCAGAAGGAACTGGAGGACAAGCAGCAAAATGGAGAACTAGATTAGAATAATACTCTTCTTAAATCTCTCTCTTTCTCTGTCTCCTTTTCCTTCTTCCCCTCTCTCATCCTCCTTTCCTTTTGTCCATCCTGTCAATAAACCATGATAAATTCAGTAAGTCTATGACCAGACTCATATTTTAATAGAAACACAAACACCTTTGAAAGAATTGGGAACTCTGACCTGTGTTCTAATTTCTGATCATGATTTCATTTTTTCACTCAATAAACATTTATTAAGCAACTACTGTATACCAGAAACTGTGCCAACAGCTGGGGATACAAACAGAGGCAAAAGACAGTCCTTGCCCTCAAGAAGTTTATAATCCAGGATAGCTAGGTGGCTCAATGAATGAGAACCAGACCTAGAGGTGGGAAGCTCTGGTTTCAAATTTGACTCAGACACTTCCTGGCTGTGTGACCCTAGGCAAGTCACTTAACCCCCATTGTCTAACCCTTATTGCTCTTCTGCTCTGGAATGAATACACAGTATTGATTCTAAGGCAGAAGATAAGGATTAAAAAAAAAAGCTAATAAAAGAGATAACACGAAATAATATATATACCAGAAAGAAAAAAAAATTAAAAGAAGAATTAAGAGTGGTAAGAGAAAGCTTCCTGTGCTGGGATTTTAGTTGAGGCTTATAGGAAGCCAGGGAGGTCTATAGTCAGAGCCAAGGAAGCACAGCAAAAGAAAATACCTGGAGCTGAGTGATGAGTGTCTTGCTTGAAGAGCAGCCAGGAGGCCAATGTCACTGGATCAATAAGGATAGCAAACTGGAAAGGTAAGAGGGGGCTAGATTATAAAGGGCTTTGAATGCCAAACAGATCCATTTTGGCACTGGTACCTGGAGACAATAAGAAACTACTGGAGTTTATTGAATTGAGAGGTGACATGAATAGGCCTATGTTTTAGGAAAATGACTTTAGTGGCTTAAGGTATTGGACTGGGGAGAATCATGAGGCAGGTAGACCCACTAGCAGGCTATTAAGGTAGTCCAGGTGTGAGGTGATGAGGGTCTGCACTAGAATGGTGGCAGTGCCAAAGGAGAGAAGAGGACATATTTGGGAGATGTTGCAAAGGGAAATCAGTAGGCCTTGGCAACGGCATGGATATGGAGAGTGAGAGATAGTGAAGAATCCAGGATAGCTCCTAGATTGTGATCCTTAGAGCCTGGAAGGATGGTGTTGCCCTCTACAGAAATAGAGAAGGTAGGAGGGGGCAAGGTATAGAGGGAAAGATAATGAGTTCTGTTTCCTACATAGTGAGTTCAAGATGCTTATTGGATATCCAGTTTGAGATGTCTGAAAGGCAGTTGGAGATGCAAATTGGAAAGCAATTGAGAGTGGGGCAGGAAAGACAGATTTGAGAATTATTAGCATAATGATGGTAATTAAATCTATGGGAGCTGATGAGATACCCAAGTGAAGTAGACTAGAAAGAGAAGAGGATAAGGGCCAGGCTAGAACCCTGAAGGACACCTAAGGTTAGAGGACATCATCTAGAAGAGGATTCATCAAAGGAGATAGAGAATTAATGATGAAAAATGTTACCCACTTCCTTATAGGCAGAAAGACTCAGAGAGCAGAATGAGAATGTTAAATTTTTTTGGACATGGCCCATTGGAAATTTGTTTTGCTCAATCATACATGTTTTTAACAAGAATTTTTTTTTATCCTTTGTTATCATTGGAGGTGGGAGAGAAAGTGGACTTTTGTTGAATAAAATAAAATTTAATATATAATTATATAAAATGTAAATATGAAAATATTTTTGCTAAAAATACATGTAATAAAAAAAAGAAAATGCCTAGAATAAGGAGATAGAATGCCTTTGGGAATAAAAGAAAGAAGGTCAATATTACTAGATTTCAGAGTAATTCAAGAAGAAGTTAGACATAGGGAAATTGAAAAGGTAAGAAAGGGCTGATTGTGAAGGACTTTGGATGCCAAATGGAGGGTTTTATGCTTGGTCACAGAAGGAATAGGGAGCCACAAGAGTTTACTGAGTAGGGATGGGGGTATGTGTGACAGGGTCAGACCTGCACTTTAGGAAGGTCAATTTGATAGCTGAGTGGAGGATGGATGGTAGTGGAGAAAGACTTGAGGCAGGAAGACCAATCTAGGAATGAGGTTATAAAGGTACAAAAGTTATAAAGATATCTACCACTCTCTAGGTTGTAGATATCTATTAAGCAGATCTGAGAATCATTAGCTTAGAGATGATAATTGAATCCATGGAGCTAATGAGATCACCAAGTGAGATAATATTTAGAGAGAAGAGAAGGCTCATGATAGAGCCCTGGGGGACATCGGGCAGATTTAGATGAAGATCTAAAAACAGAAACGTGGAAGAAAGCCAGGAGGAGACAGACCTAAGATAGAGTAGGATTATGAAAACCTGAGTTAGAAGAAAATATCAAGGAGAAAGGGCAGCCAGGTGGTACAGAGGAAAGAGCACTTGTGGGTGATGGCAAGACCAAGGCTATAACCATCTCTGTCTGTAGTTGAGGTGAGGATGGAGGAGCCGGTCATTGGGAAGGGAGTACGCTGAGGGTCTGGGAGGTTAGGGTATACCAGGGGATTCTCTGCACACTGTATCTGTCCATTATACTTTGAACATTTAATTATTTGGACTTTGTAGTATTCCATTCTTTGCAGGCATTTATCGCTAGAATGTTGGCTCAAAAAGACGAGAGTGTTTGTTTTAGAGAAATGTGAAGGCATTAAAAACCCGCTCAATTTCTCAAAAGCAATAGCACCGGCTTTCTTTCGGTATTCATCGGAAGGGCTGGTTCCCCCACTCTGTCTGTGGCATATACTCAATATATTTTATATCAGAGGGCTGGGTTTAGGGTCTTTCCCTAGAACTCTCTACCATCATTTGGATGAGAAGCATTCTCTTGCCATTGTTCTGGGTGTGGGTAATTACACTGAACTCTTTGGGGTGATTATAGATCTCATCTAGGACATTCCACAGTGTTCCAATGCTTGCTGCAATCTCCACCACCTCACCCTCTCCGGAGGACTTTTCTTTCTGAGCACATCGCCCTGGTTTATGCCCGAACAGCCTTCATTATTGGATGGTGGTTGGAAAGACGTCTCTCTGTGGTAGCTTTAGAGGGACCTTGGAGATTGTTAACAGGAGTGAGATACCTTGTCCAAGGAGAACTTGCAAGGCTTGGTTTTTCTTGGATGCTTTTAGAATGTAATCTACAAGTAACCAATAGAGTAGGATTTGGGATTCTCCGACCTTTCCTGCATCACATTTTCATCGGGCATATTTGATATGTGAACTTGCAATCATAAACGTCTTGTAGAGATGGAAAAGGAAGCATATGTGTTTGAAGAAGAAATTGATATGATCTCAAGTGCCCTTTTCCAGTAATGATTTAATTTTAATCTCTCTCCTTCCCCAATGCTGTACTCCCCCCACCCCCACCCCCATCTTTCTCCTTTAATTTTTTTTAAAGAGACAGAAACTCTCTAACTCATCCCTTCTTGTGCCAGAGCAAAAAGTGGCAAGAGGTGGAAGTTGAGGGCTGAAAGGCAGGGGCAGAAACTTGTGGCTGCCCCCCTCCTCATCACCTCGATTCTTCACAGTGACAGATATGATTTTGTTTGAAAAACAACCAACAATCTTTCATTGTATTTGGCTTCATCAATAAAATAAGTTTATCCTTGGAAAGAATTTTCAGTGAAAATATAATCATTTGCTAAATCTCTGTAGGAGTCACTGGGAAGCTCAGTTTATACAGGGGCCTGGAATCAGGAAGAGCATCGTGGAAATGGGACCTCAGACAATTCTGTTTGCCTCGGATTCATCATCTCCCAAATGGCGATAAGTAATAGTGCCTGTCTCCCAGGGCTGTTGGGAAGGCCAAATGAGATCATCATGAAGCTCGGGGGCCACCGGCAAATAGTAAATGCAATAGCAATAGGTGGATAACTATGAATACCGAATGCGTGTGGAGTGTTGTGCTAGGACTTGAGGAGATTGTTCTAGGCGCTTCCGCTCTCTTCAGGGCGATACTATATACAGAGAAAAGGACATAAAGCATGTACGAGGGGTTTCCAGGAGAAGGGCGAGAGCAGCTCTGAAGAAACGAGAGCCGGGAAGCCTGGTATAACGCTGATGAGCACACACGGTTCATGACCAAAGAAAGTAGAAGAAACGGAAGAGACTGTGCGAACACTTGGAGGCAGACTTGATTTTTAAAGGGTGGCCAGTTTGATGCAGGAAACTGAAGGAGTTGTGACTTGAGAGGCTCATCCCTGGGAATCGGTCGCCTTTCATGGAAGCTATTGAAGACAGAGGAAGTGAGTTCTAGAAGAGCCCGACAGAGCAGAAGTCAAAATCCCAAGCCCGGAAAGCAGCTCTGGCGGAGCTGTTCCTAAAAGCTGTAATCGATGGCTTCTTTGGCGCATAGCTTCAGGATGCTCTTTGTCTTTCACCGCCACCTAGAGGTGGAGAGGCGAAGCGGCTCATAGGGGTCTGTTGTTTTGTTCCGGAACCTCTAGCTCGCTACTTTGGTACCCTGCTTGAGATGAAGGGGGGAGGGGGAGAGGGAGAGAGGGGGAGAGGGGGAGAGAGGGGGAGAGGGAGAGAGAGAGAGAGAGAGAGAGAGAGAGAGAGAGAGAGAGAGAGAGAGAGAGAGAGAGAGAGAGAGAGAGAGAGAGAGAGAGGGAGAGGGAGAGGGAGAGGGAGAGGGAGAGGGAGAGGGAGAGGGAGAGGGAGAGGGAGAGGGAGAGGGAGAGGGAGAGAGAGAGAGAGAAAGAGAGAGAGAGAGAGAGAGAGAGAGAGAGAGAGAGAGAGAGGGAGGGAGGGAGGGAGAGAGAGAGAGAGAGAGAAGGAGAGGAAGAGGGAGAGGGAGAGGGAGAGGGAGAGAGAGGGAGAGAGGCAGAGAGGGAGGGAGAGGGAGGGAGAGGGAGGGGAAGAGGGAGAGGGAGAGAGAGAGAGTGTGTGTGTGTTTGCTTTTTTTTTCCCCCTTTCTTTTTGTGAGCTGCATTCTGACTGAACAACAAATAACTCCCTGGGATGGTCTAGATCAGAGCTGCCAAATGGAAATAGAACCTGGGGCCACTAGACTAACATGGGCTGTGCACATTGACATAGAAAACCACATATTAACATCATATATGTTCTATTGTATTTTTAGTATACATTTTATATACCTTTTAATCTAGTCTCAGCAGTTCTTAGGAATTTTGTGTCACAGGGCAAATGTTGGACACCTCTGGTTAGATGGCTCAAAGAGAGAGGATAATGAATTTTGTAGTTTTACAACTTGAAAAGAAGTTACGCATCTTAAGAGCTGCCACTTTTTAAATGAGATATGTAGTTTTTAGAGAATGAGGCTAATGGCAAGAGCTGCTAAGTTCTAAAAGAAAAGGATTTCACTGAAAAGAGGTAAACGTCAACACTTAAGTGAACAGAGAGATGGAACATTCTGGGTTCAAATTTGATTTTAGAAACTTCCTAGCTGTGTGACACTGGGCAAACCACTAAACCCCAATTCCCTAGTGTAAAAAATAGACTCGAATACAGGACTACAATCCCCATGAGCCTTTGCTCCACTTCCCCAGAATGCCTTGTAATCTCACCTGGGCCGAGATCGAGAAGGTATTTAAGCTGATTCAAAGGCTTTTGAAGGGCTCTTGGCTCTTTTTGGACTTCTGTTTTGGAGCAGGCTCGTCTCTTGCGTGATGTGAGGTTATTTTGTCTAGGCCTCTGGCCTAGGCACATGTTTCTTACTTGTATATTCTTTAATCTTTAGCCTTTAATAAACCTCTAAAAAATATAATACTCCTTGCAGAGAGAAACTAATTTCTACCTGCCTCAGTCTCCCCATCTCCCCTAAATTTTAATCTTTACACTAGTCCTTGCTGTCCTTCTGCCTTGGAACCAATAAATAATATTGATTCTAAGACAGAAGGCAAGAGTTAAAAAAAAAAAGTAATGAACAGAGAAAGTTTCATCTAGGAAAGATTTTCCAGAATGGAGTAATGACATTGAAACCTATGGGCCAGTATCATAAATTACCCTAAGGAAAACCAATGTGCTTCTCTACCAGATTCCTAAAACTGTACTTGCTCTTCACCATAGATGAAGATGAGTACATGGGTGGGAAAATATGGTCTAGGCTTACATATACATTATGATATATTTTTCTTGTTAGTTAAGCATGAGCTTTGCTTTAATAATAAGCATTGTTTTAGTATTTTAATTTCTTTTGCTTTATTAAAGTTAAGTAAATAATTGTGTTTAAGATCTAAAAGTAAATAGTTGTATTTGAGATCTAAAAAAAGATCTAATATACATAGATTTGTTTCTTTTTAAGAAAATCAAGTTGATATTTTCCATTTTGTAATTTATTCTGTCACTGCAGATATTTATTTATACTGCCTAAGCCATGTTTATTTGTGTCTGAGTTAAGTTCAGAAATTAAATTTTCTTCTCTGAGTTAATTAAGTTTAAAAGTTGAATTTTCCTGCTAGTCACTGTTCTATTCTTGTATCAAGGAAATTTGTTATACTTGAAGGAGACAGGTTATCTCAGGGAGTCCAGTCTGTTACATATCTGCAACACTGGCAGTACTTCAAAAAAGTCTGTTCTGTTATAGGTGGTGAGTTATTTTAAAAATGAACTTATTATTTTATTTTAATTTAATTTATTTAACTTTTTATTTAAAATATTTTTCCATGGTTACATGATTCATGATTAATCCCCCTTTCTTTCCCCACTCCCGAACCTGACAAGCAATTCCATTGGGTAATACATGTATCATTGTTCAAAACCCATTTCCATGTTATTCATATTTGCAGTAGAGTGATCTTTTAACATCAAAATCCTAATCATATCCCCAACAAATTACGTGATTGATCTTATGTTTGTCTTCTGTTGCTGTAGTTCTTTCTCTAAATGTGGATTGTCCTGGGTCATTGCATTACTGCTAGTAGAAAAACTACTACATTCAATTGTGCCATAATGTATCAGTCTCTCTGTACATTGTTCTCTTGGTTCTGCTCCTTTTACTCTGCTTCAATTCCTAGAGGCCATTTCAGTTCACATGGAATTTCTCCAGTTCATTATACCTTTCAGCATAATAGTATTCCATTACCAAACAGATACCACAATTTGTTCAGCCATTTCCCAATAGATGCACACCCCCCTCATTTTCCAGTCTTTTGCCACGACAAAGAGTGTGGCTATCAATGAGTTTGTACAAGTATTTTTCCTTATCTCTTTGGGGTACAAACCCAGCAGTGGTATGGCTGGATCAAAGGGCAGGCAGTCTTTTAGAACCCTTTGGGCATAGTTCCAAATTGCCTTCCAGAATGGTTGGATCAATTTACAACTGCACCAACAGCGTATTAGTGTCCCAATTTTGCCACATCTCCTCCAACATTTATCACTTTCCTTTACTGTCATATTGGTCAATCTGCTAGGTGTAAGGTGGTATGTCACAGTTGTTTTGATTTGTATTTTTCTAAAGATGAGAGATTTAGAACACTTTCCCATGTGCTTATTGATAGTTTTGATTTCTTTATCTGAAAAGTGCCTATTCAAGTCCCTTACCATTTATCAGTTGGAGAATGGCTTGATTTTTTGTACAATTGATTTAGCTCCTTATAAATTTGAGAAATTAGACCTTTGTCAGAGAGTTTTGTTATAAAAATGTTCTCCCAATTTGTTGCTTTCCTTTTAATTTTGGTTGCATTGGTTTTGTTTGTACAAAAACTTTTAAATTTGATATAATCCAAGTCATTCATTTTACATTTTGTGATGTTCTCTATCTCTTTCTTGGTCTTTCAATCCTTTCCTTTCCTACAGATCTGACAAGTATACTATTCTATGTTCACCTAATTTATTTATGATTTCACTCTTCATATTTGTCATTTACCTGTTCCGAATTTATCTTTGTATAGGGTGTAAGATGTTGATCTAAACCTAATCTCACCTATACTGTTTTCCAATTTTCTCAGCAGTTTTTGTCAAATAGTGAGTTCTTTCCCCAAAGTTGGGATCTTTGGATTTATCGAACACTAACTTGCTGAGGTCATTTACCCCAAGTCTCTTCCATTGGCCTGCTTAATCTAGGCAGATATTAATTAGCTCTCAACCAGGAAGGCTGGTAGTGAGTAACCATGTGGCCTCCTCCAAGATGGAAGTTGGTCTCTCCAGAAGCTAGGAAAGGGGTCAGCCTTTTTACTCACTCAATGAAGTAATCCAAGAGTCAGAGTCCAAGTAGAAGCTGAGTTCTGAGCCCAGGATCCAAGCCATAGTCTCCAGCAAAGCTTGCCCAAGACTATCTAAGACAATATATTCAGATTATTTTCTCAACGACAATCTGGGGGGCAGCTGGGTGGCTCAGTGGATTGAGAGTCAGGTCTAGAGATGGGAGATCCTAGGTTCAAATCTGGCCTCAGACACTTCCCAGCTGTGTGACCCTGGGCAAGTCACTTAACCCTCATTGCCTAACCCTTGCCACTCTTCTGCCTTGGAGCCAATGTGGTATTGATTCCAAGATGGAAGGTAAGGGTTTAAAAAAAAATCAAAGACAATCTTCCCTGAAGCAGTTTGGGGCTTGCTTTTTATGGTGACTTCTTGTCCCTTCCCCTTTTCACAGGGGCCAATCACAGTTTCCAAATTATTTAGCACTGCCCAGGGGGAAGTGTCTGTAGGATTGACTTCTCATCTTCTGAAGGTTAAGTTCTCACCAAAAAGGTTCACACTTTCCTGATTTGATTGAATTTCTAGTGAATTCTCTAAGTACCTTACTAGCTTCTCACTTGGTTCTAAGTAGGGTGTTTAATTTTTTGTTGATTCAATTCAAAAGTAGACAAAGGAGAGTTAATTCTGTCTTCACAATCTAGTGAGGGTCTAAGGGTACTTAAGTTATTGTTAATCAAAGTGCTTACTCAAAATAGACAAAGAGAATAAAGGGTTCCCTTTCAGAAGTGTAAACTCAAAGAGAACAAAGAATTCCCTTTCACAAAGCCTAGTTCATTGATCTCTTTTTTACAGATTTTGTTGCTATAGGCACTCAGAGATAGAAATTTTCCCCTGAGTACTACTTTGGCTGTATCCCATAGGTTCTGGTATGATGTCTCCTCATTGTCATCCTCTTTAATAAAATCCTCAAGTGTTTCTATGATTTCTTTTTTGACCCAACAGTTTTGAAAAATTAGATTATTTAATTTCCAATTAATTTTAAATTTGCCTTTCCATGGACCCTTGTTAAGTATAATTTTTATTGCATTATGATCTGAGAAAGTTGTATTTATTATTTCTGCTTTTGTTTGCAATATTTCTATGCCCTAGTACATAGTTGATTTTTGTGTACATACCATATACTGCTGAGAATAAGGTATATTTATTTTAATTATTATTCAGTTTTCTCCAGATATCTATTAATTCTAATTTTTCTAGCATTTCATTCACTTCCCTTACTTCTTTCTTATTTATTTTTTGGTTTGATTTATCTGGTTCTAAAAGGGGAAGGTTTGGATCCCCTGCTAATATGGTCTTACTATCTATTTCCTCCTTGAGCTCCATTAATTTTCCCTTTAGAAATCTAGATGTTGTGCCATTTGGTGCATAAATGTTTAGTAATGATATTCCTTCATTGTTTATAGTACCCTTTAACAGAATGTAATTGCCTTCCTTATCTCTTTTAATCAGATTAATTTCTACTTTAGGTTTGTCTGGTACCATGATTGCTACTGCTGCTTTTTTTTTTTTTGAAATGTCAGACCAGTACTTTATTTTTTTTTAAATGCTATTTTATTTGGTCATTTCCCAACATTATTCATTGGAAACAAAGATCATTTTCTTTTCTTCCTCCCCTCCCCCCCATCTCTCCCATAGCCGATGTGCAAATCCATTGGGTATCACATGTGTCCTTGATTTGAACCCATTTCCATTTTGCTGGTATTTGCATTAGAGTGTTCATTAAGAGTCTCTCCTTAGTCATATCCCCTCAACCCCTGTAGTCAAGCAGTTGCTTTTCATTGGTGTTTTTACTCCCACAGTTTATCCTCTGCTTGTGGATAGTGTTTTTTAGATCCCTGCAGATTGTTCAGGGACATTGCATTGACACTAATGGAGAAGTCCATTACATTCAATTGTACCACAGTGTGTCAGTTTCTGTGTACGATGTTTTCCTGGTTCTGCTCCTTTCGCTCTGCATCACTGCCTGGAGGTTGTTCCAGTTTCCATGGAATTCCTCCACTTTATTATTCCTTTTAGCACAATAGTATTCCATCACCAACATATACCACAATTTATTCAGCCATTCCCCAATTGAAGGGCATCCCCTCATTTTCCAATTTTTTGCCACCACAAAGAGTGCAGCTATGAATATTCTTGTTACTGCTGCTCTTTTAACTTTAGATGATGCATAATAAATCCTGCTGTAGCCTTTTATCTCGAATCTGTGTGTGTCACTCTGCCTCAAATGTATTTCTTGTAAACAGTTTATAGTAGGATTCTGTTTTTTAATCCACTCTGCTTTCTGCTTCTGTTTAATGGGGGGGTTCATCCCATTCATATTCAGCGTTTATGATTACTGTGTATTGTCCTCCATTATATTTTCCCTTTTAAATCCTGCTTTATTTCCTTTCTCTCTGTTCCTCCTCAACAATATTTTATTTTTTGTCCTCCCCATTTCCCTCTCCCTCCAATTACCTTCCTCTTTCCTTATCTTATTCCCCTTCTACTTCTCTGTGAGTTAAGATAGAATTCTATACCCCACTGAGTATACTTGTTTTATCCACTCTGAGCCCTTTATAATGAGAGTAAAGTTTAAGCATTGTCCATCACTACCCTTATCCTCCCCTCTCTATAAAGATTTTTCATGCCTCTTTATGTTATATATAATTTACCCCATTCTATCTCTCCCTTCCCGTTTCTCTTGGTGCAATCCTCTTTCAGCCCTTGATTGGTTTTTTTAAACATATCATTCATTTGCATACATATGTATCATTCCATATCATCACATTTGCATGTATATTATATCATCACAATTAGCTTACTTTTCCATCCTCTTTCTTAGTAAATTCCTTCTATCTTCTCTACTAAGACTAACTTTTGAGAATTACAGAAATCCTTTTTCCATGTAAGCATATAAACATTTTGACCTTAATGAGTCCCTTAAATTTTCTCTTTCTTATTTACCTTTTTAGGCTTCTTATATCTCATATTTGTTTAGATTTGTCTTATTCCTTGGAAATCTTCTATCTGATTGAATGTCCATTTTCCCCCTGAAAGAATATACTCAATTTTGCTGGATAGGTGACTCTGGGTTATAAACCCAAATATTTTGCCTTCCTGAATATCATATTCCATGCCTTTCAATCCTTTAATGTAGAAGCCACTAGGTCCCATGTAATCCTGATTGTAGCTCCCAGGTATTTGAATGGTCTCTTTTCTGGCTTTTAAGTATTTTTTTTCCCTTGGCTTGGTGGGCTCTTGAATTTAGCTCTCATATCCTGGAAGTGGTCATTTGAGGATTTATTTCTGGAGGTGATCTGTGAATTCTTTCAATTTCAATTTTATTTTTTGTTCAAGGATTTCTGGGCAGTTATCTTTGATAATTTTATTTTTTGGTAAGATGATATTCAAGGTTTTTTTCTTGGCTTTCAGGTAGTCCAATAATTCTCAAATCATCTCTCCTAGATGTATTTTCTAGGTTAGTGGTTTTTAAAATAAGATATTTCATATTATCCTCTATTTTTTTCATTCATTTGATTCTGCTTTATTGTTTTGTGATTTCTCATGAAATCATTAATTTCTAGATGGTCAGTTCTGATTTTTAAGGCCCTATTTTCCTCTGGTGGTTTTTGGTTCTTCTTTTTCAATTGACCCATTTCTTCTTGCATCACTTTTCTTTCTCCTTGCATCACTTTCACTTCCACTTTTCCTCTGCCTCTCTTAATTGGTTTTTGAAGTCCTTTTTGAGTTCTTCCAGAATCTGTGTCCAATTAATATTTTTCTTTTGGACTTTGAATGTGTTTCCTTTGCATTCACTGTCCCCTTCTTTGTCTGTACCTTGCTCTTTGTCTCCATAAAAATGTTTTAGATTTAGGTGCTTTTTTGGTTGATGGCTCATTTTCCCTATCTAATTAGAGGTAGGCTTGGAGGGATAATGTGATTGTCTGAGGGCTGGGAGCTGTGAGGTCTCTCCCCCTGCTGATTCAATTGACCTTTGTGATGTTGATAGCTTAAAGACTTGCCTCAGGCTTAGGTGTATGCTTTTGATCTCACTCTGATCTTGATTAGGTCAGGGACTGATCAAATTCTAGCCTCAGACTTAGTCTCAAGTTTTTGGTCTCATTGTGTACTTTATCCAATCAGCCACACCCTTTATTTTCCTGTCTTGGAGTTCACCCTAAGCTTTAGGCAAAAAGATCAGTACTTAGTTCTTAGAATTATCATCTACTCCAAAGTGTGAATTAAATCCTTTCCTAAACTCAGAGTAGAATTCCTTGTTCTAGGGCTTCACACCTCCATAGGTTTGAACTTTCAATGTGGATGGGTTGGCTCGTACCTCTATGTGTTCAGGAAGGGTCTCAGGGTCTAGAGTTGGCTTGGGCATAGGTTCCTGGATCTTGGACAGCTGATGTGGGGTGGGGGTGTGTGGCTTGCTCTTCCCTCTTTGCTACAGTTTCTTGCTGTGTCTGCTCTCTTCTTACCCCAGTGCCCCAGATGTTCATTGCCTGCCTTTGGGGTTTTTCTTTTCTTGAAAGGTGTTTCACTCTATCTCCTTGTTGGTTCTTTCACTCCTGTATTTGTTTTATGGTGATATTTTAATCATTGGTCAGAGAGGATTCTCATGGTGACCCAGAGCTTCTCAGGATTACTCCATCATCTTGGCTCTACCCCTAATGAACTTCCATCAATGAGTTTTTAATAGGAACATGATAGGAGGGGTTGTTGCTAGCCTGCGTTATCAATTTCCTGGCAATCATATTGTCACCCATGCCTGCAATGCTTCAGACTTTGTAACCAGTCGTGTTGTTTTCCCTGTTTGTGATACTGTCTTCTAGTTTGGGGATGCTCTTTTGTCATAAAATGATCTCTCAGCCTCCATTCAGGGTCTTTTGGCTTGTTGTGGAGCTAAGGACCTCTTTTATTGGTAACTGCTGGCTTTATCAATACAGTGAATGTACTTGGAACTTTATGTTTCAATTTACCTTAACTTCAGTCATGATGCTTCTGAATGGATGGTTGTAGAGATAAAAAATGCTGGATGAGGGCTCACGAGTTAAAATGGAGGGGCCGAGGAAGTGCTTCTCCTCAAAAGGGTATTTCTAGCTCTCTGGGTGAGTTGGAACGTCACCTTGTTAGTTGTTTATCTCTGGGAACTTGTAACAGGTTGGAATGACCAGGCCAAATCCAGAGAAATAGGAAATGTTTGAGACATTACACGAAACAGGTGATATAAAAAAATTGTGTAATATTAGTAGTTAACATCCAGTCACATCACATCCACATACAAGTAGTTCTCCACAGGTTGGGGAGGGTATGTGTATTGTGAATTTTAAGACTATTCCACTGTAATCAGACCGTACTTGAGAAGATCCAATTTAGCTATTTCCTGATCAGTAACAATGGAGATACTTGGAATAACAGTATGTGTTTTGTCTAGGCTTCATTTTGCTTACCATATTACCTAGGCATTATGTCTTTTGACTATTGCATGTTGGTGTTGTGGAGCTGGTTTAGATTCTCATTCAACATCCATAAAAATTGTTTATTATCTGACCAATATTTCTTTTTATATGATTTGGGTAGAATCATATTTAAGTGCTTTTGCTTTCTAAAGTTTTGACTCGATCAACTCTAGTTTTAAAAAAAGAGTTGGGGGAGAGAAAAGTGGAACCCAGTATGTTTTCACTTGAAAGAGGCATCTAAAGCTCTTCCTCTCATTGACTCTATTAGCCTAAACAAAATGAGTTTTATTTTCTGCAGATATGATTAAGATTCCAGAATTACCCAATTACATTATGAGAGGCAAGGGCAACCTTTTCTGAGGGACATGGCTGGCAGAATCATTGTATTATCTCAATAATTTTTTTTGGGGGGAGTCATTATTTTTTCTGATATTTTGTCCAGGTACATTTAATGAAAAATGAGTAAGTTGGATGTGTGTTTGATATGATTCATCGGATCTTATAGGCTACCTTCAGAGCTGGAAGGAATCTTAGAGATTGCCGAATTCAACCCTCTCCTTTAACAGATAAAGAAATAGGGGCACAATGACTATTTTTAAATGGTTGCATGGAGCACATTATTAATCTCCCAACCAGTCACACACACACACACACACACACACCTATGCATTTCATCTTGTTTATAGAGACATTTATTTGATCTTCCTTTGTCCACATTGTGTTTCTGAAATCACTTGATCAAAGTGTGACTTCCTTTGTTTTAACTCATTTTTGTAATTCTACTTCAGACTTTCGTGTAACACTACTTTAATGAGAAGCTAGATTAGTTTAAGGAGGTCACGCATGTCCAACATTGTCAGAATTTGCAGTTATGTCTAGAAATGTTAAAGTTACTTAGATCTAACTAACTGGCATATCATTTTATGGAATATTTGGGCTTCTCAGCAATAATATTCCTAAGTAAACGCAAGAGTCTACAGTTTGGCTTTACTTGTTAATACACAGGGACTTTCCTTTTATTTCTGCTATAAGCAAAATTATTTCATGTAGGATAAACACTGATTTTTCAGCTCCGATAATTATATTGTATCTTGATAGTAGATTTGAGAGTTATTGCTTTTGAATCCTCTTGGAAATTTATTTCATTTATCCTCTTAGGTTAAAGCACAAAACTATCCTGTAGATTATTGTATTAATGTAAAATACTCAAGGAATTTGATGTAGCCATTATGAAAATTAGACTAGCTTCTCCCTACCTCCCACTTTGACAGCCTCTTACATTCAAAATGAAACTTGGAGTCCTATTTTAACATGGAAGTTGTTTCATTTTAAACTTGGTATCTCATTTAGGATAGCTTTTCACAAGATTATAGAAAATAACTTCAGTAAGTGCTTAGCTTAATTGATTGGCCTTCGAACCCAGACCCTAAGTTTTACACTTAGATACCCTTTCATGATGTAATTTCCACAGTTTTCCACTTCTCTAGAAAACAGATTTCTGAGATTTACTTGTAGCTTTCATTTTTCAGCCATGAGTTTCCTGTCAGGAGCTCAGGCAAAGGGACCAGTGCCTGAAGCCGAAGAAATGGCATTTCTCTCCTTTCTCTGCAGGCTGGCCTGGGTAGGAGGTTGGATGGAATGGCATCCCTCTGTCCTCCTTAGGTAGGAGGAGCCCCCTGTAAATGGGAAGAAGTCAGCCTGGGAGATTAGCATCCTCTCTTTCCCCCACAGACAGGAAGAGACCAGTCTATAAGACTAGGCACATAACTATGTCAACTTCTTCCTTCACCAGATCCAGTGGCTCCCTATTACCTCTAGGATCAAATAGAAAAAAATTCTGTTTGTCACTTAAAGTTCTTCATATGCTGACTCTTTCCTATCTTTCCAGTTATCTTATACTTTTCTTTCCTCCACACACGGTACAACCATGATAGACTGGCCTCATTGCTTTTCCTTGAATGTGACACCCTATCTCTTATCTCCTTGACTTTGCAATGACTGTCTACCTTACCCAGAATACCCTCCTTCCTCACTTCCACCTCTTCATTTCCTTGGCTTCCTTCAAGACAGCTCAAATGCCAATTTCTTCAAGAGACCTTTTCAGTTCCCCAGCTGCTAGTGGCTCCCTCTCTGAGATCATTGTTTGTCTAATCTGTTCATAGCTTCTATATATCTAGTTAATTGTTGTCTCCCATTAGAATATGAGCATCTTGAGGTCAAGGTGGTTTTGCCTTTCTATTTAAAAAAAGTTTCTATCAACATACTGTTTTTTTTTTACATCACCACCGTTATTCCATACATTTCTCTTCCTCCTCCGTCCAGAACTGATAATCTCAGAGAGCTATCCCACATGACAAATACTATTAATTTAGAGAGGAAAAAATGATCAGCACAATTGATCAGTACATCGAAAAAGTCTGAAAATGTAGACAGTGTGTAACACCTGTGAATCTCCCACATCCGTGAAGGGTTTCATTTGGGGTATCTTCTTGTGTCTCTTCATTTTAATTCTATTTGATCCTTATAATTCTGTTACATTTACTTTTTTTTTTGTATGTTATTCTTTCCATTTACATTGCCGTTATTGCATATTTTATTTTTCTGGCTCTGGCTATTGTGGAAGAGGCATGAAGAGAGAGAGGACTTACAAGCCAAGTCATGCAAGAAACAAAGCTGGGGACCTGTCTGTCAATCAAGACGAAGATTCCAAATGGAATGTTCCCAGAGGAGGCAGTTGGAGCTGGCCAAGGGGAGGAACTGTTTCTGTTTCTCTCTGGGGGTGACTGACCAAGAAAGGAGAGAGAAACCACTTCTCTGGGGTTCTCTGACCAAGGGAGGCAAGCCTAGCTGGAAGGGGAAGAAGCTGAACTGAGCCTATTAGCTTCTGTCCCAGACTGAAGGACCCTGGGGGGGGGGGTGGCTTTTGGAGTTGGGCTGAGAGACCTTGGTGACTTTGTGAATTGAAAGAAGAAAAGAAGACTTAACAGTTATCCTCCATCTCTCATCTCATCATCTCATCATCTGTGCCCTGTCACAGCTGTGACTTCCCAAACCCTCATAAGCCTCATTTTAGATTAGGGAAACCCTCATCCCTCTCACCTCAGTTTCCTTGTCCTATTATCCCAATAAACCCCTTACCTGAGAAAAGAAAAGGAAGAAGTTTTTCCTCATAAATATCATAGTCCTCTCAGAGGGGGAGGGGCAAAGCTACAAGCTTCAGAAGAAACTGGGAGGGAGAGGATAGAAGGGAGGGAGTGAAGGGAGGAGGAGGTTAGGAAACAGATTGATCTACTAGTCATCAGTAGAGATCAGTAGGCAAAGCCCAGAGCACTCCCCTGTAGCAGCATCTCTCTAGCAGAATCTCTCACTAAGCAGCCTCAGAGGTTCCCCTAGGAGCAGCTCTCTAGTCCGCCAGGGTATCCAGTTACCACAACAAGAAATAGTTCCACACAGATCATCTTTCTATTACACTGCTTCACTCTGTATCAGTTCATACGTCTCTTTTCATACTTCTCTGTGTTCATCACACACATCATTTCTTACAGCACAGTAGTATTCTGTTACATGCATGCATTACAATATGTTTTGCCATTCTCCAATTGATGGGTATCAGCTTTATTTCCAATTCTTAGCTGTTATGGAAAACGCTGCTATAAATATTTTGTATTGTATATAAACTTCTCATCATTGGCTTTCTTAGGGTGTACGTACAGGAGACTCAGGCTTGTCAGCCTGGTCTCTGAGAGGTTCAGGGTTTTAACCCCTGGTCTTTATCACAGCAGAGCCAATGTCCAGACCCAAGGTGTCACAGGAGCTGTGTGAGATCTTCTTAGGCTGTTCTTATTCTTCTCAGGTTTCTGCTACACTTCTTGGCATCTTTGGGGAGGAATGGTGAATTAAGTTCAATGAGAGATTTGAATAGCTCAGGAGATAATCTCTGATCAGACTGTCACCTTTGCTGTCTCAAGATAGAGAGAGAGATCAACTGCCTCCCACCTGGAATCTCTCTTCCCTCAAGATTCCAAGCCTCCTCAACCATCCCCCTCTGTGGATGGAAACCTTTGCATTTCTTCCTGGCTCTGTCATTCAAAGTCTCTGGATCATTCCTCTATCACAAAAGTCAAGCACTTGTCTCCCTCCTGTGCAGTAATCTCTTTCTTTTAGAGTGATTCACACACAAAAGAAGAATAAAAGATTTGGAAATGGAAGTAATAG
Source organism: Monodelphis domestica (assembly GCF_027887165.1). Taxonomy (NCBI): domain Eukaryota; kingdom Metazoa; phylum Chordata; class Mammalia; order Didelphimorphia; family Didelphidae; genus Monodelphis; species Monodelphis domestica. The sequence continues at coordinate 5,473,229 of NC_077230.1, forward strand.
TTTGACCCAAGAGGTATATTACCCAAGCATCAAACTCCCTAAAAATTAGAAGAGATCTAATAGAAGCCAATGACTGCATGAAGCAAGAAATATTAAAACACAGTAAAAAGGCTGAAAATTTTGAATAAAATGTCAGGTGTCTCATAGCAAAAACAAGTGACCTGGAATATAGTGTATTCCTACGTACATCCCATCCCCAGCAATCTGCAGATTGCTTTGACAACCTGGGCTGCAAAAATGACTCACTGTGACCATTTTTCTTGGATTTCTCCATTAGGATTCAATATGGTTCATTTTCTAGCTCAGTGCAAAGGAGGCTTTTTTCTTTCTTTTTTCGAGGAGAAGCTGGAGCTCACTATATTTCTTTCTGCTACTCTGTCTTCTTTTATTCCTTTTATTGCTAATGTATGTGGGTGGAAAAAAGGAGGTGATGGTATTTCATCAATTTTTCCATTCCTTCTATAGTCCTCTTAGCTTCATTTGCCTGGCCATATATTCCTAGTTTGGCAAAGACATAGAAACTTTTTTGATCACTTGCCTATAATATAAGAATATTTTAACATTTTCAATAGCAAGCTCAATTGTTTGTGTCAATTCTGTATTATATTATTCCTGGCAGGGTTATTCCTGACTTTGTAAATGGCAATTTTGGCCTGGTGCAGTAAAGACTTCTGGCATTTCTACATGTACTTAGGATTGCTATTCCACATTCGACATTTATATTTAGTTGTCCTGAAGGCAAAATGATGAAGTAGGTAGAGTTCCTTTTATGCAGTTTTCCTATCCCCATTCCTCATGCCAGTTTCTTGGGTCGCCAAGGGCCATCAGCCATGGCACCATACTTATGAGCAGAAGATCGAATCACCACCATTTTCTCGGCCTTTCTCTATACTCTCCATCAAAACTTAACACGTCTTTTCTCTTATTCCATAAGAGTCCTTTAGGCAACCAATAAATTAACAATCCGATCAGTGACCATAAAGTACTAATTTTGGGTTATTTGTTGACGTGGTTTCACACCCATTAGTTATGCTTCAGACATCAGGATGATCTAGTGGTGATTTGGATTCCTTTTTCATTGCTTTTAGCAGCATTGTGGTAAGATGCCCAACCTTTATGGGAAGACAGTTCCTTAGATAGTATAATTTCAAGGTATCCCAAAGCATATGTTGTTGTGGTTAGTCATTTCAGTCTTGTCCCACTTTTCGTGACCCCATTTGGGGTTTTCTTAGTAAAGGTGGTGGAGTGGTTTGTTGTTTCCTTCTCCAGCTCATTTTACAGATGAGGAAACTGAGAGAAATAGTTATGGCTTGCTCAAGATCATACAGCTAGTAAGTGGCTGAGGTCAGGTTTGAGCCCAGGAAAATGAGTTTTCCGGACACTCAATTCACCGTCAGGGTATCCAAAAGCATACACATGTTCAAAAATCTGTCTCTTACATGGTTGCTTAGATTGTCTGAAACTTTCTCAGACAAAAATTTCCTTTTAAAATGTAGGCATCAACAATCAATTACTGTTCTTGTATCTTATTTCAAGCCTCTGAAACCTCGAGATTCTCTTTAACTCTTCCCTCTCGCCCTCCTTTTGTAATGAATCCATCAAGTTATAGCTTCAAAATATCAGGATCTGCTCTTAATTCTCACAGCCACTTCCTATGAGGGCTTCCTAATTCTAGTCTTCCTCCTTTCATAAGTGATCCACAGTGTTATCTGCCCTACCTCAGGCCTTCATTTTTTTCATAGAATCATAGATTTGGAGTTGGAATATTATCTAGTTCTACTTTCTTGATTTTACATATAAAGTAACTGTAGCCTAGAGTACAGCAATTTGCCTGATCTGGTTATTCGATTCTTTTGCTTAAAGATATTAAACGACTTCCTATTTTCTGCCAAGTCAAACTCAAATTCATTTACTTGGTATGCAAGGGCTTCACGATCATATCACCCATTTTTTTTACAGATTATTTCACATATACTTCACATTTTAGCCAAACGTTATTCCTCATATAAATTCTGTACTTGCCTATTTTTGTGCTTTTGATTTAGAAAGTTCTTTATATCTAGAATATTCACTCTTCCAATCCATCCATCCCACCTGCTTAAATTTCTTCTCATCCTGAAAAGCCCATATTAATACTACTTCCATTAAAGTTTTCCTAATTTCTCCTTCAGAATTGGTCTTTCCCTACCAATACCTCACATAATGCTTTATTTGCACCTCATTTTAAACACTTACTCTGTCCTATTGTTTGTTGAACTTATCCTATTAACTTATAATTTATAATGTAAATTCCATGAGGGCAGGGAGGACCACATTTTATCTAAATTTTGCATTTTTCTCAATACTTAGCATTCTGTACATAGTTGAGTGTTAGGGAGATAAATGACTTGAACACTTGACAACTGGGTGCCATAGCAGGCAACCCCACTTTCTCCAGATGAATGACCTAGGCTCAGCTGTGAGTCTCCAAATGAATGACCACCTAGAGCTGAGGGACCTAAGAAAGAGGCACAAAGGGAACATGAGCCTGCCCCATGGGAACTCCTTAAGCCATGGAAATTTCAGGAGAGATATGCTCATTATATTTTGTGATAGTATCTTACACCAATATAAACTCAGAATGGGTGAATGACTTGAACATAAAAAAAAGGAAACTATAATCAAATTAGGCGAACACAGAATAGTATATATGTCAGATCTTTGGGAAAGGAAAGATTTTAAAACCAAGCAAGAACTAGAAAAAAAATCACAAAATGGAAAATCCATAATTTTGATTACATCAAATTAAACAGTTTTTGTACGAACTAAACTAATGTAACCAAAATTAGAAGGATGCAACAAATTGGGAAACTATCTTCCTAACAAATACCTCTGACAAAGGTCTAATTACTCAAATTTACAAAGAACTAAACCAGTTGTACAGAAAATCAAGCCATTCCCCAATTGAAAAATGGGCAAGGGACATGAATAGGCAATTTTCAGTTAAAGAAATCAAAACTATTAATAAGCACATGAAAAAGTGCTCTAAATCTCTAATAATCAGAGAGATGCAAATCAAAACAACTCTGAGGTATCACCTCACACCTAGCAGATTGGCTAACATGACAACAAGGGAAAGTCATGAATGCTGGAGGGGATGTGGCAAAGTAGGGACGCTAATTCATTGCTGGTGGAGTTGTGAATGGATCCAACCATTCTGGAGGGCAATTTGGAACTATGCCCAAAGGGTGATAAAAGTCTGTCTGCCCTTTGATCCAGCCATAGCTCTGCTGGGTTTGTACCCCAAAGAGATCATAAGGAAAAAGACTTGTACAAGAATATTCATAGCTGCGCTCTTTGTGGTGGCCAAAAACTGGAAAATGAGGGGCTGCCCTTCAATTGGGGAATGGCTGAACAGATTGTGGTATCTGTTGGTGATGGAATACTATTGTGCTCAAAGGACTAATAAACTGGAGGGATTCCACGTGAACTGGAACAACCTCCAGGAACTGATGCAGAGTGAGAGGAGCAGAACCAGGAGAACACTGTACAGAGACTGATACACTGTGGTACAATCAAATGTAATGGACTTCTCCATTAGTGGCAATGCAGTGACCCTGAGCAACCCGGAGGGACTTATGAGAAAGAACACTATCCACATTCAGAGGAAAAACTGTGGGAGCAGAAACACAGAAGAAAACAACTGCTTGATCACATGGGTCGAGGGGATATGGCTGGGGATGTAGACTATGAATGAACATCCTAGTGCAAACATCAACAACATGGAAATGGATTCTGATCAAGGACACAAGTAATACTCAGTGGAATTGTGAGTTGGCTAAGGGGAATGTGGGGGGAAGGGAGGGAGGAATAGAATATGATTTTTGTAACCAAGGGATAATGTTTGAAATTGATCAAACAAAACAAAAAATAAATAAATAAATTAGCTACCAAAAAAATATTTTGTGATAGTTGCTTAAGTAAGGAAATAAAGCAAATACTGTGCCTCTGAGTGTTCTGTTTGGCCAAATCAGAATGAAGCCCTATTAGCATGGTTCATGTTGTAAAGAAATAAAGACACATGGACCATATTTCTAAGCTAAAAATATCCAACTTTTATTTTTGCCTTAAATAGACTTGGATGTCTCACCATGCCCTGCTTATGGCAAAGACATCATTTCGATGCTGACAGTTTGTTTTTATAGGCTTTGCCAGTTAATAAACATCAGTGATTAATACAAACGAATGTTTAGGGTAGGTTAATAAAATTTTAGTACAAGATCCAAACATTTTGATTGATCCTATAACCAATGTCCTTAGACAATGACCCCAAGAGAGACTTAAAGATAAATCAGCCCATCTTGCTGGGCTATAGATCCTGTTATTCACATAAATCCTTATAAGAACAAGTATTACTAGTCATAAATTCCATCTTTCACAACTAACTCAATGACTGTTTCTGTCATCTTTCTCCAGAACCAGAATGAAGTCAAGCTATGTACTGAGCATTCCACAGTTCATACCAAAAGCTTCCGGGGCCATCACCAGTCATCCTGACTTTTGTCTTGCCCCCAGACTTTGATGACTTAAGAGGATAATGCTGGTGACTTTGTGTAATTCTGCCTCACTTAAATCCAATCAAATTATCAAAGCTAAAAAGCATATCCTTCCTTTTGTCAACAAGTAATCAACTTAAAAAGTGGAAAATTAAATGTAGCAACATTTGTTGTTGTTTATCCTTCAGCTTCAAAGCAGACCAATGACATTATGAGGGTGATGTTTTGACCAGTTCACGAATTGGATTTAATATCCATTTCTTACATTATTATTTGTTGGTCTGTGCTCAGAAAATGAAAAAAAATGGCCTTTTACTAAGGTATCAGAGGGGCTGTTTTCAGTTTCTATGGCAATTGATTCCACAAATCCTAGAAGCATTGAAGTAGTATTATGTAACCGTGCAAACTGGCTATATTACTAAAGATCATCTACTTTAATATGTTTTTAAATCATTTATAACTTTTTTCTCATTGTCTTTACTTTAACGATCATTCCATTGATTAGACTAAGGGCAAGTAAAATTTCAGGCTATGACTTCAGTAAAATGTTTCGACTTGAGCATAGAGTTGTAAGGGAGAAATGTCTTGATATGAGAATTACACTTCTTCCTGCTCCCTTCCATTTATAAAGGATATTTGTGCTTTGAGGTTTTTTTTCTTTCAGACAACTTCATTTTCAAGTAAAAGCCCATTGGCTTTGTAGGATCATTCCAGTTCTTATTGACTTGAATTTGTAATATCGGATTACTTTTTTAAAAATTAAAAAAAAATTTAAATACTAAATAGGGTCAAGAAGAGTTGGACCTGACTTAAATAGTGAACAGCAAATAAAAATAGAATGGAATAATCATTGAGGGCTAGCTAAGGTCATGTGCCATAAAATTCTGGTAGATTGATCAACTTAATTTCAAAACAGTTGGGTAGTGTGCTGATATGTTGAAACAGAGAAATCGGATGATAGGGCTGATAGTACTGAAAAGGGTTAAAAAAGATTCACTTTTTGGCTAGGCGTAATTAGTTAAGGAATTACTACATGGATAGCAAATCACTTTTTTTTGGCCATCTTGTGATTATAATTAATGACAAATTTTCATATGATTTTAGACTATTAGTCATATAAACCATGATAATAATATTTGCATAGTTATTAAAAGTTTCTTTTTCTAGGACTATATATTATTTCTGTCCTATGTATTAATTTGGGGGTATTATATAAAGCTATGTTTTTTCATTGGTATAAATAACTCCTTGGATGTGGGAGTTGCCTAGTGCTTAGACAGTTACTTACCCATGGTGACAAAGTCCTTAAGTATCTGGTCCAGACCCTGAACAATTGAACCCAGCTCTTTTTGACTCCTATTTTCTGTTTATCACTCTCTTTCACTTCATATATGTGTGTGGCTATAATATATATATATATATATATATATGTTTGTGTATAAATATTCAATATGCAAATACAGGATAGATAAAGGATATTATAGCAAAGTTATATCATCAACTATTCCTTCTTCTTAATCTCTCCCTTTTTACCTTTCCTATTCTTTGTTTCTCTCTCTGTCTGTCTCATAGCACATACATAAACATACAAACAACATGATGTTGTCTTGCAGTAGATTGATGGATCCAGAGTTAGAAAGATGTGTTCAAGCTTCAATTCTTATATATCAGGAACTGGACCCTGTGCCAACAACCTAATCTCTCTCTTCCTCAAGGAAGAGTATCAGTCTCTAAACTGTAGAAAAGCCATATTGTTAGAAGGAATTTCCATACATGAAATTCCCTGTACTGATGATATCACAGGTCTGGAACAAATGAACACAAACATACACTTAAGCATGTATCCATAAAGACATATACAGGCACAGTTCAATGACTCAGAGGAGAAAACTATTTTCATTCCCTTCCCTTGGCATAAAACCCAATCTCATTAGTCCTCTATTCCTTACCTTGATTGAGGTAGCCAGAAAGGCTGATTATGCTTTAAAATATTCTAGCCTGATACTTTCTTAATACAACTGTTGGGCTTCTGTCATATGTCTTTTATCTCTTCTGTAATAAGCACGAAGGAGGGCATATTAAGGAATCATCAGGGTCTCTTACTCCCTTCTAAGAAGCTATGCCATGAAATAACACTTGCTGATGACAATATCAACTCTTCACCCTACACCAGTGATGGTGAACCTATGGTGCACAGAGTGCTCTCTGTGGGCATGTGTGCTACCTTACCCCTTCCCACCCTCCAGAGTTTGTTACTAGAAAGGCAGAGGGACTCAGCTGGAGCTGCTCCCCTCCCCCTTTCCACTGTCGGATGACATTTTTTCACATACCCCACCACTCTGCCCAGCAGCCCAATGGGAATGCACAGGGGATAGGGTGGGTGGCTCACAAGTGAAAGAGCTTAAGGGGAGCAGAGTGCTTGGGCCACTCCTCTCCCCCCTCTTTACATTCACTGAGAACATTCCTCACTTCACCCACCCTTCTGCCCATTAGCCCAATGGAAGAGCTTCCTCCCTCCCCTAAGGAGGGGGGCACAGTGCACTTGACACTCAGTCTGGGGGGTAAGGTCTGGGCAGAGCCTGGCATTCCATCTCTAAAAGGTTTGCCATCACTGCTTTACATTCTGATTTCTATTTTTATTATGTTGTAAAGTGCAACACAGCTATATTTGTTCACCTTTTAAAATGTTTTCTTTTTTTATTATTCCAACTTTTACAAAATCAAATGAAATAAGCATTTCCATATACAAACAAGAAGATAGTACAGAAATGAAATCACATATCTCCTATATGTTTAACTTACTTTTCTTCATCTACTATGTGAAGGAAATTTACCCTTCCCCATTCTTGGAGTCAAGCAGATGACCTGTACCTGGCATGAGCTTGAGCTTGACCCAGAGGCAAGGACTGTGTGGAGGAAATCATGGAGTGAATTGGGTCACCATGATTGAATGGCAGCTGGAAAAAGGCAGCCATAGAGTCAAGTGATCATGAGATGGGGAACAAGGCAGATGTCCCCTGCACTGCCCCCTGGATGGCCCAGACAAAAGAGAAAGAAAGCCACAGTTGACTCCAAAGATGTGAAGTGAGAGAGTTAGTGGATGGAGAAAAAGTTTGATAAACTGAGGCAAGAGAGGATTTTGCTCCCTTCTCTTTTGTGTCTGTTGCTGGTTGGACTTCCTTGTGAGCATGGCTAGGGGCCCTAATGTCAGCTACAGAATAGCAAGCTAAATGGAGCAAACAGCAAAGCAACCTATATCTCTCTCCTATTTTTCCATCTTTCCCTCCTACTACTTTTTGATTAATAAAATTATTAATTTACAGCCAGTTTCATAATTTCCCCTCTTATACTACATCATAAATCCCACCCACAAATGTCCTTCCTACCTTACAGAAAGTATTCTCAAGGCAGCCAGCATGTACATCATATCTCACGTTCCAGGGTGGTATTATAGGGCCAGTAATCTGGTTTGGGAAGGGTAGACCAGCCCAGGGCAGGCAGAACCAGACCCTGAGCTAACATATAATCCCAGGACAGTTTGGGTTTAATAGGGAAAGGTGGAAAGGAGTTTGGGGCATCTAAACTGAAGAATACAAATAAACCTCCTCCCAAATCAAGCCAGGAGCTTCAGAGAGGTGCCAGTTAGCCTCTACCTCAAAGCCCCAGTTCCTAGAATAAACTACACTTCACTAACCCTAATCCCCCCTTAGAGAGTGATAGAGGTAATAAGGTGGAAGGGAAGCAGGAGCAGGGCTCAAAAGGAAAGGTCTCACTGACAGATGGCTCAAGCAGCTCTGCAGGAATATCTGAGACAGTCTGCAGGATACACAGGTACAGGTATGATGGATCACCAGGAAAGCCACAGGAGACTAGACAAAACTCAACCTCCAGCCTCACTGTCTGTTAGGAGGACACAGTCCTGTCATTTCTTCAGACTTCCAGAATGTTCCTGCTTCTGCCTTTTCAGCAGCCCCCACTGCTGCTCACTTCCTTACAACAACCCCTCAGTTTCCAATTCTTTGCCCCTATAAATATGGGTTCTTTTCTTGATATACTTGGGAAACAGACCCCAAAATACTATTGCTGAGTTTAAGGGTTTATACAGTTTTAGAACTCTCTGGGTGTAATTCCAAATTGTCCTCCAAAATGGTTGTATCCATTCACAGCTCCACCCACAGTGCATCAGTGTCCTCCTTTTCCCACATCTCCACCAACATTTGTCCCTTTGCCCTTTCCCCATTTTAGTCAGTTTGATGGGTGTGAGGTGATAGCTCAGAGTTGTTTTGGTTTGCATTTCTTTAATCAGTAGTGATTGAGAGCATTTAAAAATATACCTATATATGGCTTTGATTTCTTTGTCTGAAAATTGTTCATATCTTTTGTCTATTTCTCAATTGGTAGATGGTTGTTGTTTTTATAAGTTGGACAAAGTTCTCTCTATATTTTAGATATGAGACCTTTATCTGACAGGTTTCCCACTCCCACCCCCATTTTCTGCCTTTATTCTAATCTTGGCAGCATTTATTTTATTTGTACAAAACATTTCAATTTAATATACTCAAAATCATCCATTTTATATTTCACAATTCTCTCCATCTCCTGTTGACTCACAAATTCCTTTCCTATCCATAAATCGGATAGGTAGTATGCTCCTTGTTTTTCTAATTTACTTATGATATCTTTATGTTTAGATCATGTATCCATTTTGATTTTATCTTAGTGTATGGTGTAAAATATTGGTCTATTCCTACTTTCTGCCAAACTAGTTTCCAGTTACCCAGCAATTTTTACCAAATACTGATTTCTTACCCCCCAAATCTAGGTCTATGATTTTGTCATACAAGATTATTATAATCTTTTACTGCTGTTTGTTGTATGTCTGTTCTGATCCACTGATCTGTTTCTCTCTATTTCTTAGCCAGTACCAGATAGTTTGGATAATTACTACTTTAAAATAAATTTAAAACCTGGTGTTGCTAGATCACCTTCCTTTATATTTTTCTCTTTAATTCCTTTGATACTCTTGATCTTTTCTCCCTTCAAATGAATTTCGTTATTTTTTCATGCAAAATTTTTTTTGGTAATTTAATTGGGATGGCATTTAATAGGTAGATTAGTTTAGGTAGAATTTGAATTGAAGTTATATTGGCTCTGCCCCATCCATGAACAATTAATATTTTTCTAATTATTTAGATCTGACTTTATTTGTGTAAAAAGTGTTTTATAATTATGTTTGTATAGTTCCTGGGTTTGTTTTGGCAGGTACACTCGGGTATTTTATTTTATCTGTGGTTAGTTTAAATGATGTATCTCTTTCTATTTCTTGCAGGACTTTGTCAGTAATACATAAACATGCTAATGATTTTTGTGGGTTTATTTTATATCCTGCTACTTTGCTAAAATTATTGATAGTTTCAACTAACTTTTTAGTTGAATCTCTAGGATTTTCCACAAATGCCACCGTGTCATAAGCAGAGATGGTTTGATTACCTCTTTGCTCATTCTGATTTTTCAATTTCTTTTTCTTCTCTTATTGCTATTGCTAACATTTCTAATTCTATGTTAAATAATATTGGTGATAATGGGCATCCTTGTTTCACTCCTGATCTTCTTTGTGTTAAAGATAATGCTTGCTGATGGTTTTAGGTAGATGCTTCATATCATTTGAAGAAAAATCCGTTTATACCTATGCTTTTTAGTGATTTTAATAGGAACGAATGCTGTATTTTGTCAAAGGCCTTTTCTACATCTATGGATATAATCATGTGGTTTTTATTACTTTTGTCATTGACATTATCCTTTATGTTGATCGTCTTCCTTATATTACACATTCTTGGTATAAATCCTTTTCGGCCCCGATATATATTCTCTTTTGGGAACATACTGTTGTCGTCATTGCCCAGCTAGTGTTTTGTTTAGGATTTTTGCATCCCTCTTCATTCGTGAGATTGGTCCATAATTGTCTTTCTCTGTTCTGGCTCTTTCTGGTTTATGCATGCCATTATTTTTAAAAATCATTTTTAAAGACAGTGATTTTATGTTCTTTTTCTACTTGGATTAAAGCATACATCTTGCTTAGCTACAATTATTCCTTACGTAGATGGGAAAACAAAACTTTCCTAAAGCTTGTTTCTAATACTCACCTGAAAGGTTGCTCCCAGCTTAAGAGATAGAAAATATTCTCAGCTCCCTTTTCTTTCTGCGTTTCCTGCTCAGTTGAAGCCAATGTGAAGCGCTGATGATCATCCAGTATCTGCGTGTTAGAAATTGAAAGCATTAATGAGAGGAACAAATGACTTTGCTCCAAGTCATGTAACCAAATAGGAACAGGTTTGGCCTAGAGTCAATGTTCAGGCGGAAAATAGGATTTTGCTGTGTGCAGTGGCCGGCTCCGGCTTGTCCCAATTAGGTACAGAGTGGCTGCTCTCTAAGGCAGCCACTTGGACCAAACAGTCTAGTTTTACTAGGCTAGGACGTACTCTGTGGCCACAACTGCAAGACTAGGTTTGGGCTAAGGGTAACCCTAACAGAACTGCTGCGAGACGGAACCGGGCGAATTGATATTTTTCCATCCTCTGCCTTGTTTATGTTCTCGTTTTCACGACAGAGAGATTTCTGCTTTATCAATCTTTGTTCTTTAAGAGTTTATTATTTGGGCAGGTAAGTGGCTCACTGTATTGAAAGCCAGGCTTGGAGGCAGGAGGTTCTGGGTTCAAATTTGGCCTCAGAAGCTTCTTAGCTGTGTGACTCTGGGCAAGTCACTTAACCCCATTGCTTAGTCCTTACTGCTCTTGTAGCTTGGAGGGAAGGGAAAGAGAAGGGAAAGCGAAAAGGCTTTCTCTTTTGCCTTTGTTTTGAAAGAAACTCATTTCTCTAAGACAATGTCATTTTTTATTGAATGACTTGTTCAGTCTTCCTTGTGGAAAATGCCATGAAAAGGTGTGTGTGTGTGTGTGTGTGTGTGTGTGTGTGTGTATGTGTGAGTGTGTGTGAGTGTGAGTGTGTGAGTGTGTGTGTATGTGTGAGTGTGTGAGTATGTGTGTGAGTGTGTGAGTGTGTGAGTGTGTGTGAGTGTGAGTATGTGAGTGTGTGAGTGTGTGTGAGTGTGAGTGAGTATGTGTGAGTGTGTGTATGTGTGAGTGTGTGAGTGTGTGTGTATGTGTGAGTGTGTGTATGTGTGAGTGTGTGAGTATGTGTGTGTATGTGAGTGTGTGAGTGTGTGTGAGTATGTGTGAGTGTGTGAGTGTGTGAGTGTGAGTGAGTATGTGTGAGTGTATGTGTGAGTGTGTGTATGTGTGAGTGTGTGTGAGTGTGTGTATATGTGTGTGAGTGTGTGTGAGTGTGAGTGAATATGTGTGAGTGTGAGTGTGTGTGTGTGAGTGTGAGTGTGAGTGTGAGTGCTGCCAATGGGTGTAAGATACTCAGGGAGAGGGAGATGGTTTGTTAGAGCAGGGAGGGGCTTCTTGGCAACATTGTGATGATCTTCTGGGCAGGATAGAGCCACTAGCCATCCTAATTGGGGGAAGGCGAGGCACCCTCCAAGGCGGCTGCCTTGACTGCTTCTGATTTCCCTTTGATTGTCTGGAGGGGATTTGGCTTCCCTTTTCTTCCCAAGCCAACCCCCAAAGTAAAGAACAAAAAAAGTCTCCCCGAGGGGGAAACTGAATGCTTAAACTAAAGTGAATTCAGGCTGGGAACAGTGAGGGCAAACCACCTCCGAGGAGGGAACAGCTCTCCTGCCCACTAGCCTTTTCACCTTCTACCCCTACACACTGCCCTAATAGTAACTAACATTTGTGAGCACTTTAAGGTTTGCAAAGTGCTTAACAAATGTTCTCTTATTCAATCCTTACAACTCTGTGTACTAGATGCTCGTGTTATCCCCATTTTACAGTTGAATAAACTAAGGCTGATAGAGGTTAAATGAATTGCCCAAGGCCACCCTACTAGTCAGTATGCAAGGGAGGATTCCTCCTCAGGTCATCCTGATGCCCACTTGAACTTAATAAACTACATAACTGCCTCTATGCCCAAAGAAAATAAAGTCAGTGTTGCAAGTTAGAGATGGAAATGTCCTCAGAGTCCCTTTAGTAAATAACCTCTTCATCTTTTACAGATGAAGCAACTGAAGACTAGAGGGATAAATATCAGATGTGGAACTGTTTAAATTGCATTTTCCTTAGCACTAATGATTCGGAGCATTCTTTCATATCATTTTTTTAAACCCCTACCTTCTGTCTCAGAATTGATATTAAGTACAGCTAAGAAATGTCTGAGGTCAGATTTGAATCCAGGACCTCCCATCTCCAGGCCTGGTTCTCTGTCCCCTGCACGACCTAGCTTCCTGCATATATGTAATCCTGCCTCTCATTTCCCCTCTAAACCCCTTATCTTCCATCTTAGAATTAATAATGTATATTGATTCCAAGGCAAGAGAGTGAAGAGGACAGGCTCCCCTGGCTAGGAAGTGTCCGAGGTCAAATTTTGAACCCAGGTCTTCCGGTCTTCCGGTCTGGCTCTCAATCTACTGAACCACCTAGATGCCCCTCTTATAGTTTTTAGTAGCTTGTGTTTTCTCATTTAAAAGCTGCCCATTTATATTATTGAAGGTTCCGCTGACCCATTGTTCTCAGGCCTGCTAATCAATCAGTGTTGGGGAGCTTCCATTGCAGGGAGTGTCACACCGTCTGCCATTTTTGTATTACCAACGTTTCCTCATGTGGGGTTTAGGGGGATTCCAGGAGGACTTGCCCATCTGAGGTTTGGGCTTCCTGAGCCCTTGCTAGGGCGCCGCTCGCTCACCTTTGGCCTCCGCCTTTCTGCCCCTTCTTACCTTGGCTCCAAGAAGTTGTGGCGGGCGCTGTGGCCTCCGCCATGTTGGAGAGTTCGGGGGAGGTCTCGGGAAGGAGGGCGCCTGAAGCAGGACGTGGAGCTTGGCCACACGTGGAAGAGGCCGCAGTCATCTACGGCACCCCAGGCCATCGCCAGCGGTCCTGACTTCTGATTTTTACGCTGGTGAATGTGAGCCTCCCTTCAGTTCACCCACGCAGCAGATCTAAGCCTGGGATGTCACTGGCCCTTTTCCAAACGATGGACCGACATTTAGCATCGGCAACAACGTCGTTCCCATGTACGAACCGTTGTGGTGTTGAGAGGCGAGGTCCCATCCTCCTACTGGGACGGACTTATCCACATTGTCTTGCCCACGTCATGAAAGTTGTCAATGGAGCCGACTCCATCTTGAATACCTCCCACCCCTGCAGGGAGCTGGTACTTTATTTTAAACTGTTTCTCCACGGTCCCCCGGTTCATTTTCTCTCCCTTTCCTCTTTCCTCCCCACCTCAGAGCTGACAAGCCATTGCACTGGGTTATACGTGTGGTATCACCTGACACCCATTTCCATATTATTCATTTTTATAACAGAGCCCTCTTTTACAACCCCAACCCCAAATATCGTGGTGTGTTTAATAGAATTCTCTTCCTCCTGAGTTTTTCCTCCTTAGTCGGAGTGGAAGTCTGAACAAAGAATTTCCCTTTTAACAGTATTCTTTGACTGCCTATCTAATGGACAGTGGGTCTTCCTCTACAGATGTGTGTTGGTTCCCTACATAGTTTAGAAGCCAGACCTTCAGATATCAAAGATGGTTGATGAAAACATTGTTCTGTGCATATTTTTGTCAACATCGATTATATTAGGAATGCTTTATTATTGAGTTTCAAAAATCCTGCTGCTAGACTAGATACTGCACGCATTTTGTGTGTGTGTTGCAAGCGTTGTCTTTTAAGGCAATACAAACTTCGAGATCAGCAGTTAATTATCCTCTACCTCATCATGTTCACTGGCTTTAGTTTTGATGAATGTTTAGGAAGAAAGGAGGAAAACCTTTTCAATGCTCTTTTCAGTCCAGTTCTGAGTAGATTAAGTGTTTGCAGACATTGGCCATGTGCGTCTTCAATGCAATACTAAAGGCATAAAATTTTAATTACCAAATACATTAGACCCGTGTATTAATTAAGTGGTTGCTAGTTTCAGCTACTTGGGAATCAGCACTTTTCCTTGTAGCTCTTTTTACTGACTTGCAATCCTTAAGAGGAGCAGGTCCAGATAAAGCAAGAATTAGGGTTGCCAAAACTGCACTGAGGCCAATCCTCCTCTCCCAACAATTAAGCTAAAAGACTCAGAGCTGATTTTGCCCTCCAGATGGCAAGAAAATCTGTATCTGTAGGAGGGTTTTAATTAAAGCACTTTGATACCATCTCTGAATGATGCCAAGAATTCAATCTCAAGGAAGCGTATCTACTATTGAGACGAAGAAAAAATGAAATTCAATAAATACCGAGGCCGTCATCAGAAGGACGGGATCTGCGATTTCAGCATCCTCTCTGATATTCTTTTATATTACTACCTAGTCAACGAAGACTTCTTGTCATTGGTTTTTGTCAAAGGTGCATATGTAACGTAACATAAAATGTTATTTACCAACGTATGTAGAGGAACACAACTTACGTTACAAGCCCGGCGTGGACTGTCAGAGATGGACCCTACTTTTAGGAAAAGTCCATTTTTAAAGGTTCAGAACATGGCTAGGCAGGGTTTCAAGGACTAAAAGTTCTTCCGGAAGTTCGTCTAAATGGTATAGGAAATTCTTAGGAATGAAATGATAAAGATGAAAATATAGACTAAGCCAATGAGGAGAGGGGACTTGTCTCAGGAAATTGATGCTGATTTATGGAGAGCCCCCAAACCAACTTGGATTTTTAAAAGGCACGTATCGATTAATTCCCAAGAATTTATTTTTAAAAGACCTTCTGTCTTAGAATTGATATTAGGAGCATAGCTAATATTTCTAATACAGCAATATCTAACATAGCAAGACAAGGGAAACTTGTCACAGACGCCACACAGAGCCAACTCTTCTGGGATGAGCACAGTCTTGGGAAAGATGCCATTACTGGGAATTTCCACTGAAAAGGGGCTGATATCGATTTTTGGAGAGGGAGAAGGGCATGAGCTCTGCCACTTGCTTGGGAACTAAGCATTAGCTCCTGGGAAAGGCCTAGCTAGAATAGCCACAGGCTAGGGTCATCCAGACAAGTAATGAAGGTGTTGATTCTCTTTAGTGGAGTTCTGGCTTGAGTGACTGATTGAAAGGGACTTGGGGGTATATTGTTCCATCTGGGGGTTCCAGAAGACAAGTTGTCAGAGGCTGCTTGAAGGGAAACATTCAGCCATGTTGAATGGATTTAGCTGTGAACTGACCTAGCCTGGACTCCAGAGCTGTCTGAGGTTGGTGGAGCTGGACCACACCAGGTAAAAATTGGTTCTGTTCGTTCTGTTATGAAAGCAACCAGATCGGTTTCACACACACTTTTTTTTTTTTAAATTTTATAGTATTTTATTTGATCATTTCCATGCATTTTTCATTAAAGACAAAGATCATTTTCTTTTCCTCCCTCCCACCCTCCCCCCCCCCCCCCCCCCGTGGCCGACGCGTGATTCCACTGGTATCATATGTGTTCTTGACTCAAACCCATTGCCATGTTGTTAGTATTTGCATCAGAGTCACACACACTCTTTAGGGCTTTGAAAAGAGAAACCAAAGCACAGCCAAATGGATTTTTTTCCCCTCGGGAAAGAGATTTTGCCAGGCATAGTCTTGTTCTTCAAGGAAATTGAATGACTATCTTGGAGCAGAAGCATCTGGCGTTACCCAAGTTCACCCAAGCTTCAGGGCAGAAAAAAGTTCTGAGAGTAAATTTTTTCCACTCGGAAGAAGAATCCCCAAAGTGATGCAAATATGTGTGTGCTCACTCAGCCCCAGAGGGTAGCTCATAAACAATATTCCGGATCTCCAGCTTCTGTGTGGCGAAGGATATTTGGAATTTTCTAGACCTCGGAATCCCCAAATCTAAACTTCTAATTGGAGAAAGGTTTACTAGATAGCACCAGCGTTGGGGGTTGTCCCTTGGGTTATTCTCTGTGTTAGAGTCACCTCAAGTTTAAGAATTTATGCCTTGACTTGAAAAACATCCTCAGTATTGATTCCAAGACAGAATAGTAGTCAGGGTTAGGCAATTGGGGTTAAGTGACTTGCCCAGGATCACACAGCTGGGAAATGTCTGAGGCCACATTTGAACCCAGGACCTCCAGACTCTAGGCCTGACACTCCATCCACTGTACTACCTAGCTGCCCCCTGCGCACTGACTTTTCAGGGGAATATATCCACAAAAGTATCCTTCTTGGAAAAGTAAGAATATTGTCAATGGCAACCGAAGGAGTAAGTCCACAGAAGAGTAAATCTGCAAACAGTATTATAGTTGGGAGTGCAGTAGGGAATGGAGAAATGAGAACTATTTGTCCTATTATTAATATGAATAATCGGTCTGATGGAAAGGGGATTTCTTTTGTTCAGCATTCTCCAAATTATGTTGACTTTTCTGGGAAACTCTAATTGCAAATTGTTACTCTAAATGGCCTGTGAAGGACTCTTAGAAGGAACTTCCCAGAATGCCATAGCAAGCTCAGGTTCAGCTCTCTGACAAGGGGGAGCTGATGATCTATTGGAATGGTTTCTGTATCTCCCTTGGTGCTCCTTTGTTCTTTTCCTGTGAAATGAAATAAAAGGCTGCCATTCCCATTTTGCATGCGCTACATTAAGTGCCTGTAGAGAACTGGAGATGTTCTTTTCTTTGGGTAAACACAGACATGAGCTGCACCTTAGTTATCATCATTTTCTGAATAACCACAGATAGGGACTTGCCCAGTAAGCCCTGGCTCAGCCTTTTAGGATCAAATCTATTCCACGGGAGACCTGATTCTTGAGGGCATCCAGAGACCCCTCTTCACATTAAAGAGGAAAAGCATGCTACGTAGTCCAGAGAGGGTTGAGCTAAAAGCCAGGGAAACTGGATTCAAATCCTACCTTTGACATACATCAGCTAAGTGACCCTGAACAAACTATTTCACTTCTCTATGCCTCCGGCAGATCTTAGCTGGACCTAGGAGAATCAACATGGCGCCATGCTCTTTGTAGGCATAATTTGTATACATTTCTAGGATTGTTAAGGATTCAATTGTTATTGTAGAAGTCATTAGTGATCAAATTTGGATGTTGAGGTGAAGGTCCCTTCCTGACCATCTATGAGCTTGGCCTTTCCAATTCTACTAGATTTCCCTTAGAGTCTAGGGCAGAGGTTGGCATATGTCCTGAAGGTCAGATATGGCCCACCACCTGGTTTTGTACATTCCTGAGCTCAGGAAGTCTGTCCTGAGAGTCCTCATTAAATACTAGTCGTTTTGGAGGCTCAGCTTGGTGGCATGCTCAGTCCAAGACCAATAGGTCACAGGAGTCTTTGCCCATCAGTAGATTTAGGCAGACAGCTGACTCCACAAGGGTTAGAATTTGAGGCGTTACCATCCAGTGGCACTCACTCATTAACAGTAGGGAAATGCTTCCCAAGTATTAGACGTGCCCCAAAATGGGATGAACAGCTCAGGCTGGTAATGCACATTTCTCTCACTAAATTCCTCTAGCCTGGATGACTTCCAGCACTGTTTCAGAGGCCATTCTTCTTCTGATGGGACTTGGTTAGCTCTTTGAAGTCATAGCATCATAGATGGAAACCTGAAAGTTACCTCTGACACTCCTTGACTCCCTGATGAGGACACGGAGAGAGAGGGAAGATGGGTGACTTCTTCCCTAAGGTCACAGAAGGAGTAAGTGTTACGGCACGTAAAATGAAAATAATAGGGAAATTGAGGCACATTACAGTGACAGGTAGAGCTGTTGATAAAGTAGGTCAGGTGGATCTCCTCAGTTAAATAACCTCTTTAAAAGAAAGATGTTCTGGGTGGTTGGGGAATGGCACAATTGGAGTTGGCTTCCAGGTGCAGATGATTATGGCCCTCTGATAATGAACAATTATTCATTACTTTATGGACCTCAAGTAATCTTGCCTAGAAAATCAACTATTCCAATCAGGACCACTCAGGCTAGTCGTTGCCTTAGGGAGGACCAAACCACCACAGACTAGGGAAGAAGAATTCTCTTTCTGGGAGGGACATTTTTGTTCACAGGCAAGAAAAGATATCCCAGGTTAAACTGATTGACAAGCAAATTTGGAGGGGTTGGGTGTGGTACTGGCTGGGGTGATGACATCATTCCCTCTCAATCACTCTTTTTAGCCAATTTGGACTGGGAGAAACTTCATTTTTCCCTTAACTGAGAAATGGGGCTTTGATGAAATAGGGAATAGGGTTGATTACAAAATAGAATCAACTATTAAATGATGCAGCATGCTTTTAATTTCCTCAATGCCAGAGGAGGGATTTGAACTTGGGTCCTCTCAGAGATCCTTTCCTTGTAACAGTGAGATTCTGTCATTCCTCTAGTGTTCTCTCACTGCTGTCTATGTGATTCCATTCTATCCCATCCTTTTCCAGCATATTCACCCTGTCTATTATCCCCATCCTTTCATTTATCTTGTCTGTTGCCTACAAACGGGCTCGTGTCTCCCTAGCTTCAAAAACACCTCAGCAGATTCAGCTATCCCCACTCACCATATCTCTTCTGCCTTTTATGGTTATACTCCTTGGGAAGGTTAACTACAATAGATGCTTCTCCACTTTTTCCTCATTCTCTTTTTAATTCTGTAGTTGGACTTCCAATGTCATTCTTCAACCAAAGCTACTCTCTCTAGTTACCCGTGATTTCTCAGTCATTTGCTAATCAGTTGCCAAATCCCATGGCCTTTTCTTCATCTTTTTTTTTGTCCTCTTAGCATCCATTGACACTGCTAATCATCCTCTTCTTAATCCCCTCTTCTCTCTAGTTTTCCCTTACACTTCTGTCTCCTGCAACTCCTCTTACCTATATTCCTCCTCAATTTTCTTTGCTGTGTCTTCGTCCAAGTTACATCTGATATGGTGGCCTGGCAGTACCAAATCTTAAACTGTACTATAAAGCAGTGATCATCAAAACAATATGGTACCGGCTAAGAGATAGAAGGGTGGATCAATGGACTAGATTAGGGGAAAATAACCTCAGCAATCTTGTGTTTGATAATCCAAAAGATCCCAACTTTTGAGTTAAGAACCCATTATTTGACAAAAACTGCTGGGAAAATTGGAAAACAGGATGGGAAAATTAGGTTTGGATCAATATCACAAACTCTATATCAAGAGAACTTCAAAATGAGTATATGATTAAAACATAAAGAGTGATATTATAAGTAAATTAGGTGAATAAGGAATCATATACCTGTCAGATTTATGGGGAAGGAAAGAATTTAAGACCAAGAAAGAGATAGAGAACATTACAAGATGTATAATGAATAATTTATTTTTATTTTTTGATTTTAAGTTATTTTTCCATGTTTACATGATTCGTTTTCTTTTCCTGCCCTCTTCCCTCCCCCCTCCCAGAGCTAACAAGCAATTCCATTGGGTTGTACAAATGTTGTCACTTGGTACCTATTTCCATATTATTCTATAACGAATAATTTGATTACATTAAATTAAAACATTTTTGTACAAAACCAAGTTACATCTGATAAAGGTGGAATCTCCCAGAGCTTTCCCAGGTCCTTTTCTCATTCACTTCTCTACTCTTTTGCATAACTATATACACTGAAAAGCCAATAATATAAAGAATGAAGATTATCCAAACTGTGCTATGAAGTTCACAAGATCATAGATAGAAGGAAACTTGCAGGACATCTAGTTCACAAGGGACAAGGACAACTGTCTTCAATGACCACCCCAGACTCCTGCGTGAGGGTCAGAGGAGGGTAGAATACCAAATCTTTGCCCCATGAGAAGCCTCTGAGGAGTTGTTCCCTTCCTTGCTGGAAAGATGGATACTTACATTTCCCCCTTGTTGCCAGAAAACAAACCATCTCCCAACAATTGAGTTGCCACAATGACTATTCCGTGTTGTATCAGCAGCCATGTGGAATGTCCAGTCAGTTTTAAATTGTTGTAAGCAATGACCTATGGTGGTCCTGCCTTTTACCATTGCACATACCAGTGCTTGTTAGTGCTGCGAGGAATCTTTCTGCTGTTTTCTGTTTCAAATCAACTCTTGTGGCTATTTCTACTGTCTGCTCCTTTCTTCTGCTCTTCTACTGATCTCTGCCTAATCCCCTTCAACCACTAGTGTCTCACCCATTGCCATGTGATGCACAAGTCTTCAGTAGTAAGTGACCATTGATTGCTATTGCCATTTCCAATTCCATTCCTCCCATGGACTGCAAAACTATGCCAATCCAGAGCAATAGAAAAAAGTTTATAATAAAGCAGAGATATCACCAATCCTAGCTCCCTAGAGCTATATAAATGTATGTATATGTGTGTATTCTTCTTGGTGTTTTTTTAGTCCATGTACCAAAATTATAAGAGCATTCCACTTAAGAATCAACAAGACTTCTGAATTTTATAAATATTTATACCACAAAACAAATATTCGATAGTAGTGATGATAATGGGCATCCTTACTTCACCCCTAATCTTATTGGGAAAGCTACTAGCTTATCCTAATTACAGATAATAATTACTTTCTGTTTTAGATAAATACTACTTATCATTTTAAGAAAAGCTCCATTTAATCCTATGCTTTTTAGTGTTTTTAATTGGAATGAGAATTTTATTTTGTCAAAAGCTTTTTCTGTCTAGAGAAATAATTATTTAACATTTATTATTTTTTGCTATTGATATTAGTTATGATTATAATTTTCCTAATATCAAACCAGATTTTAATTTCTGGTATAAATTACCACTGGTCATAGTATATGATCTTTGTCATATGCTATTATAATCTCCAATAATATTTCTTTTAATTTTTTGGTATCTATATTCATTAGGGCAATAGATCTATAGTTTTCTTTCCTGGTTTTTGTTCTCTCTGGTTTAGATATAAAAACATATATTTCCTTCATAAAAGGAATTTGGAAGAACTCTTCTATAGCCTATTTTTTTTCAAAAAGTTTATATAGTATTGGGATTGATAAAGGGAGCTGCACAAAGAACCTGAAGTTTGGAACAGTGCTCCCTTCAACATAATTACAGAGCCCAACTTTAACAGTTTCTTAAATGAAAGGAAAAGAATAAGACTGGCAAATGAGCAAATAGCACCCAAAAAATTCAACCTAGAAAGTTATTTTGGTAATAGGAAAGATCAAAACACAAACTCAGAAGAAGACAACAAAGTCAATACTACTGAATCCAAAGCCTCCAAGAAAAACAGGCATTTCTTTCAAGTCCAAAAAGAATTAATGGAGAAGCTTCAGAAAGATTTAAAAAATCAAATAAGAGAGATAGAAGAAAAATTGGGAAAAGAAATAAGAATGATACAGTAAAATCATGAAAAAAGAGTTAACAGCTTGGTAAAGGAGGCACAAAAATATTGAGGAAAATAATATCTTAAGAAACAATAGGGTAATTGATAAAAGAGGCACAAAATCCACTGAAGAGAAGAATTTCTTAAAAAGGAAAATTGACCAAATGGAAAAAGAGGCATAAAAATCCACTGAGGAGCTCTTTTAAAAGTATCCAAATGGAAAAGGAGGTAAAAAATCTCACTCAAGAAATCATGCCTTAAAAATTAGAATTGGGTGAATGAAAGCTAATGAGAAATCAAGAGACAATAAAAAAGTCAAAATAATAAAAAAATAGAAGAAAATGTAAACTATTTCACTGGAAAAAGAACTGGCCTGGAAAACAAATACTGGAGAGATAATCTAAAAATTACTGAACTACTTGAAAGCCATGATTTAAAATAAAAGAACTTAGACATCATCTTTCCAGAAATTATCAGAAGTAGATGGGTGGCTGAGTGGATGGAGAGCCAGGCCTGGAGACGGGAGGTCCTAGGTTTAAATCTGACCTCAGACACTTCCCAGCTGTGTGACCCTGGGGAAATCATTTAACCCCCATTGCCCAGCCCTTACCTCTCTTCTGCCTTAGAGCCAATACACAGTATTGACTCCAAGACGGAAGGTAAGAGTTTAAAAAAAAAAGAGAAATTATCAAAGAAAATTGCTGCTCTGATATTCTAGAGCCAGAGAGCACAATAGAAATTGAAAGAATCCACTGATCAGCCTCTGAAAGAGATATGAAAAGGATGACTCCCAGGAATATTATAATCATATTCCAGAACTTGCAAATCAAGGAGAAAATATTAAAAATAGTTAAAAAGAAACCATTTAAATGTCATGGAGCCACAGTCAGGATAAAATAAGATTTTGCAATTTATACATTAAAGAATCAAAGACCTGATATATGATATTCTAGAGGGCAAAGAAACAAGGACTTCAGTCAAGAGTCACCCAGCAAAACTGAGCTTAATCCTGGAGGGGGAACTAGGCATTCAGTGAAATAGTGAACTTTCAAGCATTCCTGATGAAAAGGCCAGATCTGAATGGAAAATTTGACTCTCAAATACAAGACTCAAGAGAAGCATAAAATGAGAAACTGAAAAGAGAAATCAAAAGACATTCAATAAAATTAAGCTTTTTATATGCCTACATGGAAGAAAATTCTTATAACTCCTAAAGAATTTTATCATTATTAGGGCAGTTAGAAGGAGTATACATAGACAGAGGGCAAGGGTGTGAGCTGAATAGAATAGGATGATATCTAAAAAAAATAAATTAAGGCATGAGAAAGAAGAATACATTGGGAGAAGGGGGAAGGGAAAAGTAGAATGGGGTAAATTATCCACAAAAAGGAGACATGAAAGAGCTTTTACATTGGAAGGGAAGATGAAAGAGGTGAGGAGGGGAGCACATGAACCCTACTTTCCTCAGAATTGGTTCAATGAGGGAAGAACATCTACAATCAATTGGGTACAGAAATCTTACTGTACAGGAAAGTAGGATGCGACAGGGATAAGAGAAGGGGGGTGGGGCTGATAGAATAGGGAGAAAATTGGAGGAGATGGTAGTCGAACACTAAACAGGAGGAAATAGGATGGAGAGTAATACCCAGTAATCATAATGGTGCAATTTTTTTTTTTGCAAGTTTCTCTAATAAAGGTTTTGTTTCTCAAACATATAGAGAAAGGAGTCCAAAGTAACAAGACTATGTTTTTCTCCAATTGATAAGTGGTCAAAGGATATGAACAGACAGTTCACAGACAAAATAATAACTATAGTCATGGGAAAAATTCTCTAGATCACCATTAATTAGAAAACTGCAAATTAAATTAGTTCTGAGATGCCACCCCATACATGCCAGTTTGGTTATTATGACAGAAAAGGAAAATGATAAAATGTGGAGGGTATCTGAGAAAACTGAGACTCTTAATGCACTGTTGTGTAGCATCCCAAGCATATTCACATCTATGAAATATAGATGACTGTATTATTACTGTGTCTCCAAGCATGAGGCTTTACCGATAAGCTTTGTGAAGGTAACCTTGACCTGATCACGAGACCTATTGCCCAACACAAGTCCATTAACATGTTCGGAGACTTGCCCGGGAAAGCGTGGTTATGTCCTACACGCCCAAAAGGTGTTCCCTCTACCTTGCCACCCAATCTTAATTGTCTATACTTTGTGATGTGGTTACTACGTCCTTGGGAGTACCGCCCAAGCAGGACATGAATAAATTCAGAGGCAATCCCATGAACTTCCTCTTGGCCTTTCTCCCTTCCATGGAGCTCCACTGGGCTCCTCAATGACTATGTCTCTCTCTTCTTGACCTTCTCCTTCCCCGAGGCTGGAACCATCTCGGCCTGCATTCTCTATCTTAATCTCCTCAACCACCTTGTATTCCATTATCCTCATTTTCCGCCTTAAGGAAAA
This sequence comes from Monodelphis domestica, assembly GCF_027887165.1. Lineage (NCBI taxonomy): Eukaryota > Metazoa > Chordata > Mammalia > Didelphimorphia > Didelphidae > Monodelphis > Monodelphis domestica. The sequence goes on from NC_077230.1 coordinate 5,497,570, forward strand.
TCATAGGGGTTGCCTGCCCTATCCAATCACTGATTTGTCCGTGTCTTTCATTCTCCACCCTGGTTCTCGGTTCCTACCTCTCCTCGGGTCCCATCACAAAGGTGAGCCCCTTTCCCTTGTGGGACCCTGCTGGTCAGGGAAGTCCATTAAGGAAAACCCCACACTGTTGGGGGAGTTGTAAACTGATTCAAGATTCTGGAGAGCAAATTGGACCTATATTCAAAAAGCTGTAGAACAGCACCTACCCTTTGATCCAGCAATACCGTTACTAGATTTTTATCATAAAGAATAAAAAGAAAAAAGAGGAAGGACCTACATATACAAAAATATTTAAAGCAGCTCTCTTTGTGGAGGCTCCCTAGCAGCTCCCACATCACTGTCACAGTCCTTTCCTTTTGATCTCCTGAGTTGTCTTGGACTAGAAAAACGTCTCATTTTGACCTCTATTGTCTTTGCTGCGCCATATTTTGATTTGAGGCATTATTTTAAAATTGTTTCAAGGGGACTGAAGTTGGGAGAGCTCAGTTGTCATGCTCTTTCTACACTGCCATTCTTGGATCTCTCTTGGATATTTCTAATCTCAATTATTGATGAGTCCACATGAGAGAGATAAGGTAGGATCAAGATTGCGTTTTCCAGCCCATTAGCGAGCCAGCACACAGATTTTGTACAGAGAAATTTATGGGCAGGAAAAATCAGCTGACTGGTAAAGTTACAGCCCTGTCTGGAAAAATTTGTCTGATTGTCTGTTATTTGTAATTACCATACTGTCTTGGCTACCCTCCCTGTCTAAATTATTGGGCAGTCTTTGTCTCCCAGTTTTATATTGATATAAATCTTGAGTCGTCAGTGGAGTCCCTATTGGTAAGGCTATAAATCTGCCACAAGCTTAAATGCCACATTGGGTAGCAGATATCTAAAACCATATTCCCCATTTGCTTGCTGATGTTGTTTGAGGAGAGACAATGCTTTAAAAGGAGAGCCCTCGGCTTCTCCAACGGGGCAAACATATAACTCTATGAAAAAGACCTCCATTCTGGACCCACGTATTCCCCCCCCCCCATTTCAGGGGGGATATTTGGAGCCTCTGACCTCATTGTTTCAAAAGTCGTGCTCTGGCATTCTTAGGTTTCAGACTTTGCAACCAACTCAACATCAGTGTCTGGAGGACCAAGGAGAGACCTTAGAGACCCATCCTAGTGAGAACTGAGACGAAGATTTCTCTGGCAGCTCTGCTGTAACTGGACTCGAACTTCTTAGGACCCATGCCATGTAGGAAATGAGCTCAGTTTGGGTCCACTCTCCCCAGAAATCGAGACAAGATTGGGAAGATTGTACTCCTGAAATATGGAAGAGAAATGTATTTGTTTTTGTTATGTCTTTAAAGTAAATATCCCTTTGTAAAGGGTAATTCATGTTAAGTGGTTAAATGGCACTGAGGAGGCTGTTACTGGCACCTAGCAGTGGAGATGGAGAAGTAATAACTAATGGGGCCTTGAACTGATGATAACAGAGAAGAGGTATTTCCTCAGGTGGTTAGCGTCCTCTGGTTCACTCTCATAGGGCCAGGCGACTCCATCAGCCTCTCAGGATTCCAGATTTATTTTTAGATAATTAGATAATTAGAACAAATTATAAAATATCTACCCATGCTCCAATGTCTCTCCAAGGCTCTTCCAATGTGTGGCATCCCAGTTCTCCCATCAGCAGCCTTTCTCCATGGAGAGGGGCCATCAGAGTGGCTTTGTTCATTTGCTAGTTCCTGTCACACACATATATTTTCCTTATATTTCTATGCTTTGTCTCTTCTGTGTAAATGTAAATGTCTTCTAAGCAGGGATTCTTTCATTCTTTGTGTTTGTATCCTTAGTGTCTAGCACAGTACGTGGCACATATGAAGCCCTTATTAAATGCTTATTGATTCATAATGAATCCATCCAGGAAATAGAACATACTAATTAAAAATAACAAAAATTGTTGAGTTTGGATAATGTCCAATATTACAATGTTCTGTTAAATTTCACCCGGTCCATTACATAATGGACTAACAAAGTGGAATTTCTTGTGTTTATGTCCGTAAGATAGCTGGGAAACATAAGGGCCTTCAACGTGACAGTGCTTTATTGCTCTAAAAATTGTTCTGGAATAAAAGGTCACTTTGAGAATCTCTACATCAAGCAACTATAGAACTGTAGGCCAAACATCAGTATAAAAATTTCCCAATAGAATGAGATGAACAAATTTAAAATAATTAAATCTAAGCCTACGTCATTCCCCAAAGAGCATTATTTAGAGAGTTCAGAGTCCAAACTCCTAATTTTTCAGATAAAACCAACCCAGAGAGTGAAAGTGTGTGAGAGGAGGAAATCCAGAGACTTTTTGGACATGTAAAGAACCTGGAATGGCTGCAAGGATCCCAGCTGCAGCAGTGGGGGTTGAGCTAAGTCATCTTGGAATTCTGTGAGAAAGGAATTCAGAGGGAGGCAGCTGGAGCCTGTGTCTTTGGCTTTGAGACAGCCAGGGAGAAGATGCAGTCTTTGACTGGGTCCTGATCCCAAGAAGCCTCTTTTCCCTGACTCCTGGTACCTATCCCTCTCAACCTCCAACAAGTGGACAGAGATGGAGAAAGAAGAAAAATCCACAAGAAGAAATCCCATCCTCCTCTCCTGAACGGAGGCTTCTGCTGGGCAGAGCGAAAAGGCACGAAACAATGGAATATAACATCTAGATATTTAAGCTCATTAGTACTTAAGAATATTCCCTAACCAATGGCCCTTTCCTTAGACATGAATGTCCGAGATACCAATTGGGTGTAGTTTGTTTGTTCAAATACTCCTTTCTTTGCATGTCATTACTTGGAAAGTCAGATGTACCTTGTTTTGATCATAATGAATTATGTGGGAACGATGCACATATAACAATACTTCAAAAGCTCAAGACTTAAAGAAATTTTGATAAAACTAATATGGGTTCTCCTTCCACTGATGCAGGTTCTAGTCTTTCTATCTTCATGAACTGTAGCCAAAACATTTCCCCCTCTAGACAGTTTCTGTTAATGAATTTTCACATTTGCTAGATTGGCCCTTAGGGAACAGGCATCCAATCTGCCATTGGTCAATGACTTGAAAACTTTCAACTTGATAAAATGTCTGAACGTTCACCTGATCTGTGGAGTCTCAGGATCATCACGTCAAGATGATTGGAGTAAAACATATTTAGAGGATTCAGTCAGTTACTCTTTTTGGTAGCTATTGACAACTGCTGTTTGTTGGGCATATTTTCTTGTCCTGTGTTATCATTTGATGAAGCTGGGGACATTTGAAGTTGCCATCAGCTCCAGAGGGCTATTAGTTAAAGCCAGGCATAAATTATAGTTTGTGAAGAGCAAATTCCCCTTGAATAGTAGTGTTAGTGAAATAGCTCCTGAGGGGGACTTATTCCCCAAACAGATGGCAATAGGACTTTTCATCGTCCTCAAGGATAGGGCTAGATCAGGTACACGCAGACGCCTCCAAAAAGTTCAAGTCATTCAATTAGAGTGTCTAATTAGCCTTGACTAATTCTGCTTAAGTAGACTGTAGGAAGTCATGCCAGATCATTTATCATGGGGATTCTTGGGAAGTTCTGGTCCATTTAGTGGCCAATTTTGGGAAAGGAAGGAATGGACCCCCAGATGAATGGTTAAAATCTAAGTTGGTTAAAATTCTGAGAAATGTAAATGTTCTTACGCCTTCCCATGTTCCAGATAAAGTAAAAACCAAACCAAAATAAAGAGGAACAAAAAAGTATTCGTTGCATTTTCTATATAGTCCACTATATTACATATGGTAGCTAGATGATGCAGTGCATAGAGTGCCAGGCCTGAGGACTCAATTTCCTCAGTTCAAATCTGACCTTAGACACTATAGATGGTGACCCTTGGCAAACCACTTATTCCTATTTGCCTCAGTTTCTCATCTGTAAAGTGAGCTGGAGAAGGAAATGGTAAATTACTCTAGTATCTTTGCTAAGAAAATCCTAACTGGGGTCATGAAGAGTTAGACATGACTGAAAAACAACATGGTGGATAGAAAGATGAAAAGCAACAAGGTTCTTGTCTTGGAAGTGCTTAAACTCTTCTAGAAGGGATGAAAGAGAATAACTATATTATAATCCCTAAACATAGTTATTTGAACATAGTATGTGACAAAATAAACTCTTGCACTTTGAATGATTTATTATTAAATCAGGAAAAGTTAAAATAGGAAAGATGAACAAAAAGTAGTGGAAAGTTTCCAAGGAGGGGGAGATTATTTCCTAGTGTGGTGGAAAATAGATAATGGGAGGCATCATGAAGGAGGGGGTATCCCACTTGGCTTTTGACATAGAAGGAATTCAATAGGCAGAGATTTTAGAGAGAACATAATTCCAGGGATAAGGAGAATACATAATGGGATAAAATTGGAAAATAGCTAGTAGTTCAGTTTGTCTGGTCATAGAATATGCAAAAAAACCAACAACAACGTATTATGAAACAAAGTTGAAAAAGTATGCCAGATATATATGCTGCCCATATAAGGTTACATATATGTTCATGTGGGTTTTTTTAAAGTCAATCTACAAACATTTAATTATTAAGCACTTCTTGTAGCTACTGTGCTGGGATGCAGGCATATAAAGACACACCTGTGTTCTCAAGAAGCTCATATTCTAGGGAGAAAGAAAACTTGTAAATGCTTATTTACAGACAAGATATATACAGTATAAATGGAAGGTGATCCCAGAAGGAAGGTGGGAGAGAGGTGAATGACTGAAGTCTTTGGAAGAGGGACAGGAGACTGGCTGCTCTGTGTTCTCCTCTGAAAGGGAGGGATATTAGATTTGAATTGTCTTAATCTATCCCCATTCACATTGTTGGCCTGGGGCAAGGCTTTTTATTTTTATTTTTTAACATTTCAAGACACCTTCCTAGTCACTATTCCTTCGAAGAAAGAGGTAAGGGCATTTACATATCTGCAGACTTTACTCCTTCCCATCAAGTGTCATTACACAAAAGACCAACACAAATCGTGTATCCAAGAAAGCAAAAATCAGAAATTGGATGTTATGTGGATTAGAATGTAATTAAACACACACACACACACAGAATAAATGAGCTCTCCCAATGGAGTGAGTTATTTCAACTCAACCAAGAGAGAGCCTGATCTCATCCCAGAGGAAATCTCCCCAAGTCTTTGGAGGCAAGCTGGAAATTAGGGATGCTAGATCCTCGATACGTCTTCAAGATAATATTAAATCAACTAGTGATTAATTTAATTAATTTAATAACAACTCTTTGGAGTTGTTTCTGAAGAACATATGGAAATGCATGTCTCTCTCTGAGGAGGAATTAAGAATTAGTCCCCTTTCTAAAGTTTTTGTGTCCATTCCCTTACAGGTACAAAGGGTTAAATGATGATTGTCTCTACCAATGAGAAATGGTATTATGCAAAATGTGCTAGGCTTGACAACTAGACTACAAGTCATTTTACCTATGTTGTGAGAAGCTTAGAAGTCTAGAATAAGACATTTGTATTTGATTCAGTGTAGAATGGGGAACCACTAAACTTTGGTTTTTTATGGAATGGGTACGTTAATTTGGAATGGATTCCATTGTGATAGGGAGGTCTTTCCCCCCTGCCCCCCTTGAGTGAATTTGGACATTTAGTATCAGACTTGATTTAATTCATACATATTGGCTGGCCCCAAACCCAGTGATTGAATTTTGGAAAAGTCTTCCCTCAGACTGTGGAACTCTGGTGGCCCCGTTATTTAGGGCAATCCACTGGCTTATGAGTTAGGTAGAATAGGCACCTTTGTACACGATATCAGAGGTGTGTAGCAGTTCTGAATAGGAAAGAGTCCATCTTCAAATCTTACCTACATCCAAACAGAAACCTTCTATAGGATCTCTGACAAGTGAAAACAATTCAGACATGGCTTCACTCCAATGAACTCCTTGATCGATTTGAGTGGAACAAAAGGGATTTTCTCCTTCAAATTCTTGTCCCCAGCAGTGTGATAGATTATCTGAAATTCCTACATCAGTCACTCATGGAAGGTTAAGTCTTTGGAGATCTTTTTGATGTGAGCTTGAAATGAATCCATGATTGATTACTTTGATCAAATTAATTAGTCACAAAATAAGACCCTCAGGGGAAGGGATTTGTGACAAGAAATGTGATTAGACAGGGTCTGGAATCCAGATGGTCACAGAAGAAAGCACAACACTCATCCAGTAGGATAGTGAGATACAGTTAAGCCTTTCGCTTTTGGCTTTAATTGTGTAGGCTTTTCTTATAAGCCTTATACTGAGCAAATTTTTATAAGAAAAATGCCCCAAAGGGTTAGGAATACAAGTTTATTGAGTGGGGATTCCATAGGAAGGGATCCAGGTGGTTTTGGGTTCTTTGTTTTGAAATGCTAACTCGCTAGAGAATTGGGAATGGGAAAAAAGAGACCATATCTTCCTTTTATTGGATTTCTATTCACCAAGTTTTCAGCGGATGCTACCCTCAACATTGGCTTTTAAAGGTCAATGTTTCTAATAATTTGAAGCAGGAAGGAAGATGGGAAAATACACAATCTTATTTAAAGGGTATTAAATAGAATAAAATATGATACTAAGGAAATCTCCTTAGACATGAGCTTTAAAGCAAATAGGGTTTGGCAGCATTTTTCAATTTAAAATTTCCAACAGACATTTTAATTTCCTATTCTCAGATTCTATATTGACATGTCAAACAAAAAAGATTCATTCCAATATTTGTCCATTTAGACTGTAAATAAGGAGTAACAGGCATTTGTTTTCTTTGTATAATGGGTGCTGGGGAGGCAGGTCTAGACAGAGAAAGCCTTGTTCTCAGGTCATTTGCGATTTGTTCTCTCCTTTGCAATATTTATGTGGAGATTTGGTGACTTTGTTTCTGGAAGTGTAGGATGGAGATGGCCTTTTACAAGCCTTTACAAGCCTGGCCACTTCCTGAGTAGTGAAGTTCTCCTGCCTATGGACACATTATGTCCTTTTGCTTTGCCCAATTACATCCATTCTTTCCTAAATTTAGGTAAATGAAGAATGAAGATCAAAGATGGAGTGGAGCACGTGAGTCAAAGGGATGGAGAAGCAATTGGAGACTTTTCTGGTTGCAGCATCTGAGTTTGATGAGGACCCAGCCTTGAGGAACAATCTTTCATGTAGCCCAGCAATGGATTGACCAAGCAAAGGAAACACAGTGGACTAGAAAGGAAAAGGAGCAATGCATCCAGAAGGAACTTGAGTTGAACTCTTGAGGCCAAGTTCTTCTACCTGTACTGATCCCTGCCCTCATTATCTTGGGATGAGATGAAGATATTGAGAATTAAATATGAGTGTGATCAGGCCCTCAAGCTATTAGCCTGTGCTCCTCTTCTCAGTTACAGCAATGTTTCTAGAGAAACTTCCTCTACTCGGTCAATCAATACACACTTATTAAGCACCCACTATTCACTCGTTTGACATAATCACCTTAAGGTAAGAGTCAATGGTCAATAGCCTTCTCAATTCAGAAAATGGGTATCGATGGCTTCTCTCCCCTTTTGAAAATAAAGATTAAGAGGGCAGATGTTCTTCACTTTGAAGATGAATTTAGAACTCAACCAGAGACATTAATTTAATAGGTATTTTTAGTATTAACTTCTATAACATGTTAATGGTCCTGCTTATATACATGTATGGGATATATGCATGTTCATATATGTGAATAATTTTATCCATCATAGGATCTTAATGTCATAGATTTAAAGCTGTTATTTTCTTTAGGTTATCTAACCCTCCTCCCTCATTTTGTAGGAAGGGAACTGAAACCCAGAGGTTAAATGACTTCTCCAAAGTCACACAGCTAGCAAATAGCAGAGCCAAATCCAGCACATTTTCCATTGTCCCATGCTGCTACTTCAACTTTCCCTTTTTCTTTTGTGCAACAAAGCAAGAACATTGCCTCATTTCTAGAAACAAAATCTATTAGTTCTGTGCTTGCTTGATTTCTCTTGTTAAAGAAATCTTTACATTATGTTAAACAAGTATAAATAAATAAAAGGAAACATTAGAGATGTTTTATTAAGTCATTAAAAAAGTAGGAAAGCATCAGATCTATGCTAGAAGAAAAATTTGTGACTGAGCAAAAGGTGAAAAGAATAGAAGATAAAAATGATAACATTAATTACGTAAAGTTACAAAGGTTTTGTACAAACAAACCCAGCAAAGCTCAGATTAAAAGGAAGACAACTGGGGGAAAAAGTCATTGCAGAAGGTTTCTCTGATAAAGGTCTCATTTTCAAGATACATGAGGAACTGATTCAAATGCACTAGTATAAGGCATTCCTCAATTGATAAATGGCTTAAGGATATGAACAGGTAGTTCTCAAGAGAAGAAACACAAGCTATTTATTTTATTTATATTCAAAGACACAATTTTCAACTTATACTTTCCAGATCTTAATCATCTCCCTCCCTCCCTTTTCTTCCCTTCCTCCTCTCAGAGATGGTAAGCAATTAGATCTGGATTATACATGTCTTATTATGCAAAACCGACTTCCATATTGGTCATTGTTGTAAGAGAATACTCATATAAAACCAAAACCCCCAAATAAAATTGCAAATAAATTAGTGTGGAAGGTAGTATGCTCTGATCTGCATCTGACTCCAACAGTTCTTTCTCTGGAGGTGGAGAGCTTTCTTTGTCATAAGTCTTTCCGAATTGTCCAGATCACTGTATAGCTGAGAGCAGCTAAGTCTTTCACAGTTGATCATTCCACAATATTGCTGTTACTGTGCACAGTGTTCTCTGAATTCTGCTGATTTCACTCTGCATCAGTTCATGTAAATTTTTTCATGCAGGTTTTTCTGAAATCATCCTGCTTATCATTTCCTATAACACAGTAGTATTCCATCACCAACATATACCACAATTGGTTCAGCCATTCCCCAATTGAAGGGCATCCCCTCGTTTTCCAATTTTTGGCCACCACAAAAGCTGCCATATATATATATATGTATATATATATATATATTTGTACTAATAGGTCCTTCCCCCTTTTTATGATCTCTTTGGTATATAGACCCATTAATGGGAGTATGCACAGTTTTATAGCCCTTTGGGCATGGTTCCAAATTGCCTTCCAGCACTTGCTTCAGCAGCACAAACACCAAAGCCCTCCAGATTGGTTGGATCAATTCACAACTCTACCAACAATGCATTAATTTTGCCACTTTCCTTCCAATATTTATTACTTCCCTTTATTGTCATATTGACCAATCTGAGGTGGTACCTCAGATTGTTTTTATTTGCATTTCTTTAATCAAGAGTGATGTAGAGAATTTTTTCATGTGATTATTGATAGCTTTGATTTTTTTTAATCTGAAAAATTGCTTGTTTATCTCCTTTCACCATTTATTAGCTGAAATTCAGTCTATTTATTACCATGTGAATAATGCTCCAAATCATTACTAATTAGAAAAATGATAATTAAAGCAATTTTGAGATTCTATAAGAGTGTCAAAGACAATAAAAAAGAAAAATGATCAATTTTGGAGGAACTGCGGAAAATTGGACACAAAGAGGTGCTACTGTTGGTGGACCCATGAATGGATCTAAACCGTTCTGTGGAGAAATTAGAATTATATGCAAAAAGTTTCTAAAAAGTAACCTGACCCTTTAATTCTAATATATCATTACTAGTCCTATTAAAAAAGAGATTAAAGAAGCATGTATCTAAATGTACCAAAAATACTCATAATCATTCTTTTTTAGGGTGGGGAAAAATGACTCCAGAAGCTAGAGGTATGCTCATTAACTGAGAAATGGCTGAATAAATTTTGGTCTATTAATGTGACAGATAGAGAGAGCTAAATACTCCAGTGGCTAGAGAGCTGGACCTGAAGTTAGGAAGACCTGAATTGAAATCTGATCTTGGATTCTCACTCGCTGTGTGACCCTGAGAAAGTCATCTGACCTCTGTATGCCTCAGTTTCCTCATCTATAAAATGAAGATAACAATAGTACCTAATTCACAACATTGTTGTAAGGATCAAATGAGATAATAACTATGAAGTGCTAAACATAGTACTTGGCACATAGTAAGCATATATAAATATTAGTTATTATCATTATTATTTCTATTATAATTTAAGGAACAAAGTAGATGATTTTTGAAAAGGCATGGAGACACATAAGGTGATGCAGAGTATGCAGAATCATCATCATAATTTATGCCATAACATCTATATGTAAAACATGAGTAATTTGGAATACTTCTATCAATTGATGACAAGCGAAATGTTCAGAACCAAGAGAAGAATTTATATAGCAACAATGTAAAGACAAACAACTCTGAAAGCTGTAAGACCTATGATCAGTTCAATGACCATCCATGATTCCAGAAGAAAATGGTGAAAGATTCTCTCGATGGAGAGCTCATGAATTAGTATTCAGAAGAGTAGTTTGTTTTTATTTTTATTTTCATCCCTTCACAGACCCAGATCCAAGAACTGTGGAAGCAAGAAGGCTAATATTAAATTTAGCCTAATACTCTCTCAGCCCCACACAGTATACTGTCTTCCTGAGATAGCAAGCAATCATGTACAACGATAAATTAAGGATCTCTCCTTACAAAATTCATACTGAGAATTTCTCATTTTACATTTCTAATCTCAGCTAGAAAAGTTTATTTCAATTTTCTGCAACACTATGCTGAAATTCACCATAACTGATGATTGGCAGGTCTAATTGACAAAAACTTTATTTGTTTGAGAGACACATTCACAAAATCAATATGAATCCATTTGGGAAAGTGGAGTAATTTAGAAAAATATGCAGCATAGTCATAACTGTTTTGTCCATTTATTGAAAACACAATGTGAAACCAAAATTGAAAAAGCAATGCTCTTCTGAATACCTGCCATTTAATAGCATCAGACAAAAACACATGAAAGAAATGTTTACCCAGTTTCAAAAATGTCTTTCTTTGTGTGACTAACTTTAGTTTGAACAGAAATATCTAGATGATCTCAAAGAGCTGTAGTGAGTTTTTTCATTTAATCTTTAAACATGCACTGCAAGCTATCATTAATTAGGGATTTTTTTTTAAACCCTTACCTTCCATCTTGGAATCAATACTGTGTATTGACTCCAAGGCAGAAGAGTGGTAAGGGCTAGGCAATGGGGGTCAAGTGACTTGCCCAGGGTCACACAGCTGGGAAGTGTATGAGGCCAGATTTGAACCTAGGACCTCCCGTCTCTAGGCCTGGCTCTCAATCCATTGAGCTACCCAGCTGCCCCCCAATTAGCCATTTTTTTAGTGATAGTTCCCACACATTTTCTGTGACTCAATGAAAGTGTTTAAAGTAGCATTAAGCACTTTAATCTCATGTTGTAGAATATGCTATGAATTTAAACAGAAAAATAAAGCCTCATTTCTATTCAAGGAAAGAAAATCAACTCAATTACAATAGGAAACATTTGCCTTATGTAGAACTAAGGGTTACTGTCACTTTTACCCTGATTTTCTTCCTTGGCTTCCACCAGTATATCTATGTAAATTACTAATATGTTTATCTTTGGTATTAACCTTTCACCTGAGTTACAGGTTCATATTTTCATCTGTCTACTAAGTATTTTTTCCCCTTTTTCTTTCCACCCCTTCAGAGACATCATATCACAAATCAAACTAATTATTCTTTTGCCTGGCTCTCCCTATATTAGTTCTTCGTAACTTTATTATTTCCTTCAGTGCCTTCCTTCTCTAATCCCTCAGTCTTGTCGGTTTCAAATCTCCTAGACTATTTGCTCTTATCTCTCATTTATTCTTCTAGTCCCAATAATGATGAAGCCCTACAATTTCTTTCTTGACTCTCATATACAGTCTTCTTCATTCCTACTGCCCTAACTATTCTGTCTTAATTACTCACAAAGAATTATTACAATATCTTATTTTCCAGGCTTTAGCCTCTCCATCATCCAGCAAACGAATCCCATGTTAACATTTCAAAAACAATGTTTTAAGATATCAGTCCCTGATAAACTCTTTTCTGACTTCCATTACCTATAGACAAAACTCTTAGCAGTTTCCAAGGCCCTCCATAATATGACTCTTTTCTATCTATTCAATCTCAACTGCAATTACTATCTAAAGATTTTTCTCCACCACTTAATTCTCTTAATGAGGCATGAGAACACCATGGTTGTTGCTGTATGGATACCTTTGATTATGACCTGAAATAATCTACATGAAACACTACTGTGCTTAAGAATGAATGGATCTGGGTTGTGAAAGTAAGACAGAATAGATATGGAGCAGTGAATCCTATCATAAATATCAAGCTCAACATGTGCTTTCCAGAAGTGTTTGTCATTATCATAAAAGATACCCAAGCAGAGTCAAAATGTAAGAGGCATTCACTAGAAAGAGATCCATGAGATGCACTTATTTGCATATGGCATTGTATTATGCACGAAATTGTATTAAGCCCAGAATACTACAAACCTTATATAGTTATTCCAAAGAAATTCAGTCTAATTATTCACACCAGAAAAATCACACAAAGGATGCCATTTTAAAAAATATTTTATTTGATCATTTCCAAGCATTATTCATTAAAGACATAGATCATTTTCTTTTCCTCTCCCCCACCCCCCATAGCCGACGCGTAAGTCCACTGGGCATTACATGTTTTCTTGATTTGAACCCATTGCTTTGTTGATAATATTTGCATTAGAGTGTTCATTTAGAGTCTCTCCTCTGTCATGTCCCCTCAACCTCTGTATTCAGGCAGTTGCTTTTCCTCAGTGTTTCTACTCCCACCGTTTGCCCTCTGCTTATGAATAGTGTTTTTTTCTCCTAGATCCCTGCAAATTGTTCAGGGACATTACACCGCCATTAATGGAGAAGTCCATTACGTTTGATTATACCACAGTGTATTAGTCTCTGTGTACAATGTTCTCCTGGTTCTGCTCCTCTCGCTCTGCATCACTTCCTGGAGGTTGTTCCAGTCTCCATGGAACTCCTCCACTTTATTATTCCTTTTAGCACAATAGTATTCCATCACCAACATATACCACAATTTGCTCATCCATTCCCCAATTGATGGGCATCCCCTCGTTTTCTAGTTTTTGGCTACCACAAAGAGCGCAGCTATGAATATTTTTGTACAAGTCTTTTTGTCCATTATCTCTTTGGGGTACAGACCCAGCAGTGTTATGGCTGGAAAAGGATGCCATTTTTTAGACACATGATATGCAGATCCATTGGATGTGGCAATACACTGAATAAAAAAATCATTGAGGTAATCCCTAAGCCTATATATCTGGGACAGATACTGTTGATGGATAATAAACTAGGCATAAAACTGAACAACTGGAAGAGAACAATTTTTGCCAATGCCCAGCAGTGTCCTGAAAAAAATTCTTGCAACATCAATATTCTTCTAATGATACTGGCATCATTAAGCAACAAATCTTTGAAGAATGACCCATAGAGTAATAGAAATAAATACATATTACTGATATTTATTTTCATTCAAGAAGTAGAATAAAAAGACCATCCAGGGGATATAGGATTTGGAAAAGTAGGTGGTCTGGTCAAAAAGTGAAAAGGAAAGACAATGGAGCTCTACACAGGCACCCATAGAATGTTCTGAGAAGGCTCCAGGACATTGGATACACTATTAATAAACATGGAAAGCACAATAAGAATTGCGTAGGATCAGAAGACCTCAGAGGACCTGAGATCTGCATTGGTGTAGAGAATGATGAGAATGAGAATCTCTAATGAATGTTCATGTCATGTGTCATGAAAGTAGACATTATCCAATGAGAACATCGGATGAAGGCAGAAATGAGATCGTTACCAGATCTTCAAATGAGACACAACTGGAAGAAATAGCTAACAAATTGGGAGGACAGATTTAGGCTTCTTTTGAATATTTTTATTATTGACAGGCTAGAAAAATGGGATGAAATGAATAAGACTAGATTTAATAAAAATATAAAAATTCAATACTTAAGTTTTGAAAGTTATCCTTACAAGAACAGGAAAAGGAAGCTCTGGTTCAATGAAAGATTTAGGGGTGTGTGTGTGTGTGTGTGTGTGTGTGTGTGTGTGTGTGTGCGCTAGGGTTTTTTGGAGGGGACTACAAGCCCAATATTATGTAATTTTAAGCTGACTTAGGAGTTCATAATGCTCTTCCCTCTTCTGAAATGTTGTGATTAGTATATGTGTTAAATTGGAATACAGCATGGTCTTAGGGCATAGTGCTTTACCATTTTTTCCCTCCTGCCCAAAACAGGTGCCTATACTTGAAGCAAAACTAGACAGATGGTTCTGCCAGTGTTATGCCGATGTTGTAGCAAGTTGAAGCACCTACGTTCTGATCCTTACCAAGGATGAGATCGTGGCTCGGAAAAGTGAGTTCTGAGAAATAGTTGTGTTTCGTATGATTTTTTATAGATACGTACCAAAGAATAAAAAGAGAGCCCTTGTGGATTTTTCTCATAGTCTTTTGCAGGCTACCCATCTGTATATGTGTATATATGCCCATATATGTATATACCAGATGCTCCCATTTTCCTCTCTCCAATAAACTTCCGATTATTTCAAGGATTGTCTCTACATAGGTTTATTTCAACCTACCAGTTTAGCCCAGTTGGCAGGATTCTCTGGGTATTCATGGCCATTTTCTAGGGGCGAGAGACACTGTTTCAAAAGTCTCTCTGCCAGGATTCTACCCACTGATTGGTGCCTTGGAAATTTAAGCCTTGTGAAGATTTTGTATGCTAAGCATTGTCGTTTGGAAGATGGGCAATGTGGGATTTAAAGAACTCTTTCGTGGGACTCCACTGGCTAAAATGGTGGGGAAATATAGGAAGCTTCCTATATTGTTGGCAGGACACTCCTTCAAGAGGGAGTTTTTCTGTCATGCCTAGAATAATGATAATTATGAAAAACAAGATTTTTGAGGCTGGATGAGGGTTCATTTGAAGAAGGTAAGTTGATTTACCTAAGGAGATTTTTAGAAATGTTGCTTCAAAAGGAAATGGATTAATATCTTGAGGATGGGTATATTATGCTTCCAACAAACTATTTGGATAGTCTGAAATGTAAAAAATGGAAGAAGTAAAATAATTACAATTTCTCCCAGGCTCATTCAAATAGGATCTCTAATTGAAAGAGATGTTTTCCCCACCTCATTCACCTCTTAGCCTGTTGGTAAGAGATCTGCTTATATACATTACAGGTTACCATATTCTGTACCCCAGAGAGGGTGTTTTTGAAATTCTGAAGTCACCTGATTTGGTTGCTACGTGCCTTCAGTTTCAGGAAGGAGGATGAGAGAAAATGATTATTTTGCCTCATGCTGGAAAATCACCCCGAGGTGATAGAAATGGATTCTATATTATGTGGCCGATCTAGTAATGATATCGGTTTGATAAAAGGAATTCAACCACTTATGATTAGTTATTATAAGAGTAAGGCATGGCTGTGTATTGAGTAAGATAGCTTGTCTAAAGTTCAAGTTGAAGGAATACAGACACTAATATAAGATTTCGGGAGGCAAGGAGTTACCAAAAAGGGTCAGTCTCCATATAACACTCCTATATTGTGGTAAGGAAAGGGAAATTCTAGAAAGAAGGCCAGATAAGGGCATTTCAGAATTCTTGAAGATGGAAGTAGGTGACGGAAAGATGAAAGTTATGATCATTTTTTAAAAAATGTGTCTAAGGTGGAAGCTCAAAGGAAACAAATAGTTTGAGGGATTGAAGAGTTGGGGTGCTTGATGGAGAAGGAATATTAGAGCAGGAGCTGGGGAAGACAAAAAGACTGGGGACCATTCATCTTCCTAAAGCAAGCTGGAGATGGAGATGGAGGCAAGTGCAGTATGAAATGGGAAGCACACGGTCAGAGAATTAGATGGGAGGGTTCACTGCTGCTTCACTAATCTTCTTCCCTCCATAGGGGAAGATTAGCAAGAAAAGGGCACAGCTAGAGATGGAAATCAAACATGTACATGCCCTTAAGCTGCAATTGAAAGGCATAGGCATATGATCAGAGGAACCTTGTTAGATACCTATAAAACTTCCATTTTTAGATTCTTATCAAAGTCACTACTTTGTTCCTCGTATTAAAAAAAAAAAGTGCTGCATGAATTTCTCTCATAGTCCTTCACAGGTCAAACGTACACATGTAATCCAGATGCTTCTATTTTTCTCTTTCCAAAAGACTACTATTTCGAGGTTAGTCTCAATATAGGTTCATTTCAAATTGACATTACTAATGAGTATCACATTTCAGATGTTGAATTAAATTGAAGGTATTAACATGAATAGACAGAGAAGTATAATCAGGATTGCAAAGTAACTGGAGACTATATAATAATAATTTGAAAGAACCTAATTATATATTATAGATTCAGAGCTGGAAGAGACTTAACAAGTCACCTAGATCACAGATTCTAGTCACTTTTGTTTTATTAGCTCATTGTCGTTGCTTTTTAAAAATAAAATATTAAAATCTCTCTTTTGATTTTCAGAATTTCAATTTTGGTGTTTAATTGGAGAGCTTTAATTTGTTGGTTTTTTCCTAGTCTTTTTAGTTGGGAGTAAAAGGTATATGTAGAATTTATATAGCATCTACTATCTGCCAAGCACTGTGCTAAACACATTTTAAAAATAAACACTATTTCCTTTGATCACCACTGTGTGGTAAGTGCAATTATTAGTTCCATTTTCCAGTGAAGAAAACGGAGGCAAACAAGTTAAGTGATTTGCCTAGGATCACACAGCTATTAAGTGTATGAGGTTAGATTTCAACTCGGGATTTCCTGATTGCAGTTCCAGAATTCTATCTACTATACTTCTAGCTGCCTCATTGCATGCTGCATTTATTGGTCTGCTCTTTTTCTCTTTTGTTGATAAAAATATTTAGAGACATAAATTTTCCCCTAGGTACTATTTTGTTTGCATCCCCAAAATTTTGATATGTTGTCTCATTCTTGTCATTATCTTTAATGAAATTATTGTTTCTATATTTGATTTGAAATTGTTTCTTGTTCATTGACAAATCCATCCTTTACAATAATGTTAAATAGTTTCCAATAATTTTGAATCCTTGCTTCAAAGATCCTTTATTGAATATAATTTTTATTGTATCATAGTCAGGAAAGGATGCATTTGCTTTTTCATTGGTTAGCTTGATCTAGGTCTAGAGGGATGAATTGAAGTCACTCATTATTAAGTATTACTATTTCTACCTGTCACTTATTTAACTTTTCCCTTAATAATTTAGATGTTATACTATTAGTGCATTTATATTTAATACTGGTATTAATTAATTTTCTCTGGTTGTGGTTGTTGGTGGTGAGTTATGTCTGACTCTTCATGACCTTGTATGGGATTTTCTTTCTTTTTTTAAGTTTATTTATTTTTTAAATTAATTTAAAATATTTTTCCATGGTTACATGATTCATGTTTTTTCCCCTCTCCTTTTACCATCCCCCTCCCACAGCCAATGAGCAATTCCACTGGGTTCTAAATGTGTCATTGATCCAGATCTATTTCCATATTATTAATATTTGCATTAGGGTGATCATTTAAAGTCAAAATCCCCAGTCATATTACCATTGAATCATGTGATCAATCATATATTTTTCTTCTGTGTTTCTACTCCCACAGTTCTTTCTCTGGATGTGGATAGTGTTCTTTCTCCTAAGTCCCTCAGGATTGTCCTGGATCATTGCATTGCTACTACTAGAGAAGTCCATTACATTTGATTGTGCTACAATGTATCAGTCTCTGTGTACAATGTTCTCCTGGTTCTGCTCCTCTCGCTCTGCATCAGTTCCTGGAGGTTGTTCCAGTCTCCGTGGAATTCCTCCACTTTATTATTCCTTTGAGCACAATAGTATTCCATCACCAACATATACCACAATGTGTTCAGCCATTCCCCAATTGAAGGGCATCCCCTCATTTTCCAATTTTTGGCCACCACAAAGAGCGCAGCTATGAATATTCTTGTAAAAGTCTTTTTCCTTATTCTCTCTTTGGGGTACAAACCCAGCAGTGCTATGGCTGGATCAAAGGGCAGGCAGTCTTTTTTTTTTTTAAACCCTTACCTTCCGTCTTGGAGTCAATACTGTGTATTGGTAAGGGCTAGGCAATGGGGGCCAAGTGACTTGCCCAGTGTCACACAGCTGGGAAGTGTCTGAGGCCAGATTTGAACCCAGGACCTCCCGTCTCTAGGCCTGACTCTCAATCCACTGAGCCACGCAGCTGCTCCCGGGGAAGGCAGTCTTTTAGCGCCCTTTGGGCATAGTTCCAAATTGCCCTCCAGAATGGTTGGATCCATTCACCACTCCACCAGCAATGTATTAATGTCCAACTTTGCCACATCCCCTCCAACATTCATTACTTTCCTTTACTGTCATGTTAGCTAATCTGCTGGGTGTGAGGTGATACCTCAGAGTTGTTTTGTTTTGATTTGCATTTCTCTGATTATCAGAGATTTAGAACACTTTTTCATGTGCTAATTGATAGTTTTGATTTTTTTATCTGAAAAGTGCCTGTTCAAGTCCTTGCCCATTTATCAATTGGAGGATGGCTTGATTTTTTGTACAATTGATTTAGCTCTTTATAAATTTGAGTAATTAGACCTTTGTCAGAGTTTTTGTTTTCAAGATTTTTTCACAATTTGTTGCTTCCCTTCTAATTTTGCTTGTATTGATTTTGTTTGTACAAAACCTTTTTAACTTGATGTAATCAAAATTATTTATTTTATATTTTGTCATCTTTATCTTTTGCTTGTTCTTATAATCTTTCCTTTCCTATAGATCTGACAAGTAAACTATTCTATGTTTGCCTAATTTACTTATAGTTTCCTTCTTTATATATCTCTCCCAAACTATTTTCCAATTTTCCCAGCAGTTTTTATCAAATAGTGGATTTTGGTCCCAAAAGCTGGGATCTTTGGGTTTATCATAGGCTGTCTTGCTGAGGTTACTTACCCCAAGTCTATTCCACTGACCCTCCCTTCTGTCTCTTAGTCAGTACCATAGTGTTTTGATGACCACAGTTTAAGATCTGGTACTGCCAGGCCTCCATCCTTCACATTTTTTTTCATTATTTCCCTTGATGTTTTTGATCTTTGTTCTTCCAAACAAACTTTGTTATAATTTTTTCTAATTCAGTAAGAAAGTTTCAGGGTTTGGCCCTGAATAAGTATATTAATTTGGGTAGGTGGTCATTGTTATTACGTTAGTTTGTCCTACCCATGAGCCATCGGTGTTTTTCTAATTGTTTAGATTTAGTTTTAATTGTGTGGAAAGTGTTTTGTAGTTGTGGGGGATTTTCTTAGCAAAGGTACTATAATGGTTTGCCGTTTCCTTCTGCAGTGGATTAAGGCAAACAACAGGTTAAGTGACTTGCCCAGGTCATACATACAACTAGAATCAGAGGAAACATTTGAATTCAGATCTTTCTGACTCCAGGCCCAG
This sequence comes from Monodelphis domestica, assembly GCF_027887165.1. NCBI lineage: Eukaryota > Metazoa > Chordata > Mammalia > Didelphimorphia > Didelphidae > Monodelphis > Monodelphis domestica. The sequence goes on from NC_077230.1 coordinate 5,517,107, forward strand.
CCTTCTATTCACTGAGCTACCCAGCTCTAGCCGCCATTTTCTCTGGTGGTGTTATTGTGCTTCCACCTTGTAGGCCTCTTCCTGATCTCATTTGGGGTTTTCTTGGCAAAGACCCTGGAGTTCTTGATCGTGTTCTCTTCCAGCTCATTTTACAGATGAAGAACTGAGGCCAGCGGGGAAAACTGACGTGCCCAGAGTCAGGCGAGGCCAGAGGAGAGACCAGAGGAGAGGCCAGAGGAGAGGCCAGAGGAGAGGCCAGAGGAGAGGCCCGAGGAGAGGCCAGAGGAGGGGCCCGAGGAGAGGCCAGAGGAGGGGCCCGAGGAGAGGCCAGAGGAGGGCCAGAGGAGAGGCCAGAGGAGGGGCCAGAGGAGGGGCCAGAGGAGAGGCCCGAGGAGGGGCCAGAGGAGAGGCCCGAGGAGGGGCCAGAGGAGGGGCCCGAGGAGGGGCCCGAGGAGAGGCCCGAGGAGAGGCCAGAGGAGGGGCCAGAGGAGGGGCCAGAGGAGAGGCCAGAGGAGGGGCCAGAGGAGGGGCCAGAGGAGGGGCCAGAGGAGAGGCCAGAGGAGGGGCCAGAGGAGGGGCCAGAGGAGAGGCCAGAGGAGGGGCCAGAGGAGAGGCCAGAGGAGGGGCCAGAGGAGAGGCCATAAGGATCCGTGTTTCTGAGTGACACTTCGTCCCCTTGTGCCGTGTAGCTGCTTTCCCTTGTCCCTGTCCTGGTGCTCTTTGTGTGTTCAGCCTCGGTTTGGGTTAGGCTTAAAACGGGACACGCCCCAACCAGCTGGTTAGTGCTGTAATGGCGGCCGAGCAAGGCCCCAGCTTTGGCTTGGTAAGAATTTGTGAGCAACAGGCAGGTTCATCTCTATTAATAGGATTAAGGAAAGGCGTGGATAGGTGAGAACAGCTGAGCCGAGGAGCCCGGAACCTGGCAGGGGAGACGCTTTGCTGCTCCCGCCTGACTCTCACAAATCTGCTCCTTATTCTTCTTAAACTAACAATTCTCGGGGTCTTTGCTAAATATCACCCGTATCTACTTTTTAACTGCACTGCCTCCTTGCATTTCTTCAGATCACGCCTCCCACTCCCAGGACTTCCTGGGCCTTGTCAGGCTAGTTCAGGCTTCAGAGGGGAATAAACAGTCTCTGTCTCTCTCTCTGTCTCTCTCTCTCTGTCTCTCTGTCTCTCTGTCTCTCTCTGTCTCTGTCTCTGTCTCTCTCTCTCTCTCCCTCTCTGTCTCTCCCTCTCTCTCTCTCTCTGTCTCTCTCTCTCCCTCTCTCTGTCTCTCTTGAGGGAGCTACTCAGTACAACACGTATCACTGTGGAACATCTGGCTCCTGTCAGGGAGCATGAACATGTCAACACCCAACATGTAGATTCCAGGAGAAACTAGTACCGACGCCCAAAACATAGATTCCAGGAGAACTTGTGGGCCACGTATGGTGGTTAGTGATATGCTGAGAGGCTCGGGTATAAAAGACTCTGCATTCACAACTGCAGGCGGAGTGCTGAGCTTCCCCTGGCGCGGACCAGAATAAAGGACCCTCCTGCTTGATTGCATTGTCTATGGGTTTTTCCTTGGTGGTGGGCGACACACTGGACCCTAACACTCTCTCTGTCTTTCTCTGTCTGTCTGTCTCTCTCTCTCTGTCTCTGTCTCTCTCTCTGTCTCTCTCTCTCTGTCTGTCTCTCTCTCTGTCTCTCTGTCTCTCTCTTTTGTTGGGCTCTTTGCCTTCGGTTTCTCCCTGTTGCAATCCATCCTCTACTCAGCTGTCAAATCAGTCTTCCTAACATTAGAGGTCTGATGACACGACCCCCATAGTCACAGTGAATCCCAGTATCTTATATGTACATATTTGTTTGCAGATGATATTACAATTTTTTAGGAAATTTCTAGAGTTGCCTAAAAATGAATTGAAACCATTTATAACTTCAAAAAATTACAGGATAGAAAATAAAACCACTCAAATCATCAGCATTTCTGTATAGTAACAACTAGTAAAAAATCCATTTTCAATAACTACAGACAGAACAAAACACCTGCTATGACACACTGGAACTTTATCAACACAATGACAAAATACTACATGAATGAAGGCAGATTTAATAATTAGAGAAATATGAATTGCTCATTGGCAGTCAATATAATAAAAATCACAATACTAACTAAATTAATTTTTCCTGTGCATTATAAATCAAATTACCCAAGGATGACTTTATATAGCTAGAAGAAAAAGTAACAAAACTCCTCTGGAGGAATAAAAAGTCCAGTTTATCAAAGGAATAAATTTTTTTTTTAATTTTATAGTATTTTATTTGATCATTTCCAAGCATTATTCATTAAAGACAAAGATCATTTTCTTTTCCTCCCCCCCACCCCCCATAGCCAACACGTGATTCCACTGGGTATCACATGTGTTCTTGATTCGAACCCATTGCCATGTTGTTAATATTTGCATTAGAGTGTTCGTTTAGAGTCTCTCCTCTGTCATGTCCCCTCAACCACTGTAGTTGGGCAGTTGTTTTTCCTCAGTGTTTCTACTCCCTCAGTTTGTCCTCTGCTTATGAATGGTGTTTTTTTCTCCTGGATCCCTGCAGATTGTTCAGGGACATTACACCGCCACTAATGGAGAAGTCCATTACGTTCGATTGTACCACAGCGTATCAGTCTCTGTGTACAATGTTTTCCTGGTTCTGCTCCTCTCGCTCTGCATCACTTCCTGGAGGTCGTTCCAGTCCCCATGGAACTCCTCCACTTTATTATTCCTTTTAGCACAATAGTATTCCATCACCAACAGATACCACACTTTGTTCAGCCATTCCCCAATTGATGGGCATCCCCTCGTTTTCCAGTTTTTGGCCACAACAAAGAGCGCAGCTATGAATATTCTTGTACAAGTCTTTTTGTCCATTATCTCTTTGTGGTACAGACCCAGCAGTGCTATGGCTGGATCAAAGGGCAGACAGTCTTTTAGCGCCCTTTATCAAAGGAATAAATTTAAAAAATGGAAAAGAAGACCTACCAGTACATGATCTTAAATTATATTTTGTTATTTTTGTTCAGTCATATCTAATTCTTCATGACCCCATTTGATTTTTTTTTTTTTGGTAAAGATATTAGAGCAATTGACCATTTTCTTCTTCAACTCATTTTACAGATGAGGAACTGAGGCAAACAGGGTTAAATGACTTGCCCAGGATCACCTAGCTAGTAAGTGTGTGAGGCCAGATTTTAACTCAGAAGACTTCTACTCTCTTAACTGGGCCACCTTTTAAACTACACTACAAAGGTGTAATTATCAAAACAATTTGGCTTTGAGTCAGAAACAGAAAGACTGATCAGGGAAACATTAGCTACAAGAGCAAACAAGCAAAGTCATCTAGTGTTTAGTCAATTCAAATATCCCAACTATTAAGACAGACACTCACTTCAACAAAAACTGTTGGGAAAATTCCAAAATAGTCTGGCAGAAATTAGGTGTCGACCAACATCTCACACTGAAACCGAAGATAAGCTCAAAACGGATAAGTGATTTAGATGCAAAGAGTGCTGTCAGGAGCAAATTGGATCAGAGAAGAAATGACTTGTCAGATCCATGGACAAGTAAGAGTTGATGACCAAAGAAGAGATAGGGAGGCTCATAGGAGGTAAAATGTGCAATTTTGATTACATGAAACGAAAGTTTTTATCAAAAAAAAGCTAATATGCCTAAAATTAGGAGAAAAGTAGGAAGTTGGTGGGGTGGGGGTGGGGATCTTTGTAGCAAGTTTCTCAGATAAAAGTCTCATTTCTTAAATGTTTAGGGAATTGAATCAACTTTATAAGAATAAGAACCATTCCCCAACTGATAAATGGTCAAAGGACATAAAAAGGCCATTTTTTAGAGGAAGAATTCAAAGCTATCTCATATAAAAGCTCTAAATCCCTAATAATTAAAGAAATGCCCATTAAAACAACTTTGAGGCATCACCCCACATTCATTAGATTGGCTAAGATGAGACAATGAGACAGAGAAGGAAAATGACATTCTGGAGGGTATGTGGCAAAATAGGGACACTAATGCACTATTGATGGAACTGTGAACTCCTTCAACCTTTCTGGAAAGCAATTTGGGATTATGCCCAAAAAGCCATTAAACTATGCATAGCCTTTGACCTAGAAACACTGCTGCCAGGTCTATACCCTAAAGAGATAAAAGAAAGAGGGAAAGGGTCCTTTTGTAGAAAACTATTTGTAACAGCCCTTTTGTGTGTGTCTGTGTGTTAATGGAAAAGAATTAGAAACTGAAGGGATGTTTCTCAATTGGGAAATGACTTTTTTTGGCATATGAATGTGATGGAATACTATTGTGCTATAAGAAATGATGAAGGGGATAGTTTTTGAAGAATTGGGGAAGGTAGTAAATAGGCTAGAGATGGGGGTAACTAGGTGCCATATTGAACAGAGTACTGTGCCTGGAGTCTGGAACTCCCAAGTTCAAATCTGACTGTAGACACTTACTAGCTGTATGACTGAGCGAGTTACTCAACTTCTGTTCATCTGAGCTTCTTCAGCTAGAAAGTGAGGACAACAATGGCACCCATATCACAGGGTTGCTGTGAAACTCAAAGAATATGTTATCTGTAAAGCTCTCAGCAGAGTACCTGGCTCTAAGTGATATCAAGGCTCTCCCTGTTGGCTATTCCAATCTGGCTGTTAAGTTTCTCTGAAAGATGCTAAGATGCCCCCCAAACAACTGAATACAGTGAGAAACACCAGCAAAATTCCTCCAAAGGCCTGAGCCCAAAGGAGAGAGCCTTTGATCATTCCATCCCATGTTCTCCACTTGGCCATATCCTTGGCCATTGCCCAGGATCTAGTGTATATGAAGCTAATCTGTGCTCCACCCCTCAAGGCTCTCTCACATGGCAGTCATGCAGCCTGGAACTCCACCAATTAGAAAGACTTGTCAATAACCATATTCCCAGTACCACTACGGTATCTCCCATCACCAGATCAATCTAATTGTACTGGCCTTTCTTGAAACCATCAGTTAAGTAGACAAAATGGTGCATCTCTGGAACCAGGTCTTTATAGATGGGAGCTCACTGGGCCAATGAAAGGGTTCCAGGGTTTGCTGGGGAAAGGGAGGAAGGGAAGAAAAGAAGCATGTACATAGCATCTCCTCCAGATAGAAAGGGTCTAATCTTTTCCCTTTATATTCTCTTTACAACCTCCCACACACCTCATATATACTTCCTCTATAAACAATTTAGGGACTGTGATATTAGGGTCTAAGAGTGGAGGTTCCAGTATCTTTTGTGCAAACCTTTTCCATTTTCCTTTGGTTCAGAATTAAATTTCTGCACAGAGATGCACATGAACAGAACTGAGCATATTCTATCCATTCTATCTAGTAGAGTAGGAGGCAGGCAGATTCTGACCTTGGAACAAAGTCCCATTTATAGAAAGTGATGGTGAAGATATTGAGCAAAGAAAAGAAAGTTAATATAATGAAGAAATAGTAAGGATTAGGATTATTTCAAGAGAAAATCCAGAAAAAGAGGGTAACTCCACAAGTAGAGACTTAGAAAAGAGAAGTTTGTCCACGAAATCTCCAAGAGTAGCTAAAAGAAATGAAGAGATTTTGAAAGAATAAACTAGAACTGAAATGAGATCATTTAAAGAAAAAACCTGAAATCATTTTCCATGCATGAGTATGTTAGCTGTCTTAAGTCTGAGTCCAACCTCTCCAAGGCTCATAGAACGTGTGATCTTTGAGGAATCTTTTGTAACTCCTGTCCTTGATTTGCATGTTCAGAAAATATCCCTATTCGATAGTTGAAACTGATTGATGTCCACTGCTTGATCATCATTGGGCAGCATATGAACTCATGAATGACGTACTAGAAACTCCAGCCCTAAGAGTTATTCCTCAACAACTCCAAGAGAGGAAACCGACATTTCTCTTCGGGAACTTAATCTAATGGTGAACCCAGAGGTGCTGCTACAGTAGTGCATGTCTAGAGTTTGTAATAAGCAGATACATGCTTTATTTTAACTACCGGGCAGTGGGGTGCAGGAGGTAACTATTTTAACTATTCGTTGTCCGTGTGTTTAAACATTGAGTCTACACAGAAGGATAATCTAAAACATCCTTGAACTCAAACCATTCAGCTGTATAAGGCAAAACTTTTCTCCACTGATAGTATCTAGTCTTTGAGGCTCAAGAATACATATTTTTAGTTTTAATTAACCAACCACGATATGGAAATAATAGTACAAGAAAAGCCACTTCAACTAAGGCTAAGATAATACAATGAAATAATCAGAGAATAAGAAGGATTTCGTATCAGTGTCATCATTAAATACGTATTTATTACTAACAGAATGCCAAGAGATGTTAAAGCACAGCTTTGAGGTATGCTTTCCACATTCTAATCTGCAGTCTAAGGGCAAAATCTGGCCAAACAAGCCTTCCCAAACATTGGTAATAAGAGCCAAGAGGAATCTGGCAAATCTCTACCAATACTGAGCCAGTGCGTATCTATAGATCTCCCTGTACTTACTTTGTGACAAGTGGGATAACCTCATGTCTGTGCCTTCTTGCCCTCCAGAACGACTGCCCCAATTTCCATTCTCACCTGGCAAATGATCAGGTTGCAGCTGCCAAATAATGAATATGCTCTTTGTCAAAAGATACTTCATTCAATTATCAATCATGGATTTTAGAATTGCAGAATAAGCATCAATAGGTTTTTTGTGGTGAATTTGTTGCTTTTCATTTAGAATGCTTTATTTTTTTTTTTTTGAGAGAGCTGAAGAGGTAAATGGAGAAGGGAAGATTAAATAGCATTTAAAGTCTGTTTAGCCTATAGTTGACTTCTGTTCCATTACATATAATTCCCTTAGATGCTACAATAAGGCGTTATTGTATGTTATAATAGCTTAAAAGAGAAATAAAGGCAAAGAAAAGATTTAGAAATGACTAAAAATCAACATGACAGAAAATGTGTTATGACTAGTTACATATGAAGGAAAAAACTTGATTAAAGAGATTGTCTAAAACTTAGAAACTCTATTATGCATTGAAATGCAAAGACTGAATGCCAAAGTGTGACTTTAAGTGACTAAAACCTCAAAAGTGTTCTAATTTTGATACAATTTATATAATTACTGACCAAGATCCTTTTTTATGCTAATGACTCTCTCAAAAGGTTACTATGAAAAAGAATGCATGTAAGTAATACTCTGGAAACATGGAAGCTGCTTTCAGATTGAATGCTTTTTGATTTATTCTTTTTTAGATTCCCTTCAATGCCATACAGGTGTTTCATTCTTTATTGAAGGTGAATAGTTCATTCATAGCTTGTATTTGAAGAAATAATTCCAATGGATTTATCTTTTAAGTTTTAAAAGCTCATTCACATGGAGTGGGAAAAAAAAAAAAACATAGTGCTACTTTTTTTTTGAATCTTTACCTTCCTCCTTAGAATCAATTCTGTGTATTGGTTCCAAGGCAGAAGAGTGATAAGGGCTAGGCAATGGACATTAAATGACTAGACCAGGGTCACTCAGCTAGGCAGTGTCTGAGGTCAGATTTGAATCTAGGACTCCCCCCCCCTTTTTTTTTACACTCACAGTATTTATTTACCAATTTAACCCCTTTGCAGTGTAAACCTCAAAATTCCTTAGACTTATAAATGTTGGAAATTTCATCATTGGGATATTTCATACTTGGAAAATTTCTTACTGATAGTCTATTGGAATGGGAACCCCATTGGCATGGGAGGTTCCTCCTCTTCCCTTCTTAAGATTACTTTAGGACAGAAACCTTTTGCTGAACAATGGAAAGGACTTTGACCTATGCTTAAGCATAGAACAGGAATTTCTTTGAGTCATGATTGATTTTAGAATTGATACAATGGAGATACTTGGAATCAATCTCCACCCTATTCAGTCCTAACAGGATTGAGTAAGGGCTGCAGCCTAGATCAAAATTTAATTATTCCAATCTCTACCCTACTCAGGTTAACAGGATTTAGAAAGGGCTGTAGCAAAGGAGCAAAGATTTAATCATTTGAAAATATGACCTTCAACAGACATGTGCAAAGCCTCTGGGCGGTCCTGGGTTAAGCTAGAGCCTCCATTGGCACAGGGAAATTGATGGACAGTGATTGGTAGATGTGAGAACTGAGGGGAGGCAACTTGGATGGTTTCCTTAAAGATCAGGGGGGTCTGGAGACTCGGGGGGGTTGAGGAGTTGATCGGAGTGGTGGCAGGGTACTCTGAGAAGCTTGCTCTGAAGGAAGCTGAAGGTGGGGGCCTCTGAGACTGTTTCTCCATTTTGGTCACGTGAGTAATAGGGACTGATCTCCTTTCTTTGCCCCAGCTATCTAAGGGCTTGGGCCTTTTGGCCCAGCCTAAACAGAAGGGGTATTTAAGCCCTATTCCTTTCTCTCCCTTTTTCTCTCTCTCTATCTCTAATTCCTTTCTTCCTCCTATTGTAATTAAACTCCATAAAAGATTGACTGCAAACTTGAGTTTTCATTTAGGAATTACATAGCTGAATTCCTTGGCGACCTTAAATTAATATATATCAGTCTTTTAAAGTGATTCCCTTGTAACAGCAGTTTGTGTGTGTTTATGGGCTTCGAAGACTGTACTCCAAGGAGGTTATCAATGAAAAGAAGTCCCTGTATATAAGCAGTATATTTTGTGATAGCGACGATGTAGAAGCACAGCTGACACTTATTGACTGGGGAATAGATAAGCAAAATGTGTTCCATGAAAGTCATGGAATGTTACTGTGTGGTAAAGAAGGATGAATAAATTGAATTTTGGTTAATTGTTGCTCTTCATACTAGAATAAAGCCAAAATGGCATCCCTCGTGATGTCCTGTCTGCCGTCTAATTTGGGTTTAAGTGAGGAAGACTTGCACACAGAGTCTCCATCTCTCTTCTAGTCATAGAAGTCCAGGGGCCAGATGAGTCAGGAGGCCTGCTGATGGTCCAGGATGCAGTGGATGACCGCCGTGTCTTCAGTGGCGGACCTCCCTTTTCTGCGCCTGGCTCTCCATCCCCTGAGCCAACCAGCTGCCTCCACAGCACTAGCTCTTGTCAAGGTTTGACAAAGTAGGTCAGTCTCTTTTCTTGAAACTCACTCTGGGGTCCACCTTGAAGTGTTATGAAATGAACGTTCTAAAAAAGTCCCAGTATATGTAGGAGCAGCATTCACTTTCTAGCCTATTTGGCAGAAATGGCTGCTAGTCATTATATGTGTGCTAAATGCTCTGAGTGGACAAATATGGCCCATAAGATTAATCCAATTAGCATTTCTCTCCTCCCCCCCCCCCCCCCCCATCAGCAAGGAACAAGGGAAGTCTGGAGGAGGTGGACTAGGAGTTTGGGGAAATATCTTTTTCCTAGAAAAAGTAACCTTAGAAATCAAAGCAACAGAGCTCTAGGATTGGACAGAGATACTCGGGCTGGCAAGGGCGGGATGCACCTTACTGCTTTCTGTTTCAGGCAGATTATTCTGATGAGATTACCTACAGAGAAAACATTCTCGATGGAGCAAACCAGTCTTTGCGACTTCAGAGTCCAAGGTCTTATTCTCCCTCTAAGGCATCTGACAGCCTCCCAAACAAGGAAAATAGCCAAGCAGTCCCATCTAATAAGCAACTTTTACGGTGTTTAATGTCATCCCCAAGGCTGTGTCAAACCCCCCATACAAGGAGCCATTTGTGGTGCCCTTTTCCAAGAAGTATTCATTTATTTTGCCCTGCTCCTTACTTTGATCCCCATCCAGGCTCTTCTGAATCCTAATCTCCTATTCATGGGATAAATGTTTACATTAAAAAATTGTTTCTATTCTACTCTCTCTCCTTTCCTCTTCCCACTCTATGAAAAATAGGGCATGTGGAGGACAAAAGAAGAGTGCCTTCCTCTAGCCAATTTCTCCATTAGTGCTTTTATAGATCCTCCCCTTCTCTGATTTTTCTCTTATTATTTACTTTGTTATTTTGGGGATGGGAAAGCAAGGAGTCCTGCTGTTTCTTAGTCCTAGAAACATCAGCCAATGAAAAAGGCATTATCCTATTCTAGGAATCACACTCATTTTGAGGCATGAGCCCAGGTCTTACTTTGCGCTGGCATCAATCACCACCATTTGTCTTTACATTAAAGTGAGTCGATTTTTATCTCTGAAAATGTGTTCTCTTTTCTACCCCGACACTGGGCATATCTTATCCTTGCTAAGGTGAAATGTAGCCCTGGAGAGCATGACCCTTGCTCAGAGAAGGCACTTTCCAATGATGTCCTTTTTCTCCAAGTGAAATGTGTTTTTAGGACTCTTAATTCCCTCCTGGCCCCTTCAGCGCCATGCTGGGATATATCTTTAGTGGCACCTTTTGGTTTCCTCTTTGGGCGGTGAAACTAGCTACTCAGCATCTATCCCTTCCCCAGCTCTGCTTTCTTTTGACTTCCCTGCATCATTGTCAAGAAACCGAAGAGATGGTTATTTCTTCAAACCCAGGTCAAGGAGAGTACTTCTCCGGCTCTCTTTTCTCTTTTATCACCCTCCACCACCAGGAATTGGCGATTTCAGTCCGCAGAGTATTCATTGCGTTCTGCCTTCCTTCCTTCTCTCTTGATCCTTTAAATTTGCCTTAAATACTTAGCCTCTTACATTCTTTGATGATTCCCCTTTGCTTTTCCCTTTGAACACTTTCCTGATTTTTGTTTAGATTGCTTGCAAATGGAATGCTTTTCTCACATCTTTTCCTCTGCAAGAATATGATTCAATGCCCCGATTGCACTTTCCAGACCGAAGGGCCTCCAGAGAACATGTTCTAAAGGACTGTCTTCAATCTTTTAGCCCTGGAACCTCTGCCCTGGGCTTACACTATCCTGACTGGTGTGTCCGACAGCACAATACGGGTAACCAAGCCCAGCCATGCTTCACATTCTACCTTTCATTCTTCTTTGTGCTGCGACATGCATGTCAACCCCGTCCTCCCTCCACCCTCCACCCCTTTAGCCTTCTAGCTCCAGAACTAGAAGCAAATCAATACTGCCATTACCTGTGGAAAAAACAAGGCAATCAAACAACAAATCAATCAGAAACCACTTATTAAATAGGCGCTTCATGGGAGGCACGTTGCTAGGTGCCAGGGATAAAAACATGCAACGAATTCAAGAATCTCTCATCTCAAGGAGCTTACATTCTGTCAGGGAAGGCAGGCCCATTTGTATGTATAAAGAAGAAGAAACATAAGGAAAACAAGTAAAAAGAAATACAAGGGAATTAGGAAATGAGGGAAGTCGGGATTGAGAGGAATACGAGCGTATAGACGGCAGTGCTTGAAGCAAAAGATTGATATTTTTTTAACCCCTTACCTTCCGTCTTGGAGTCAATACTGTGTATACTGTTACAGCTAAGTGTCTGAGGCTAGATTTGAACCCAGGACCTCCCATCTCTATCCACTGAGCTACCTAGCTGCCCCTAAAAGATTGATTTTTAAAAAGATATTTATTTAATTTTACCAATTACATGTAATAATAAATTTCCACACGTTTTCTTTTTTAAACCCTTACCTTTCATCTTGGAATCAATATTGTGTATCAGTTCCAAGGCAGAAGAGCGATAAGGGCTAGGCAATGGGAGTTAAGTGACTTGCCCAGGGTCACACAGCTAGGACGTGTCTGAGGCCAGATTTGAACCTAGGACCTCCTGTCTCTAGGCATGGCTCTCAATCTACTGAGCTACCCAACTGCCCCTCCAAGTTTTCTTAGGAAAGAAATGGATTTATATTGGCAGAGGTAAGATAAGAATGCATCCCAAGCATGGCTGTGTCCAATGCAGTCATGGAGACAAGAGAGGGAGGAAGAGATCTCTTGTCTTGATAATGTCTGATTTTTTTTTCCCTTGAGATGAATATTTTTTTAATCATATATTACTTTCTACAAGTGAGCTTTCAAGAGACAACATTGTTTCCTCTTCACATTTTTTCAATAAAGTCAGCAAATTTGTCTATGTAACCAGATGTCTGAAGAACTGGTTCTGAGGCGAATATGGTACAAACAACATTTAGGATCTATTTCTTTTGAGGTTTTTTTTTTTAATTAGAATTTATATTTTTCCAGATCACATGTTGATACAATTTTAAATATTCATTTTCTGACATTGTGCAGTCCATTTTCTGTCCCTTCCTTCCACTCCTCGTTCCTCCTCAAGAAAGGAGCCAATATGCTATAAATTGTAGATATATGATCCTATTTCCATGTTTATTATGTTGTGAAACAAGACCTGTTGCTTAACAATTAATGAAGGAAATAAAATGAAGACTAGTCTGTTTCAATGTGCATAGACTCCGTCTGTTCCTTCTACTGTGGTAGAGATCCTTTTTTGTCATGAAGCCTTTGGAGTTGTCCTGGATCCTTGCCTTGTGGATGACACTGAAGTCATTCGAAGCTGATGATCATTCGTTGTTATTGCTACTGTGTACAAAGTTCTCCTGGGTCTCTTCACTTCATTTCGCATCACTTCATAGAAATCTTTCCAGTTTTTGTTGTGATCTTCTTGTTTGTCATTTCTTATGACACAATCCTATTCCACAACGAGTCCATTCATTCCCCAATTGATGGACATTCCTTTAGTTTTCAGTACTTTCCCACCACAAAAAAAGATTATATATATATATATATATATATATATATATATATATAGTACAATTATACCCTTTCCCCCTATCATTGATCTCTGGGATAGAGACCTAGTAATGGTATTGCTGGGTCACTAGGTACATATAATGTTATAGTCCTTTGGACGTGGCTCCAGATTGTTCCCCAAATGGTTGTATCTACCAATAGTGTGTTACTTTTCTAATTTTTTGCCCTAATTTTTCTATGACCCCCTCACCCAACATTTATCATTTTCCTATTTTGTCATATTATCCAGTCTGGTGGGTATGAGGTGGTACCTCAGAGTTGTTTTAATTTGCATCTGTCTAATAGAGATTTAGAGCATTTTTTAGATGACTAAAGATCATTTTAATTTCTTCATCTGAGAATTGCCTTTGACAATTTGTCAATTGGGGTCTTTTGAATTGTTTTCAAAAGCTGAATGATGTTCTTCACAGCACTTCAAACCGGTCCTAAGTCAGTCATATTGACCACTATTATAACCTCTGCAAGACATGATTATGGAATGTTTAAATAAATATATTTTGACTCCTAGAAGAAATAGGTAGTTGGAATCTGAGGCCAACCTTTTTCTCTTAGAAGCTCTTTAATTTTTTTAAATTATCAAACATTTTTTCTTTTTCTTTCAGTCCCACATCCCCCCAAGATACAAAACCATTATAACAAATAAGTGTAGGTGAGGTAAACACATTTTCTACATTGTCTACATCCAAAAAATAGGTCCTTTTCCTGCATATTATTCCATCATTAAGTCCTGAAGTGGACAGCATTCTTCACTTCTGGTCTTCTGAAATTATGACTGAAAACTGCATTCTCTTAAGTCTTTCAAAAACATTTTTTAAAAACAATATTGATATAACTGTTCTCTTAGTTTTACTGATGTCTTGAACTTAGTCTTCTGAAAGTCTTAAGGATGGTTTTAAAACTTTTTTTTTTTTCAAAATCTCTTAAGGAAAAATTAACCCAGCATGAAGTAGGGCTTTAATATTGTTCCTACCATAAAAGTCATAAACTAGAAAATAGTCTTTATTCCACAAAGGTATGTATTTTGTATTTTGTAAAATTGCCTCCATTAAAATTCAAGTTTTGACTTATTATTTAAGATTCCATTGTTAAGTCTCTATTTGGGTCTGTATTTTTTGTTTGTGGCCTCTGAATCAATTTCGGTTTTTATTGCATTATGGATTGTAAAGGATTTCTATCGTAAAAAATTTTTATACTATATCTTTGCCCTTGTACATGAATAGTTTTTGTAAAAGTTCCATGCAGTGCCAAGAAATAGGCATATTCTTTAGTTGTGTCATATAGAAGATGCCTTAAGTCCTTTAATCCTAGTTTCTCCAGCAATTTGTTCAGTTTCGTATTTTTCCTTTTATTTTTCTGTTAGATTTATAAAAAATGGAGAATCATGTGATGATTTTGAAGTCTTCCACTATTATGCTACTGTCTATGTCTTCTTGTGTCACTTAATATTTTCTTTAAGAATTTGGATATTAAGGCATCTGGAGCATTTGTTTATTATTTTGTTAACTTGTTCATCCTTTAAAAATTATTTTTGTTTTGTCAGATAGCATGATTGTAATTCTTGCTTTTTCAGATTTTATATACACTTGATGCATAGTAGTCTTCATGCCTTTGATTTTATTTTGTATGCTTGTTTATTGCAAGCAAAAGATTGTACTGTTTTGTTTTCTTATGTAATCAGTTTTATCTGATCTATTTTCTATTTTATTGGATTGTTTAATTCATTAATATTTAAAATTATGAGAGTTAGGTTTTTATTTTTCTCCACTTGTCTCTGATATCTTTTTTCAACGTATGCCCCTACCACTTCTGCTGTAAAAAATATACTTGTCCTTTCAGTTACTTTATATTAATCTTTCTTTAAAGTGGCTTGTTTAAATTCAAGCCATTTGAGGACCAGAAACTGTTTTGATTTTGGCTTTGTATCTCCAGTACTTAGTACTTAATTGGCATATAATATAGGAGGCACCTAACAAAGGTTTTTTGATTGATTCTTTAGACTTTTTACTGTAAAGTTTAGAATGTTTACTGACTCATGTTACTTGAAAATATATCAACTTCATACCCAGTCACAACAACAGCACTAGCAGCAACAAAAACTATAAAAACAACACCAGAATTTCAAGCACTCTCTGTGATGTGCTCTGCTAAAATTTCAGGATAAAAAGAAAGGCAAAAATAAAGCCTTTGCCCTCAAGGATCTCACATTCTAATCAGGGCGACAAAATACAAACAAGCCCTTCATAACTTTGCTGCAACTAATCTTTCCAGCCTCATTGGCTATTGCTCTCCCCATTGCAATCTAATCCTGGAATGCAATTCCTTGCTCACCTGACCCTCATAGAATTCTTCTGTTCTTTTCAGATGTAGCTCAAACTTTATCTTCTACATGAAGCTCCCAAATGCCGGTACTCTCCTTCCCAAACTACCTTATATTTACCTATTTGAAAATATTTGTCTTATGTATACTTATTTAATTCCTTGTCTTCCCAGTTAGAATGTAAGTTCCTTGTAAGTAGGGGCAAAAAATTTATTGTATTTGTGTCCCCAGAAATCGGCACCACGCCTATCATACAGTTGGCACTAAATAACCACTTGATAAATTGATTTGACAGTTATTCTCACAAATTTGATAAGAACGATGGTACTATTGCTAAACCCTTGGATGTATGCTTTTTTTTTTCCATTAAAAAGGATCAAGTTTTGAAACTTGCAAAACTATTTGGATATTGATTGGCAATTGTGAACAAATATTTAAAATCTTAGTCACCTGCCTTACACATGCCGTGTTGATACACGGGAATCTAAGCAAGGCTTTTGTCTTAGGCGCAGATACTAGACTGGAAGATTTGGGGGCTTTACTGTCTAAAAATGATAGGTTCCAGAAACCAACTATATTTTATCATCGATATTTGATTAGCAGTAAAGCTCATTCCCCCCCTTCACAATCTGGCGTGCTAGGCATTCAAGATTGTCACTAAAAAGCTCAGCCTCTATATGAAACCAGATTTCAAGTATGCGTTGACAACCCATTCATTTACTTATACTTTGAATGCCAGATATGGGCAGAATTATTAGTCATCGATGACTTCAGCATCCAAAGCAGGCCTGGGACAACGAATATGTTTACAAATGCCCCATTCTGAAGGCCGTGTCACAGTGAAGCTGTTTCACCCATCCAATATTACTTGCCTCTCTTGTCTGTGGATGACTGGAAGGACACAAAGCAAGAAGAAAAGAAATGCCTTGAAAGAATTAAAATGTTAGTCTCTAGAAGTCATCATGAGAATGAAACAAAGGCAGAAACATTGAAAAAGTGGTAAACATTTGAGTTATTCAATGACATGTTGTTCCAAACTATACATAATCCTATGAATGACAGCAGGAAGCAGTAGTAGATGCCATAATAACATGATAGTAGAAGTTCTCGTTCATGTCTTTGGATATATGGATCAAGAAAGGATCCTGGAACTAGTATGAAACAGGAGAGAAGAAGGGAAAGGAGACTAAAATGGTGAAGGAGAATGAATTAGTTCAGCTTTATACCACCACTAAATAAACTTATTACTAAAAATCTCAGCCATTAGGCAAGTCCTAAATATAATTCAAATTCCTTTAGGGATGAAGTCAAAGAATTACAGATGTAATATTTATTGAGAAAATGGGTGGGATTGAAAAACAGGGGATGTGGAAGGTTTTATAACAGGGAATGGAGGAGTTGAAGGGAGAGATAGATTATGGCTGCTGGTAAGGTAAAAGGAGAGATGCCCCCTGCCGAGAGGCTATTTTTGAAAAATGGGATTCTCGAGAAATGGGCCACTTATGATAGTCTGCGGGGATGTCTTCTCTATTGGATTGATGTGGAAGATACCCCAGAGCAGGTAAGCACAGACCCTCCTGAGGGACAAGCCTCCCCCCAGACTTGGTCACCTAGCAGGGGTCTGAGGTTCAGCTCCCTCTATGTCCCCTGAAATGATAGTCCTCTTATCTGACTGAGATATTCAAATAAAGACAAATTTTAATAACAAGTTTGGATTGGAGAGGCATCAGGGAAGAGGGAAGAGGGATTTCCCTAGATGAGGTTTTTTGAGTCTTTCTCAGCATTGGATCTGAGGCCAGGCCTCACAGGCTGGTGGAGGGTTTCTCTTATTCCTATCTATGCTATATCTGTCCTAGCTTTCTTAATTTCAGTCTTAGCAGTAGACAGCAAAAGGAAGAAAAGGTTCTAACTTTCACAGCTGGTTGGGCCTGTCTCTTCGGGCTGATGCCCCTAAAGGCTGGCCTTCTAGTTCAAACTACTCCCCTTAAGTCCTTTTGTTGATGACATGATCACAGGAATCCAGGGAGAGCACACAGTTGGGAAATTCAGGAAAATAGAGGCACTTCTATCCAGAGACTGGGAGAGAGAGCAACTCCTACCAATTCCAGGGCCAGGAAGGAAGTCTCGCCACAATACCAACTGCCACTCCCAGTTGCCTCTTCCCCCACCAACTGTCAGTCCTGTCAATATCTTCTCTCTCTCTAATATTCCCACTGTTATTTGTTCCAACTCAGTGGCAGAAAGTCAATAACTTGTTTTAGTTTTCCTTTCCACATAGATGAAATAGGTGGGTAGAATAAGGGTTCAAAACTATAAATATGTAACAAAATAACAGATTTATTAAACTAAAGGGAGAAGGGAAAGGGAATCAGGGAATAACAAACTTTTACCCCAAAACAGAGATTAAAACCCTTATAATTTCCTATAATTATTCTAAATTAACTCCTTAAATTATTAATTAAGATTAGGTAGGGTTTGGTAGGAGCAAGAACAAGGCCAAAGAAGATCTCATACAGCTGGAGTCCTTCTTTGAGTCAAGCAAAAGTCTCAGTAGGAAGTCATCAGCAGCTCTGTTGAACACCCACTCCTCAGCAGCAGCAGAGATAGGCAGAATCTCAAGGAGAGGAAATCACTGGCTCTCTGGGTCCACCCTAGAATAACCAGACTGAAAACCCTCTGGGTTCCCTTCTGACTGTTAGAGAAAAGCAACAGTCTCTCTTCTCCAATGTTCTGAAATCCTTATTTCTCTCCAGGACTTCCTGGTTTCCTTATATGACATCCTGGTTTGCAGGATTTCCCATTCCTGGTAAAATCCCTTACAACAGTTCCCTCTTTGCACAAAGCTGAAATTGTGTTGAAAACACTATTTTGCCATTTGTGCACTAACAAACATATTTTCTTTTAACTAAAAATTTTACCCAAAATAATAAACAACCTACACTCATCTATCTTATCCTATCTAATATTATGCTATTCTAAGAATTTAATCAAGGAAAGGAAAAAAGGGGAAGTATACAATGAACAAGTACAAAGTTCAAAATACAGATCAAACATATGCAAAAGCAAAGCAAGCAAATAACAACAAAATCAAAAGATAAACACAAATTCATGCAAAACAGTAAAAATCATAAAATACTACTCTTATCAACTAATACAGAAAATTCTACTACTATTACAATTCATAAACAATTAACTTAGACAAAAATGTGAAAAATACAATAAACCCAACGTTGCATAAACCATTGTATTCTATGTTAAGAACTTAGCAAATATGATCTACTTACATAAGTTTTACATAGATATATATATATTATAATAGGTGGATTAGAAGATGGGTTTACAACTAATTACATATATAAAATAACAGGCTTATTTAGCTAAAGGAGAAAGGGAAAAAGTTAATTAGGGAATAATTCTTAACCCAAACAGATCAAAACCTCTATACCTTCTATAATTATTCTAAATTAAATTCTTAAATTAGTAATTAAGCTTAGGGGGTTTTAGGGCCAAAGAATCTCTCAATACAGGAGTCCTCTTTGATTCAAGCAGTAATCCCAGTAGTAAGTCACCAGCACTGTTGAAATCCACTTCTCTGTAGCAGTAGCAGTAGCAAGGACAGGCAGAATAACAAGAAAGCCAAAGAAGAGGGAGCCACTGGCTCTTGGGGTCCACCCCAGAGATACCTTACAGAAATCCTCTGGGTTTTCCTGACTGCTAGAGAAAAGCAGCCTCTCTTCCAGAGAAGTCCACCAACTTTGTCCAGTGACTGCCTCTGAGTTTCAGTTCCCAGCTTCTGAGAGTTCTGTGTGTAATATTGGTTTGCAGGATCTCTTGCTTCTTGCTTTTGCTAAAAGCTAAACCTTACAACAACATATAATATATACATACAATATATTTATGCATGCTATATATATACACAAATATACACTTCATATTTACACATAGGTCATATATATACATACATATACACTATAATACAATTAATGTTACAATCCTAACTATAATATACACTATTTACATATATTTATATATGTATTTACATTTTTGTGATATGTGATGTTATATGTCACATGTACTATATAATGTATGTTATGTATGTTGCAATGTATTTTGCAGTATAGTTCAGTATTTTACTTTATCTTATCAACCTTAAACTCTAATCTATTTATTAACTACAGCCCTATCTTAATAAAATCTCCTAAAACTAATCTTATCTACCTATACTATTACCATTCTAAACTAAGTAGCTAACTATTTTTGCTAGTAACTAACTACTTTATAACTAATTATAACATTGTTAGTATCTAGCTATATTGTTTCATTCATTCAACTGGTGAATCAATGTAACCTAACCATGTTTATGTTATTGTGTATATGTTTTTATTATGTTGTTATTCATGCTATGTTTTGTTGTTTTGCTAGTTTTATGTCAGTGTTACTGTTGTGTTAGAATGCCAGGTACACCATCATAATGAATATGACCCTTTGTTCTGATCACCCTTATGTCCACTAACTACTTGGCTGTACTTGGATCTTGCTCCTGATTTTACCCATTCTTGCATTGTATTCAAATCAGGTGCTTGAGCTCCCTGACAACAAGCATTTTGACAATTATTACTATTTCTAATCTGATAATTATTGTTATTCCATCCATTATTATACTGTCTATTATATTGGTTATTCTGATTAAATTGCCTAGAAAATTGCCCTCTGAATCTATATTCCTTTACAAAATGTCCTACTCAATTACATAAGAAACATCTTGGAGGTCCAGATCTTCTTTCTCTTGGCCTGTACTGGTTTTTTGGTTGCATAGATCTAAGTGCTGCTATTGCTTTTATTTCCTTTATTTCACTATCCCTTGCTTTACTCTCAGCATCTCTTAATTTCTTTTTCAAATCCTCAATTACTTTATCCCTGTCTTCATATCTATCCTCATTATCTATACATAAATAAGTTGCTTTTCTCTTTAATTCTTCCCAATCTGGGCAATTATTCTTAAAAAATAACTTTATCTTAGGACAGGCATTTTTAACAAATAGTCTCTTGATGTGGGCAATTGTGTCATCCACTAACACATCAAGTCCTAGTATTAATTCAGCAGCATCTGTTGTTCTTTCTAGAAAATTGGTTGGTGATTCATTCTGATTCTGCTTTATGCTTTCAAATTTGGACCAAGCATTTGGGCGTTTGGAATACCTTTTCATTACATCAATGATTGACCTCCTAGCCTGTTTCATATTTCTATAATCAAGGGATGAATTCATATATGTTCCTTCAAAATCCTGTGACCATGGGGTTAAAGATGGATCATTTCTGGTCTCCTCTAAGAATTGGTTCCTCTCTCTCTCTTGGTAAGTAATTCCTTCATCAGCAAGAAAAAATCAGTGTAGTTAGGGTCAAAGATCTCTATCACCCTCTAAAATTCTTTTACTATTTTATTAGGTTCCTTGGAACCTGTTTTAACTTTATATATCTTATCCTGTATAACTACCCGTATATCTCTTAGAGGGAACAAAGAAACCTGATTCTTATTACATTCAGCATTCTCCCTTTCCAATCTGGACATTTTCTTAATATTTCCTTCATTAAATTCCTTATTAATAGCATTATACTTTAAGTCATTCAAAATACCATTATTTAAAATCATTCTCTACTTCATACATAGTTCCATTGCTTCTATTTTATCTTTCATTATCATTATCATTTGCTTCATTTCTGAATCTTTTGTTATCCATTGAACAATTGCCCTTAATTTATAACCAACGCCAAAGACAAGAATCTTCATTTATACAACACAATTAAATATAAGCATATCAATGATACATAAACCAAAACAGATCTTACAGTCAATGACATTACTGGTTCCATCCATTCATAATTCAAGATAATGTAACAACAATGAGGGAACAAGGTGAAAATCCCATAAGGGATATGCAAGAAACAATCCCAGAAAAAATACAAAATAGCATTTGCCATATCTCCTGACATGATGCTCAAAGAATACAGGAAGTTGTTATAAAGCACAGAATATGTGTAATTAGTATCCACCTTGATTAACAATTACAATCACCAAATAACAGAACCAGAAAACAACAACAAAAAGTCCTCCTAACACATGTGCTTTTGGCCTTTAGTCTATTTAAAATTTAAACCTCCCTCTGTGTCCATCAAGAGTCAGAGTTCTGTGTACCAGGACTTTGGAGAGCAACCAGGTGCTGGGAAGGACAATAGAATGTTACAAGGTGCCCTAACTGTAAGCTGCTATAAACTACCTCCAATCTGCTCTGGCCTAGGCCAATTCCTGTGTATTTGCCCTATTGACTCACCAACTGAAATAGGTGGGTAGAATAAGGGTTCAAAACTAAAAATATATAATAAAATAACAGGTTTATTAAACTAAAGGGAGAAGATAAAGGGAATCAGGGAATAACTAACTTTTACCCCCAGAGATTAAAATCCTTATAACGTCCTATAACTATTCTAAACTAACTCTTTAAATTATTAATTAAGATTAGGTAGGGTTTGGTAGGAGCAAGAACAAGGCCAAAGTACATCTCACACAACTGGAGTCCTTTGAGTCAAGCAAAAGTCTCAGTAGGAAGTCATCAGCAGCTCTTTGAACACCCACTCCCCAGCAGCAGCAGAAGCAGCAGCAGCAGCAGCAGAAATAGGCAGAATCTCAAGGAGAGGAAATCATTGGTTCTCTGGGTCCACCCTAGAATAACCAGACTGAAAACCCTCTGGGCTCTCTTCTGACTGTTAGAGAAAAGCAACAGTCTCTCTTCCCCAATGTTCTGGAATCCCTTTTTTTTTTTTTTCTCCAGGACTTCCTGGTTTGCCTTGTATGACTTCCTGGTTTGAAGGATTTCCTGTTCCTGTTATAATTCCTTACAACATAGATCTTAGTGGTAAGAAATTCTCTGCAGAAAGGAAAGAGAAAGGAAAAGATAAAGTGAGGAGATAAAGCCAATAAGGCAGAGTAGCAATTCAGTAAATCCTTCCCCCCCAAAAGAACATATCTAGAAAATGTACCATTCCAAATCTTGTTGGAGAAATTAAAGGAAAAGTAAGTAAATCATTTTCCCAACCCAAGTTGGCATAGGGAGATGGACAGAAAGGGCTAGTGACACTGGAGATTGGGGGATGGACAGGAACACAACACAAAGAGTACTCTAGCATACAGGAAGAGGCTGTGTTCCAGGACAAGAGAAGGCCTAAGACTCACACTAGAGCACATTGATGGGCTCAGGTTCCACATGGCATCTTTGTTACTTACTTTCAAGTTACAGGTCACATATTCATAGTGGACCTGTGCCAGAGGATGGCATTCCCAGGTAGGGAGCAGTGGACAGCCCCAGAATGTATAAACAGAGAAGACCTAGTTCAGAAACAAGCCAAAGTAGTGTAGCTCAAATCCCAGGAGCAGAGCAGAGTCTCAAGTTCAAACTTCTAGTTGTCTGTCATTCTATTACTTCACAGTCTGCAGAGGAATAACCAGGACAGAAGGCATAAATTCCAGTACAAAGAGGAATCTGTAGTTCTTTCAGTTTGAAACAGTAAAACTTCTTAGCTATCTGGCATTGATTGAGTTCACCAGAATTCTGATGCTCAGACCAAATCCTAGCTCAGGAAGATAACAGTTATCTACCAGGGATCAGATCACTTTGGGAGAACTGAAAGAGACCAGTCTGAGTTGGTTCTAAAGAGTATGAGAGAGTGGGGAGTAAAGGATGATTCCTAGCCTGTGTAACTAGGAAGATGGTGATGGGAGAGAAGTTTGGAGGAAAGGTGGGGTTTGTGACAAAATGTAATGAATTCAGTTTTAGATATGTTGAGTTTAATTTTGGACATCCAATTGAGATGCCCAACAGACAGTTGGAAGAGAAATACTTATGGTCAGCAGAAAGGTGAAGGCTCGATAAGTAGACTTGAAAATCATCAATGTAGAGATAAGAATTGAATCCATGGAAGCCGATGAGATCCCAAGTGAAATTAAATAAAAGGAAAAGAGAAGAGGGCCAAAGGGAGGGAACTGGGAGATATTCAGTATTATCAGGGATGATCTGTTTGAAGTTTCAACAAAAAAGGCTGAGAAGAAGCAGTCAAATGAGTTGGAAGGAAAACAAGGGAGAAGTAGTGTCACCAAAATCCAGAGATAAGAAAGTATCAAGAAGAGGGTGATTGATAATGCCAAAAGCTATAGAAAGATTGAGAATGATGAGAATGAATAAAAGTCCATAAGCGATGGCAACTAAAAGATCTTTAGCAACTTTGGAGAAGCAGCTTCAGTTGAATCACAAGTTGAAAGCCAGAGAACTAAGACAATGAAAGCAAAGGAAATGGACGTACCATTGTAGATGGCCTTCTCAAGGAGTTTAGCTCCCCAAAGTAGAAGAGATATTGGATGGTGGCTAATGAGGATGCATGCATCAAGTGAAGATTTTGTGAGGATAGGGGAGAACTAGGCATGTTTATAGGCAGTATAAGAGCAGCCTGTAGACAGAGAGAGAGAGAGAGAGAGAGAGAGAGAGAGAGAGAGAGAGAGAGAGAGAGAGATCCAAGGTAAATGAAAGAGCATATTTGCTAGAGTAAATGGGATAGAATGGGAGCAGTTGTGTGTATGGAGAGGTTTCCCTTGGCAAAGAGGAGTACCTCATTATGTGAGATAAGGATAAAGAAAATAATGGCAGAAGGCATCTGGGTGATGGGAGACAAAGGAGGAAAGAAGAGAGAGCTCTCAGTGAATGGTCTCATTTGTCCCCCAGTAAGCTGTGTCAAAGTTTTTAGTTGAGGGAGTGGAGGAAGGAGAGCCAAGAGAGTGACAGACTCTCTTACTTAAGTTAGGGGGGAAAATCCTACATGCTAAGGAAAAAGGAAAAACCTTACCATGAGTAAAAGGAAGCCATAACTCAGATGGATAATTGATTTTTAAAAAGAATCCCTCAATTGCCTTAGCAAGAAAAAATCCTCTGAGGCACTAAAGTGAAACTGATAGATTGTCACTAAAACCTAAAAAATGTACTAAAAAAGCAAAATGCCTCCACTTGAGGATAAAAAAGCCTAAACTTTCACTCAAGCTGACAGTTGATTTTTAAAAAAAAGGTTGTGGAAGAAAAGGACCTTGATCCCTTTTCCCTCAAGGAAAAGTCTAAATTAGATCTAATATGAAAGAACATCCTCAAATGTACCTGAGGATTACAGAAAGGGTCTCTCCTCTCCTCTTCTCCAAAGGAAAGGACCTCAATAAAGGCTGATCACAGGAGAAGAGGACTCTGGTGTCTGTGGTGAAGTAAAAGGCCTAAAGACCACCAAGGTAAAGGAAAGGACAGCAACCTGATTTGATCCTTAGAGTCACAAATTCTACTCCTGAGGCCTGAGTAATAAAGCAGAATCAACAAAGAAAAAGGCCTTGTATGATACCAGGGATGACCAAGACACAAACCCAGAAAAGGACAACAATTTCAAAAAGCTATAGTCAGAAGCTCACAGAAAAGAACAAAAACAAAACAGTTTGTCCACAAAAGCACTTAGACTTTTTCTTTTCTTTTTTTTTATTAATATATTTTATTTGATCATTTCCAAGCATTATTTGTTAAAGACATAGATCATTTTCTTTTCCTCCCCCCCACCCCCCATAGCTGGCGCGTAAATCCAAGCTGGCGCGTAAAATCCACTGGGCATTAGATGTTTTCTTGATTTGAACCCATTGCTACACAAAAGCACTTAGACTTTTTCAAAGAATGATTCAATAATTTTTAAAAGATATAAAAGAAATTAGTCTGATTGAACCAAGAAATGGAAAAATGATCAACTGTTTAACAGGAAGACTTACATCAGGTTACACTAGAAACAAACTTCCCAAAATGAGAATAGACCAATGAAAATGAATGACTCCAGGAAAGGATAAGAATTCTGAAAGTAGTCAAAAGAAGGAGAAAATTAGAAGGTACCTTTTACAAAAAGCAGTTGACTTGGAAAACATACCAAGATATCACAGATATTATCTAAAAAAGTTTTTGAAAGAAAATTGTTCAGGTCCTCTCCTGCGTCTCCCCAGTCTTTCTCCTCCCTTTCTCTAACTTTTCCTTTTTGCCTCTCTATACTCTTTCTTTTGTAATCTCATCAACTTGAATGGGTTCAATTACCATCTCTCTGCAGATGCCCCTCAGATCTATATATTCAATCTCATTTCCTCTCCTGAGGTATAATCATTCATCATCACCTACTTACTAGACATATCAAACATATCATATAAACATCTTAACTCAATAGGCAGTTAGATGGTAACAGTGAGCTCATTGGGCTATCAGTCAAGAAGGTATGAGTTCAAATCTAACCTCAGACAGTTATTGCTCCAGTCTCCTCAAATGTAAAATGGGGATAATAACAGCATCTACATTGTAGGGTTATAGTGAAGATCAAATGAATAATATTTGTAAAAATTGCTTAGCCCAGTGCCTGGCACATAGTAGGTGCTATAGAAATAATGATTTCCTTCTTGGCCCTTCAATTTGTAAAGACAGAACTCTGTGTTTCCTTTCAAACCTTCAAACCTTCTCTACCAAACTTTCCTATTTCTATATAGGATCCTTATTTCAGTTTTCATTGTTTACATTCTGGTAAAGACATAAGTCGCTTTCCAAATCTCCAGGTTTCTAGGTATTATTGCTTTCTACCTTCATCGCATGGCTTCCATGTGTCCCCTTGTCACCCATACAACACCTCTGGGGGAGGTCCTCCTCCTCACCTCTCACCTGGACTCTTGCAATGGCTCTTTAATTGCTCCCCTGCCTTATTCCTTACTCATTTCATTATATTACCGCCCTGACTGCCCAAGGTGATTTTTCCTAAAGTAGGGCTTGGGCCATCGCACTCCCTGGGCACTCCCTAACCCTGACCAGTTTCCTGTTGTCTCTTGGATAAATAGACATTTCGGTGTGCTTTAAAGTCCACCAGCTCTGTATAACGAGCTCCTTCTGGTACTTCAGGTCGCTGAGTCTGGAAAAGGGTGACTGCAAAGCTACACTGTGGTTCGATCGCATTTTACTTGTCATTTAAATTGAAGTTCACAAACTGATAAGTGTGTGGAAGTAAAACGGGCATCGTGTTGTGCCAAGGCCTGGAGTCTTCTTTTGAAGAGGCTGATATAATATTCTTACTTTTACTTTTTCTTTTTTTAACCCCTTATCTTCTGTCTCAAGGCCTGGGCAATGGGGATTAAGTGACTCGCCCAGGGTCACACAGCTGGGACGTGTCTGAGGTCAGGTTTGACCCCAGGATCTCCTGTCTCGGGATCTGGCTCTCAATCCACTCCCCGGCTGCCCCCCTTCTAGAATAGTTCAACCCACGGAGAAGTGCTACAAATGGAGAGGCCGAAATCACCCAGGGAAGAAGATCCAGAATCGAAATATTCCTGGAAACCCGCTTCTGTAGCAATGCGAGACAAATGGCTTGAAAAGAAAGGGGGGGGGGGGGACATTAAAACCAGCAAACCCCGACAGCGAGTGTTTGATCCAGTCCGTGTCCCCTTGCCCTCCTTCCCCAGAACCCAGGATAAGGGAGTGGAATGGCACACGTGATCTGGGCCCAGAACTGCCCCCGACTGAACATCGGGGAACATTCATCTCGGGAAAATGTAAGCGGAGCCAGCCTTTTGTCACGATCCTGCCTGCAGCCAAGCTGTCCCGTATAAATTCAGAAGGCCCCTTAGCGGGGGGAGCACGCTGGGGCTGCTGACTGTGCAGTTTTGGAAGAGGTTTCCCGGTTAGAGGAGTGGCAAAAAAAAAAAAATCAATAGCGCGAGGGATGGCTGTAAAAGGAGCCCCATCCAGCGAGCAGAAGCAACAGCTGACCTAGACAGAACCGCTAGCCCACCCTCTCCCTCGAGCGTACAAAGACGGGGCTTGGGCTTGGGGCGGGAGACAAAGAGACCCTAGCTGACGCCCTGGCTTCATCCTAGCTAAAGTTAGGAGCAGACGCGAGAGCCTCGAACTCGTCTGGTCCACGAGCCCATCCCCACTCCCGCACCCGCCGCCCTCCACGGTCTTCCCTTGGCAGAGGAAAGGTGGGCAGCGGAGGAACTGAAGGGGGGGGGCGGCGGTTAACAGTTCTTTGTCTCACGAGAAATGTGAAAGAAAGGCTGCAGGGAGACCCTGGCAGGGTTTGCGAAGGCACCGCGACTGGAGCAAAGGCAGAAAACTGCAAGGGAACGAGAGGCAGAAAGAAGGCTCGCAGCTCAGACCGCCGCGGAGAAGGGCCGGAGCTGGGGCTGGGGCACCTCTTGCTCCCAAGGCAGCCGTCTGCGGTCGGCTGCACCTGGCTCCGCGCACTCTTGAGGGTGCGCAGCGCCTGTGGGTGTGTCTCTCGCATTCGCCCTGCACCCGCCAGCTTCTCCAGACGCGATGAACGGGCTGATAAGCATCCTGCTGGGGGCAATGCTGCTCTGGAGCCAGGGAGGCTTCTCCCGGAGGGTCGTCAGCGGTGAGTAAGGAAAAGCCAAGGGGAAGTCCCGGGAGTTGAAACTTGTTGAACACCTGCTCTATTTCGGGGAGATTGGGCGAGAGCGAAGTTGCTCTTGGGAGCAGAGCTGGGAACTTGTCCCGCCCCCCCCCCTTCCCGTAGCTTTTTGGGGTACCGCCGGGAGATTAACCTGTAGAACTGCGGCTGGGTCTCAGAGGGTTTGGGGCCTCAGTATCCTGTCTGGCCCCTTTTCTCTTCTCCAAGGCACGTCCAATGCCTATAGAGTCACTTCATTGACTTCCTTAGGAGAAAACGAGTCTGGGGAAGCGAAGTGTAAGTCGTGTAAGTCGCAAACATCCCAAGTGGCAGCGCTGCTTCACGAGCTGGGGCTTCTGTCTGCATCATCCCATTTTGGCAGGCTGGCTTGGGGAAAGTGGGAAGATCGGAAAGATGGGCACGTTATGCAGTTCACTCCCGGGGCTTTTAAGGGGAAGAAGGAGGAAGCAACGGAAAGAATGGGAGTGCCACTGTAAGGAATGCTGCCTGGTGGCCTCCGATTCTTCCTCCTAGACACGAACAAGACGGAGGAGGCTTTCCCTTGGGTTGTCTCTCTGGTCCCAAAGCAGGATTTCATTTGTGAAAAGCAGACAGTGAAGATCATCTTTTCACACATGAATTTCCAAGCTATTCGGACTTCTCAAGGTGTGCCCAGGCATGCACGTGAAAATCAACCAAACTCTTCAGTGCTCAGTCATCAGTTTCCCCTTTGTCCCCCCTCCCCCTCCCCCCTCTGCTTTTCCATCTCTTGCCAATGTAAATCTTGGGTTATTCTGGGACGTCCACCTTCTCTTTCCCTACCTCTCCCACCCCCATGAGCTGCTGTCAGGACCTAGAAGATTGGAATCCAGGCCACAGTAATAATGTCGCTGGGATTCTGGGCCTTTGCAGATAAGATGCTCCTTTTTAAAAGGAAAACAAACCACACAACCTATAATCCAATATGAGAGTTTGGGAATATTGTCAGTGAGTACAAATTCGTGTGTCTGAAGTCAAGATATTTGATGCTCCTTTTGGCATTCTGCTAAGTTTCCGAGATTCCTCTATGCCATTAACTGGTGCACAAAAACTCTGCATTTTCAGCAGGGGCTGGGGCAATCACATTGGAAAATTGATGCTTCTTGAAGCAGTGCAGACCTATTTGCTCAAACACTCACGTCTTCAAACTTTCTTTGGAAAAGAGTCATTGTTGATTGAGACAAAGTTTTGTGTATGACTCATTTTCCTCTCCCTTTCCCCTGGTCTGTTCCCGCTCCCCTTTTTCTGTAAGAAATAAACCTCCGGAGAGGGAGAATTGCTTAACAGGGAGACTGATGGACAATAGGAAATCTGCAGCAAGGCCTTTAGAACCTGAATAAATTCTGTTCTATCTGTATAGATTATATTCACAGTCAAGGAATGAAGTCCTTAATTTGCTATTTAAGACACTGTGCCAGTTTTAATGGTGAAAATGTGTTCTTTTGCCTGGGAAGACTTGGGATCCAGTAAGTATGTTTTCCCCCAGAATGAATCTTAGCAAGAAATCTCCTTAGTAGGTGATGGTTATTATCTGATGTGATTTATGATATGTGATTCCTATCACCATGTGTGAATATTATATATAGAATAGTTATGATGCACACGATTCAGGCCAGTTTAACGAATATTTATGAAGATCATTTATTCTTCTATGTAGGAGGCATGTAAAATGCATGCATTTAGATATGGGACATTTCCAGGTAGGGCCCATACGTTCCCACATGGGGCAGTACTCTAGTATCATTATGATCCCAGTTATAAGTTTAGAGGCATAGAAAATGCCACCAGAAATGACTGGTTTAATAGCTTCTCAAGTTAGGCCCTTCCAAAGGACAAATAGGATGTTAATTTCATTGCTACTAATATTCGTAATAAAATTTTGCTGACTCTTCCAAGCACATTTCTTAAACACATTGTTAGTAACCAGCTTCTTGCAGCTTTTTAGTCTTTTGGAATATTAGGGTGAAATACACTTTGCAAGAGAATTAAGTTAATCTAGTTCCTCTCACCTAAATTTTTTGAGAAGAAATTTTATGATGCTTTTTATGAAATGAGGGTAATGTAATTGTGATTCAGGAAGCATCTTAGATATTCTTTTTTAACTAAGTGAGAACAGTGGAAATTAAGAGTCCTTCCAGAGTATAGGGGGATTTAAACATTTGGCTGCTTGGTAAAGTGACTTCAGAGTCAAAGATCTGTGTTCAAGTCTAGCCTCACACCCCCACTGGCTGGGCAAATCATTTGACTTCTCAGTCTTCAAGGAAACTCAAAAGACCTGAAATTGCTGAAGGAAATAATTTACTAGTTGGTCCTCATATTGATGAATTCACAGACCTGGTTAAAAAACAAACAAACAAACCCAAATGTTTAAGAGACCTTTTTTTTTTTTTGGTAAGCTAGAAATGCTTATTTGATTTTCATACTATCCTTTTCAGCAGCTTTTGTGTGTGCTTTAGAATTTCCGGAGGAAAAATGGTTAAAATAAAAACAAAAGATCATAAAGCAATGCTGAGAAAATTTTTACTTTAAGAATGCTGCATTAAAAATGATTACCAAAGATCCCTTGTGAAATATTCATAAGCATCTTGTGGATGACATCTGGAAATCTAATTAATTGAGCCTGAGATATTTGATTTAGCATAAATGATGATGTTTACTCAATGTTAAAACAATTATTAAGTAATGCATTTCGCAGATCCAGTTTAATGGCCTTTGGCTATAAAATATTCAAGTTGTAGCTTAACAGTTTGTGATGGAAACCACGTATCTGTTATGTTCATTTTAGGATCTTCTGTTTTGTCAAAATAGAAACAGCATCTTTTGCCAGAATAGTGCTCATGAATTCAAGCAGTCCTCTGATGACATGATTTGGCAGAGTAAGGAGGTTCACTGACTATGCGAATAAGGTAGTCCCTGTGGCTCTGAGGAGTCAGCAGCCTTTTTCATGTCACAAGGGCAGCACTTATTAATTTATTGATTCCCATTTTAGATCTTTAAAACAGGTTTTGCGAAGATTTGTTCCTTTTTACTTGTGGTCAATTTGGGGGCAAATATGAAACACAATTTAGGGTTGGAATGGCCATATTTCAACAAAGAACCAACCAGTGATTACTAACAGAAAAGAAATCTATTTATTTACAAAATTAAGGCACTAACAAAAATGAAATGTTTTGAGATACTTTTATTTCATAAACTAAAAGGAACCACACAACAATTGGAAGTGACTGCAGTAGGTTTCATTCATATACTACCTTATTTTCATGAACTTAAAAGCACTATTAAATTTTTCATTAGAAAATTAATTTTCTAATAATTATTATCATTTTAATTGAAAATAACCATTATATCCCCCTCTACTTGATTTAATAATTTGGCATTTGTATTTTAAAAGCTAACAGAATTTGATATTTGTTAACATAGCAATAGTAACATTTAAATATTTAATAGTTCAGATGGGATTGGGTATACTCAGGCCATCTGGCACACTGCATAAGAATTTGGCCCTGGAGTCATGAAGTCTTGGGTTCAAGTTTTGCCTGTGATTTATAGTAACTGTGGGTTTTCAAATTAATAATCAACAAGTAAATATTATTATTTATAATAATTACTATTACTACTAATAACTAAAGCAAAAGAACTGCCTGACTTCAGCTGGGTGGCAGGTTCAAAAGAGCACGAGGGAGGAGTTGCAGCCACTTAAATACAATCACAAAAGGTGGGGACACAGGAAAAGGGAATTTTGGGAAATTCTAAGGGACTTCTGGGGATGAAGTCCAAAGGCTCGAAATCTCCATTTATACATCACTATGAGACCACAAACAAGCCATTTAATATCTTAGTGTTCCAGTAAATCTTTAAACCCTCAAAGATGAAAAATGATGGATGGTGGAAGGGTTTTCCCACTGAGTCCTCGTCACATCAGTGAAGTTACAGATTTAGGTAACCTAAAGATCAGTCAGAGTTGATTTTGATGTGTGAATCGCAAAGAAAAGGTCGATACATGTTATTGCCCCAAAGTATTTCATTACCTGTGTTGCTGAGCTCGAGACTATTTGGCTATATTTGCCTAGATTTTGTATTTCTTGCCAGACTTCCTCATCCACTACACAGTGGCATAGACACATGCATTGGTCCCATAGGCAGCACCATGAATCCATTGGAGTCATTAGGTAAATGGACTGCAGGGTCTTTATTATATCACACAAAAATAGGAATTCCAAGAGAATCAAAATTCGAGTTTTACATTTTAAGTACGGCCGTAGCTGAGATTCCTAATCTTTAAAGAACTGAAGTGCTCTGTTAGGTGAAAAACCTTCATTCTGCAAAAAAACCAAAAAACCCACTTTATTATGTATAATCAAACAGTGGAGCTGATTTTGGCATTAAGGATTGAGGACGAGCCAAAGAGTAACTGAGGATAGGCTCGATGCTTACAAAACCATGTTATGTAACCCCAAGGCAGTAGCTTGAAAAGCAGGAGCGCTGACTGGGTTCCTCTAGAATGTTATTCCATGACATCATCAAGACCCAAAGTGATGACAGTGCACTTTTGAGAGATGCAATTTCTTTAAGTATGTCCCTGGCAAGAAAGGCCCAATTTTATTAATGACTTCTAGCCGGTTAGCCGACTACACATTCATCAGAGCCACGATTGCTTAAACACCTTTCCTTTGCCGTGGCAGGGTTTGCTTTTAAAGCTAGTTTTAGTTCTCTCATCTATATGTAATTTTGTATAAGTAGAACAACTCAGGTTACTTGGTTATTTCTAAAGTCTCAAATTTTCAAATTCTTTAAGTCATTTTTACATAAATTGTTAAAGACTTTCTCAAAGTACACATTTTCTAGAATTGTAAAGTCTATCCAAATTCAAAGTAAAATATGTTCTTAGAGAAAAACTGATGGAGATGCGTCCTTCATTTGTGTTTTACAACTCGGTTTGCATAGCATCAATCACGGATTTTAAATCGTGCCACTTAAGAGTCAGTAGGATACTGAGGAACACATTGGACTGATAGTGAGGAGACACGAGTGCTAATCTCAGTTCTACCCCTTAGTTTAGTGACTTATTTCCTTCAGGCCTCAGTTGTCTCATTTGTAAAATAAGGCATGCATCCCCATGGCTAGGAGGAGCTAGCCACTGGGTTCTGAACTTCCTGGGGCCAGGCAGCTTCCTCTTGGGTTCAGTCAAAAATGGCTGAATCACACACTTTCCCCTTGCCTTTTTTTTTAAACCAAAGGTTGCTTAGAATAGCTATCCAACCTGTTCTAGGCTACTTGCTGTCTCCCTCTATCCTTCCAACCTCTTTCCCCACGAGTTCTTTGTTTCTTTGTTTGTATTATAGAAAGTAATCAGAAAACTGACCAAACTCTTTTCCAGTCTTAATTTTACTAGAATGTTCTCCAGTTATAAACACTGGCAACTGCTTCTTTCTGGCTCTTTGCCACTTCTTTGGCTTCTATTACACTGATCTCTCTTGGGATCTTCTCGCCTAAAGGATCAACACTCTTCAGGCCCCTTCCTTGATAAGTGGAGGGGATAGAAAGTAGAGTTTCTGCTCTCAAGGAATTTGTAATCCAGTAGGGGGCAATAACATGCAAACAACAATGTGCAAAGAGCCCCAATCCACATACGCGCTCACCTATTTATTTATAGGACATCAGTAAAAAGGATGCAGTTTTCAGATTTACATGTCGGGTTCCGCTGCCCTGAGTAGTCCAGCTGATCTCGTTGGCGGAAAAGCAATGAATTAGCATTAGGAAATGATTTGACTTTGGAGAGGGTTAAGCTTTGCTTCCATGGCTTTTTGTCGTTCTTAATCTGCCTTCTCGGGGCCATTTGTGCATCATCGATCAAACGTGTCTTTCAGGTCAGAAGGTGTGCTTCGCAGACTTCAAACATCTCTGTTACAAAATAGCCTATTTTCAGGACTTGTCCAGCCGGGTGGGATTTCAGGAGGCTCGCCAGGCTTGTGCAAGTGATGGTGGGGCTCTTCTCAGCCTCGAGAGTGGAACCGAGCAGAAGTTAATAGAGAGCATGCTTCAGAACCTCACCAAGCCAGACACAGGCATTTCTGATGGCGACTTCTGGATTGGACTTTGGAGGAGCGGAGAGGGACAGACGTCGGGTGCTTGTCCGAACCTCTACAGGTGGTCTGATGGAAGCAGCTCCCAGTATCGGTGAGGATGGAGGCTGAAGGCATGCATGGCTTACCACCTTAGTGCTTAGACGTGAAGGAGAAACTAGATTAGCTGTACAGCTCAAAGAGATCGGTATGATTTGGAGGGTGACATTGATTGACAGGACTTGTTTTGGTGCCCTCTTTTAGAAACTGGTACACGGATGAACCTTCCTGTGGAAGCGAAGCCTGTGTCGTGATGTATCATCAACCAACGGCCAATCCTGGGCTTGGGGGTCCCTACCTTTACCAGTGGAATGACGACAGATGCAACATGAAGCACAACTTCATCTGCAAGTATGAACCAGGTGGGCAACATTCTATCATGCTCTTCTTCACCCCCACAGTCTCTGGACAAACTTTGTAATTCTTTACAACTTCTCAGGGCACACTTGGAATGCTGAAGGCAACTGTGTCCACGTCCCAATGAATGAGTTACTCTATTACATGTTGGGTTTTTATGAACATTTATTTATTAAGTAATTACTGTAAATGTTCATTTATGAACGTTACACTTTGAATGGTCTCAAAATCCTGTGACAGGTTTTTGGTCAAGTTGTTTCCATTTAAAAACTAATATCTAGGGGGCAGCTGGGTGGCTCAGTGGATGGAGAGCCAGGCCTAGAGACGGGAGGTCCCACGTTCAAATCTGGCCTCAGACACTTCCCAGATGACCCTGGGCAAGTCACTTGACCCCCATTGCCTAGCCCTTACCACTCTTCTGCCTTGGAACCAATACACAGTATTGACTCCAAGACGGAAGGTGAGGGTTTAAAAAATATAAATAAAAACTAATAACTTAAAATTTCCATGAAACAAATTGTCCACAAAACATTCCTTTCTTCCGGAAGCTTTTACAATGCCTTGCAATCACTAACCAGTTATTATTATTATATATGTTATATATATAATTATAACTATAATATAAATATATATAAATACATATAAAATATATTATATTAAACTTAAATGGCCAATCGAGAAACAGTTCCAAGACGGTCCTTCCACCACCGATGAAGACTGGGGTGGCGAGGGTTGTGCAGAATATTCACTTGGCTTTCTAAGTCTAAGCATGTGATATTTGTTCAATATCAGGAATCCTCCAAATTCTTACACAACACCACTCTGCTTCATGTCAAAAACACCGCAAACCATGGGAATAAATGGATTTTCCTCCATACAAGCAGTCTCTAAACTAAGAGGACTGAAGAAAGGAAATAAGCATTAATAAAAAGTTGTTCTAAAGGTTGGGGATACAAATATAAGCAAAAATGATGCCTGTTCCTGCCCTCAAGAAGCTTACATTCAAACAGGGGAGGGCAGCAGAGCAAAAGGATGGCAAGCAAAAAGGATGGGATGAGGTAGAGGTCAACCGTGGCCACTCCACAAAATGGAGACCCCCAAAAGAAGTCATCAAAGACAAAAAGAGGGTAGGCCCAGCTGAGGGATTTTGCATGGGCAGTGGGCTGGGCCACCGGGATAGGAAGCTGTTCCAGGGATGGGAAGGGGAGACCCCAGGCACCGATGAAAGTTCTAAAGTGAGGCAGCAGGAGGAATGGTTTTGAAGTGCAGAAGAAATTAGGAATAAGACTGGGAGGAGAGTGAGTTAATATTATTTGTAATAGAGAACCACTAGAAACCTTTGCAGTAATGTTAGGATGGCCATTTTACTGCTCTTCTTTGCTCTGCTGCTAGAAATGCTGCTGTAGAAATAATAAAAATACTGACTGAATAGAAATGTGGGGAAATAGCTGTCACACAGCTAGGAAGTGTCTGAGGCTAGATTTGAACCCAGGACCTCTTGACTCCAGGCCTGGGTCTCTATTCACGGAGTCACCAAGCTGCCCCAGTCATGATTTTCTAATTTTGATTAAAATATGGAATAGTGGATCAAACAAGGGGACAAGATCCAGAAGCAACCCAGCATTTATTCTAGGTGTGTAGTAAGCCCAAGAAAAGCATGTACTCCTTATTTGAGGGGAAATTCTTTCTTTTACTATTATGAACATGATAAGCATGAACACATTTTTGCTTTGATTCTTCCATGCTGGTATTCATAATTTAATTGGAGAAATAAGACATTTTCATGTAAAAAATGTAAAAGCCAATAAAAGGCAAAAGATGATTAAATGGCACAAAAGTAGTATTAACTAAATACCCCAAAGGAAGGACTGATTACTGTGAATAAGAATGATGATTTATCTAATTATAAATTCATTTTTAAATGCTTTGAGGTAAATACAGGAAAGAATGTACAAATACAGTGTTTCTAACATCACGTTGAGAAGCTTATAATGAGCAAATTAAATGGTATAATTAAGAAGGAATTCAGGGCCAGTTAGGTAACTTAATGGAAAGAGAGCCAGGTCTGGAGATGAGAAGTCCTGGGTTCAAATTTGACCTCAGACTTCCTAGCTAGGTGATCCTAGGCAAGTCACTTAACCCCAGTTGCCTAGCTCTTGCCAACAGAAGGTAAGGAAAAAGAAAGAATGCACAGAAATATTGTTTTCTTGATCTCATTTATTCTCTCACTGGACTATTTAACAGAGAGTACCTTAGAAAAATAATCAGGATACAGAGCAGCGCAAGATTTTAAGAGAGTTAAAGATTTTTAAATATTAATTAAATAAAAATATAAAAAATATTTTAAATAAAAATAAATAAAATTTAAAAGTTAAAATTTTTAAATAAATAAATACAAATATGGGGTACTGAGAAAACATCGAGTAATTGTAAAGAGCGAGAAAAGTTACAAAAGCTTTTTAAAACGATTAAAAGACATCCAGGAATCACCAGAAGAATCTGTGTCAAGGCTGTAATGCCGAAATGTGCTCCAGACCACTGTTGTTTGAAATACCAATTCCTGCTGCAATAAAAATAAAACAGATCACTGAGTATCTTGCTTTCTAGAATAAGACTAGAACCAAATGATTTTGAGAGCCACTTGTGACACTCGCACCTCTGCTTCCTTGGCTCTGACCAGGGGCTGCTAGCATATTTCCAGCAAGCTGGATAATTATCATTAATTATCGGGAAGCAGGATGTGGCTCTGGCACAAAACAGATGATTCATAAGTAGATGGTAAAAAGTTATTATTTCGTTAACATTTTTAATGAAAATTGCAGTGGAAATATACCTAAACTGAATTTGCTTATAGAGAAAATGGATATTTCTAAAAATAGATCTTTGCATCATCTAACTTTCTAACG
This sequence comes from Monodelphis domestica, assembly GCF_027887165.1. Taxonomy (NCBI): domain Eukaryota; kingdom Metazoa; phylum Chordata; class Mammalia; order Didelphimorphia; family Didelphidae; genus Monodelphis; species Monodelphis domestica. Next base: position 5,554,049 of record NC_077230.1, read on the forward strand.
CTTCTATTTCGCTTTGGACATACGTATGCATGTGTATAACAGATTTCTGCTCATTTGCAGAGAGTGAGCCAACCGTCGTCACAGCAGGCAAACCCTTGGATGCAAGTAAACCAGAAGATCCCTATCACATAGTGGTAAAGGAAGCAGGTGATTAATTCAGCATGGATTTAATCGTTGTAACAGGAACAGAAACTCTAGTTCTTTCTAGGGCATTTTGCTCCAAAATGTAACGGCCGTAAACCTTCTGACCAGTTCATTAAGCACCAGCTTTGTGACATTTGACTTGGTCAGAATGAAGAAGCTCCACAATTTTCTGGGCAGAGGAACGGATTGAAAGTGCGCCGCGAATGAATGCAGGCATCTCTCATACTGAGTTTGTCTGTATATTTGTACATGCGCACATCTACATGCACATCTATGCCCACTTCTTCATCAAGCTAAGGGAAAAGCTGGGCTGCTATGGGGCTCCCTTGTCTAATGGGGCGCATTAGAGTTTTTGATGGCCTGCGAACACCGATAGGGGCTCCCAACGAAAACTATCTAAGACATTCCGTTGTATGGGACGCTGCTTATACAGTGTAACCCCAGACGAGTGATTCAGTTTGACCAGTTAGACAAAGAACTTCTTGTTAGACTTACCTTGAGTGGAAAACAAATCATCTAAGTGGTGCTTAAGAAGTAGGGAGAACTCTTGTTTTCCCCTGGATCGAGGAGAAGAATAAAAGGGAAGCCCTCTTCATTCATTAACCACAACAGTGGCAGCCTCTGTAGCCAGAGTTATAGCAGTTAGAGAATTAGTTAGAGTATGTATAGAACAGAATATAGTAGTTAGAGAGTAGTTATAGTCTCTGTAGTTAGAGAATCATGGACATTTCTATATCATGGAGAGCAATAAAGGAAACTAACCAACCGCTCCATCTTTGTAATCCTGAGACTCTGGGCAGGTCAGTTCCTCTTGTTTGCTTCAGTTTCCTCATTTGTAAATGAACCAGAGAAGGAAATAGAGAACCACTTTAGTATCTTTGCCAGGAAAATCCCAAATTGGTCGTAAATGAAGCAGCTCAACGGTAGCGACTCTTTATAGAGACAGCCATTGAAATCCACACTGGTTTTTACCCAAGACTTCTTTTCCAGGCCACTGTGATCCGAAATCCAGACTTGAGATGACATTTTTTGTTCTGATGGCAGAGAAGAAGAGTTACGGTACAATTATAGGCACCATAGAAGTGAAATGATTGTACTGACTCTCCATGAGCTATGGGACAGAATTAAATCTTAGAATGTAATTGTGATTGATTTTTTGCTTTATAGACACTCTTTCGTTTCTATTTCTATCACAACATAAAAATAATGAGTTTTTCCTCATTAATTAATGGAAGTGAAAAGGGAAGGAAATGCTAATATGCTATAAAAACTAGGTGCATTCTGAGTATCATACAAACATTGAAGGAGATGAATATGAATGGATGCTTTAGTTCCAATCTTTTGTTTGACTCATATCTGCTCATTTGCATATTATATGTGTATAGATGTATGTAGATAATCTCTAATTATCCGCGTACTTCTAATTAGAGTGAGGGTTCTATTCTGTCATATCAAATGCACGGGAAGTTTTAAGATGCATATATGAAACCATACTGTAACTTCTTTTATAGGTATAATCCCCAACCTGATTTATGTTGTAATACCAACAATACCTCTGCTCTTGTTGATACTGGTAGCTTTTGGGACCTGCTGTTTTCAGATGCTACATAAAAGGTAAATATGAAGGAAATAAGGTACCATCCTTGGAGTTTTGCAATTACATTTTCATAAATGTATTTATCAGGTTTTTAGTAGAAAATGAATTTATCTTCTTAACTATATGGTACATTAACTATATGTTGGCCAACTTCATACTTACATTTTATCTTTTTGTTGTCTTTTTACTTAATTCAACTGAAGTTGAATTAGTAAAAGCTGGTAAAATTTTAAAATGCCAAATAATATGTCAACATCTTGTCCTGGAAGGCCAGAAATTATATAGTAATGCAATGATTATGGGAGCTCTGAGGGATTGAACCCAGACAATGACTGTTATCTAAACTAAAAATCATCCACAGTTATGACGATGTCATGAGAAAACGAATGGTGCACGATGCAATAAGGTGGAACACAAATATACACATTGAACACATCACCGCTATCTGTTCATGGTAAAGAAAGTACTCAGAACGAATATAAATAAAAGTTGATAAATGTCTTCTTTATTTTTTAAGAAGGATATCATAATTTTGATTTTTTTGACCAAGAAATGAACAACTTTCTTTCTAATATGTTCTCAAAATAGGAACCCCTGTTGCTTTTTAAAAAGGCACACTAAGAGTAGAGGAGAAAAATAAAATTAAAGAAGAATTAGGTTAGCTATATGGGAACATAATTGGAAATTTTCATTCATACTAAGTAAGTTACTTGATTTTATTAATATGGAAATAGAATTTTTAAAATATTAACTATCTAATAAGAAATAATTAGATCTCAAAGATGTAGGTTCCTTTCTTTTAAAAATAATAGATTATTATATAGTGATTAAAGGCTTATGAAACACCACATATTTGATCCTCACAATAGGTAGTAATATTGATTATATTACATTATAGTTATTATACATTATACCCATTTTACAGGGTAGCTGAAGCTGAATGTTAAGTGCTTTGCACAGATCACCTGATTAATGGCAGACATGAAATTCAAACCTGCTTCCCAATATTTCACTCCTGCCTTCCTGAAATATACAAAAGAAAAATATTAAAGGAAAGAAGAAAATATGTTAGAAAAGGGAAACCGTATGGTGTAATGTACACAGAATGGGCATTCTAGTCAGAAAACCCGAGTTCAAGTAGCATCTCTGATTTATCTAGTAGTATCTGATCTAGTAGGTGATTTATCCTCTCACTGTCCCTTAGGCAACTGTCTAAGATTCTAAATTGTAGAATAGTTGCTAATACACATTGGCAAGAAGTTGAAGAAATTTCTGTATTTTAACAAAATTATAATTACAGTTTAAAAAGAAATGTTATGAAAGAAAAAATACTCATAGAAATTAATGTCTTCAATAGGAAAATTATTCTTACTTTTTTCAAAAGTGTATCCCACAAGACCTCCATGAACTGATGTGGAGTGAAATGAGCAGAACCAGGAGAGCAGTGTACACAGTAACTGAAACATTATGGGATGATCAAATGTAACTGACTTCTCTACTAGCAGCAATGCAATGATCCAGGGCAATTCTGAGGGACTTATGAGAAAGAACACGATCCACATCCAGAGGAAGAAACCCAGAAGAAAAACATCATTTATCACTTGTTTATTTGGGGTCTTGGTTTTAAAAGATTATTCTCTTACAAAAATGAATATGGAAATGGGTATTGAGTGATAACACATACATAACCGTGTGGAATTGCTTGTCAACTCTGGGAGTGGGGAGGGGAGAGGAGAGAATCTGAATCATGTAACTGTGAAAAAAATACTTTAAAAATAAATAAAATAAAATAAATTATCAAAACAAGCAAACAAAAAGTATATCCCACATTTGCTTTTCCTGTATATAAACAACATGCCCTTCTGGCCAAATTCTAATGAAATTAAAATTTTCAGGTGAGTTTTTGAAAGGAGTTAAAACTAAAGTTAGATTTGTTAAGGGAGAAAAAAAGGAATCCCAAATTCTTATTTTTGTTTGCTTTCTTTAGAATGGAGAATGATCTTTGGACTCAAAAGGACAAGGCAAAAACAGTCAATAGGGAGATGAAACTCAGAATAAGTAAAATAGCACGTAGAGAGAAAATGACTGCTCTGAATTCTTTTCTGCTCTGGAGGATAACATTATTAAAATGTTCTGGATTGACATTAGTTCTAGTTTTCTTTCTCTACCTATATTGTTAGCCAAGTACTGGGAAAACAAGAGGCTAAAAATCCAAGGAAAAGAAAAATGCAAAAAGTAATAACAACCTAAAATATTTAGCATGACTTCAGGATGCTTCCTATAATATAATAACTGAGAAATATGTTATTCTCTTTTCTGTTATCCAAATTTTCTATTAATCATTTTGATCTATCAAAATATTAAAAATATTTTTAAGTTAGATTTTGTGTTATATTTATAAATGGAAAAGGAAATGATTTTATAAAAATAATGACCAAAAGACTGTGACAGTCTGAGGGGACGACATTCAAGCCAGCTCATATCTGATTAGCTAAGAAGTAGTACACTAAAAAGAATATTTCTTCTTCTTTTTTTTTTTCAGCAAAGGAAGAACAAAAACGAATCCCAACCAATCCACACTCTGGATTTCAAAGAGCACCAAGAAGGAGAGCGGCATGGAGATATAATAGCTGAATGATTTGGCTTCCAAGGAAGAAGTCACGCTTTAACTTTCTGGATGTGTATAACCGATGACATCAGAACATTAGCTCGGAATGGCTTTGAAATCTCCATCAGCAAGAGGAACTGTATGCTCCACCTTGAGACAAATATTAGGATCATTTTCTATGTTTAGTATTTCTTTAACAAAATATGCCATGCTAAATAAAGACGTGAAGCCTGCTTACTTTGCCAAAGGGAGCCCCTGAGCTTCATGTGAACAATAACGTGGGCAGTAAAGTTCAGAATGACATGTGAACGTGTCAGCAGTGTGTGTTTGAATGGTAATACACAGCTATTTTTCTTTTACCTTGCACATGTTGTAGTGAAGTTGAAATACTATAACATACTGAAATTTGCACTGAATAAATTATTTTATCTTTGCTTAGCTATTTGATAAAATAGATGGCTTTGCTATGTATTCTTTGGACTGTTCCTTTGTTCAATCAAGCAATCGTCCCAATGCCAGCCCATTGTAGAGTTGCTTTTCATTGCTGAAACACTTAAAGGAAGCACTTGAATTCAAGTCTGGTATTCTTGAAAGTCGTTTAAGAGAGAACAAGATCGTTTGGTCATCTGTTCAGTATCTTGGCAATCGCACATGGCAATAATGCCAAGTAATGTAATGAGGAACAATTTCAGAAGCTGCCACGCAAACTTAGCAAATCAAATACTTGCCTTTCAAATAAATAATGATCTCTGTTATCTGATGTGTAAGGTCTAGCTAAGCCTTCAAATTTGTTTGGAGCTTGAAAACAAGAATTTTCACAGAGATTGAATACATTTTATTCATGGTAATGTTTTCAAATGTAGAAGTATCAAAGAGGAATGAGGCATTGAATAGCGGTCCAAAATGCTCATTAGCTTTTGGGTGGAGGTCCTGTGGTGGGTCAGAAATTCCTGTGCTCTTTACTACAGTTATCTATCTCATCACATTTCTGAAGCAAAGAATACTTCATGGGGTCAAATATTTCCACTGGATATTACGATAGAGATTGTTGTGAAGACTACTTATCAACATTGGGTAGCCAACGTAGACTTAGAACAAGGATGAAAAGATGTGAGAAAACAGAACTGAAATAAGAACTGTTGTTTGATTTTGTTATTTGGTCCATTAGTTGTGTCAGACTCTCCATGACCCCATCTGGGATTTTTTTGGCAGAGATATTAGAGTGGTTTTCCATTTCCTTCTCCAGTTCATTTTGCAGATGAGGAAACTGAGGCCACCAGGTTTAAATGACTTGCCTTGGGTCGCAGAGCTTTTAAGTGTCAGAGGTCAGATTTAAACTTGGGTCTTTCTAACTCTAGGTCCTGGCACTCTCTCCACTGCACCATCTAGCTGCCCATAGTATGACATTAGGATTAAAAAAAAATGAGTGTGATTCAAGAACAATTAGAATACCACAGGAAAGGAGAAGAGCTATCTTATTATTTTGAGTTGTCTTTTCTCTAGGATAAACCTCCCCAGTTATTTCAAACTATTCTCATATGGAATGGAAACACTATTTTTATGGTACCATTCTTTTATATTGAGCTTTTGTTACCTGTCTTTGTTTTCATTACTTATATGTATCTTTTAAAAAGTTTCCATTTTTAAAATCATTATTGATTTGGTGCTTGAATTCAAAAGAATTTTCAGCACATTTACGTTTCATTGATAATAATGTATTACAGTATAGAGGTAAAAAATGGAAATTAGGCATCTAATGGTGGTCCAGACAAGAAAGTTTATAGGTGGGGTCTAGTATCTATATGCTCTTCACCTCCTCCATTAATCTTGACTTCTGACAATCATTTAAAAATTAGCATTTCTCTAGATAAATAAAAATAGGAAAAGAGGAGTGTATATGAAATTGTGAATCTCTACAATGTATAGTTTGCTTTTTAAAGAAATAGTATAAATTTAGCATGGCTCATCTATGTCTTCTGAAATCCCTTTTGTTACCTTCTGCATCCTGAATACTTTTTTTGCTTTCCTTTTTTAAAGTATCATATCATTTGGAATATTATTTTATTTTATAAATTGTTCTCATGATTATGCTCTTTCCAGATATTTCTAAATCTGTCCCTTTTTATCATTTTAAGGAGTAATAATATTTTATTATTTTGATATTTTATTTAACCATTCCCATATTTACTTCATTTTGTATCAATTCATGTAGAACTTTCCATGTGTCTCTGTATTCGTAACATTCATCAATGTGTATTGTAATTTTCTTTATATTCATGTAGCATAATTTATTTATCTTTTTCAATTGGTGGATGTAAACTTTATTTCTAATTCTTTGCTATCAAAAAAAGTGCTGCTATAAACATTTTGGTGAATACATGGACTTCCTTCTATCAATAACTTCCTTGAGAGGAATCTCTGGACCATTTTAGACACTTTACTTGCATAATATGAATTGCTTTTAAAAATCCTTATACTAACTCACAGCTCTACCTACAATGTATCAGTGTATCTACCCACAATCTCTTCAACATTGGCTATTGATAACTTCTGTCATGTTTACAATGTAAGTCATGATAAGAAACTCGAGGGCCATTTTGACTTGAATTTCTCTTATTATTCTTAGACTTGGAGCATACTTGGCTACATCCCATATATTAAACTCATGTTATTCCTTAGTATCAATTCTAAGACAGAAGAGAGGCAAGGACTAGGTAATCAGGGTTAAGTGACTTGAGAAGGGTCACATAGCTAGGAAGGATCTGAAGCCAGATTTGAACCTTTATCTTCCCACTTCAGATCTGGCACTCTATCCAATGTACTTCCTCGATGGCTCAATCATTATCGCTTTATTTCACATAATTATTAATTGTTTCTGTGATTTGTTCTTTGATGCATTCATTATTTAAGAGTTCATTGTTGTTTCTATTTGGATCCTGTGGTCCCTGAACCAAAGACTATTGTTTATGGTATTATGATCTATAAAGTGTAATAATTAAAATCATGAGGCTGTTATTAGCTTTATAACTTTATTAAATCAAAGTAATAGGAGTAGTAAAGAGAGGGAAAGATAGGAGTATGAAGATTAAATTTAACTCTCCCCTGATTGTGAAGATTAAATTGTAACCTCTACCTATTTTTAGATTTAATTAACAAAAGTGTAAACACCCTACCTAAAGTTGAGTGGGGAGATCTGCCCATTTTAGATTTAATCACCAAAGGTGTAAATACCCCATTCACACTTGTGTGTGGGAGGTCTGTGACCCCCATGTGCAACAGTGGGGTGACAAATCAGAATTACACTAACTGCCCCTGGGCAGTCTTAAATCAAAGCTTCAACTATGATTGGTAGATGTAAAATTAGGGGAAGGCACAGGAAGTGACACAAAAGAAAGTGTCTTTAAAAGGGAGTGACAACTTCCTGAGACAGTTCTTTCTTTCTTTGGAGTGGAGGCTGGTGGAGAATCTGCTGCCTGGACTTGAGACATGGTGAGTGAAAGGCTGACTCCTTTCATATTGGATTTTCTGACGAGACTAGCCTCAGGAGAGACTTCCCCAGGATCTCGGCTTTGCTGAGGCCTAAGGACTAACTCTCTTTGCCTGGGTTGAGCCAGGGGCTGGGAGTAAATTACTTGGTACTTAGGCAAGATATCTTACCCTATTCTCTCTCTTATTTTCTTCATTATTTCTATATTTTGTAAAGAAATTGTAAAGAAATCTCTTTTTCCTGGTGACCCTATTTTAAATATAATTCAGTCCAAACTTTTTCTATAATAAACCCCTTACAGAAGAGAGGTAAAGAGTTACTTAGCTTTCTACTCTATTGGCCACCATGATGGACCTGTGACTAATTTCTACATAGTTCTTCCAACCTCCATGCTCCAGCAAGAAGCCCCCAAAGACCTCCTGGTGTCCACTTATAAGCTGTTTTCTCCACCCACTAGCTCTCCCATGTCACATCTCAGGAGCCAACCATAGTGTCTCAATTTGCCTGGGCCACCCAGGGGGCAGTGCCTGGGGAACCAGCTTTCCTGTCTTATTGGTGTTTTGGTTCTCCAACTTCCTTTCTCTGAGGGCTTATCTATATCTGAATCTACTGGAGGTCTTTGACCTCCAGGTCACTGAGAGATGATGTTAAACTGTTCACTATTTCCATTCTTTTACACGTTCTATTATTTTTATGCCCTAATACAGTCAGTTTTGGCAAACTTTCCATGCAGTGCTGAAAAACACATATATTCTTTTAGTTCCATTAGAAGATGTCATAAATATTTGGCTCTAGTTTCGACAGCCATTTGTTCACTTTTATATTTTCCTCTTTATCTTTCACTTAGACTTATCCTCAACTGGAATGACATTGAAATCTCCTTTTGTCTATGCATCCTTGTAGTTAATGTTTCCTCTAAGAATTTAGATGTTGGGGGCAGCAGGGTGACTCAGTGGATTGAGAGCCAGCCCTAGAGATGGGAGATCCTAGGTTCAAATCTGGCCTCAGACACTTCCCAGCTGGGTGACCCTGGGCAAGTCACTTGATCCCCATTGCCTAGCCCTTACCTCTCTTCTGCCTTGGAGCCAATACACAGTATTGATTCCAAGACGGAAGGGGAAGGCTTAAAAAAAAAGAATTTAGATGTTAAGGCATTTGGATCAAAGAAGTTTGATACTGATATTGTTTATTGTCTGTAGTTCCTTTCAGGATAAGGTAGTTTCCTTGTATATATATTTTTATAGTAAGTACTTGTTTTCATTGTTTGATAACATGATTACAATTTGTATTTTTTAATTTACTTGCAGAGTAAATTTTTTATACCTCCTAATTTTTTATCTTTTTATGTATTCATTTTTAAAAAGTATTTTTTGTATGCAACAGTTGGTGAGGTTTTGTTTTCTTATCCAATATGACCCTTTGGTGAACTCATCCAATTCTATAGGCTATTGATAAGCTTCAGCCTTAGATTACCACCAGCATCTTCCACCTTTGCACCTATTCACACAATACTTAATGAAGCTGGAGAAAATTATGAAACCCAGTCCTTGAATGGGTCTACAACAAATCTGGGTTACATAAACTCAATTGGGCCCTCACTAGGCCAAGATAGCCCCTTTAGACCTACCTAATCCATTTACTATTCTACCCGCCAGAGTGACTTTTTCTAAAACCTTTCCTTCTTCTTCAAAACTGCCATGGTTTCTCTACTCCCTCCTCTCCCTCATGAGAACTTTGCCTCATATATTACTCAAAAAACTAAATCCATTTGCTCAGAGCTCCCTCTAATCAACTTTCTTACTTCACCTTACTCAGATGCTTTCCTGCATTATCTTCTCCCTCACCCTTATCTCACATGAAAAGGTCGTCCTTTTTTCCAAAGTAAACTCCTCTCCATAAAGAGGAGATGCCATTCCATTGTGTATTCCAGAAAATTGGCCCCACTGTCCTCCCTCCTCTTTCACTAATCTTCAGATGCTCCCTCTCTACTGGCTCTTTCCCAACTACCTACACATATCCTCATGTCTCCTCAGTCCTCAAAAAATGGACTTGGTCCATCTAATCTTAGTAGCTATTATCCTCCTTGTTATGACTAAAGTAGAGAAAGCCATCTATTCTTGAGAGTTTTGTCTCCTTCCTTTTTATGTTCTTCTTAACTCTGCAGCCTCTCTTCTAAACTTTTCAACTGGAATTGCTGCTCCCAAAGTTGCCAATGACTCTTACGTATCAAATCTAATGACTTTTTCTCAGTCTTCGTACTTCTTGACCTCTCTTGCCACTGTCAGTCACTCTTCTCTTTATATTCTTTTCTGTCTCAGTTTTTCTGACACTCTTCTCTTTGGTTTCTCCTCTTACCGTGTGACCACACCTTAGTCTCTCCTTTGCTGGAACTTTGGTGAGGGACGTTCCCCCAAGGCTCTGTCCTGGGCTCTCTTCTCTTCTCCTTCTAAACGATATCATTTGGTGATCTCATGAGCTTTCATGGGTTCAATGATAATTGTTATGCTGATCACTACCACCTGTTCAATTTTAACCTTTCTCTTCTCTTGTCATTTTCCATTTCCAGTCTTTATTGGACACCTTGAACTGAACGTCCTTTAGGCATCTGAAGTGAACTCATCAACTCAACTTTCCCTTCAAATCCTTCTTTCATTCTAATTATCCTTTTACAGCTGAAAGCACCACCATCTTCAGGGTCACTCAAGCTCACAACGTAATTATCGTTATTAACTCTTCTCTCTCTTTTATCCCCCTTTGAAACGTTTCTCATATTGACCCTGTTCTGCCTTCTGTCCCTGCCCCTTATTCCCTCATACCTGCACTATAACAATATAAGTTGGATATGATTGAATGACTGAACAAGAAAATATGAGGTAAGAAAATCTTATGAACATGTCAATTGGAAAGAAGATAGATAAAAGTGAACATCTGTGCAAGCAGTTTCCTTGGCACTCAGAAGGCGTAATTGATGGTTTTGTTAATCAATTGGGTTTTCCAAATTGTTTGTGTCCCATCATTTCTCCCTCCCCTTGCCCCAGAAGTACTAGACTACTTCTTTGTTTCTTCATTAATGACATACATAAATAAATGCAATCACTAATCATTTGGGGCACAAATTCCATGTCCCTAGTAAGAAACACAATATCATTCTCACATAATAACTCCCGAAAACCAAAACAAAGAACCATAAAATATGCTATCAAAGAGGTGCTACAAAGTAATTTTATCGGTTGTATTCCAGGAATCATTCTTCCTTGAAAAGATGAGTTAAAGCCATTCCCCAATTCAAGCATCACTCTCTGTCTTGTTGACTAAGAGTGCACAGGGGAAAACATATTAGGGAGAGGTCACAGGTTCAGGCAGTATGAATATTGTGTTATTATCATATTATTATTGTAAACATTGTTATTCAGATAGTATCCATAGTATATATCGATTTCCCTAGTTAAGAGATAGCAACAAATAGTGTTATTACACCTAGTTGCCCCCTACCACTCCTCCCCCAATCATCTTGTGGTCCAAAGTCCTCCTGTCTTCCCTCATTTCTGGTTGTGATTACTGACAGAGCATTTCACCCTTTTTCTTCTCCTCTTCAGTCACTGGTAGCATAGTAGGTACAATTCACTAAAAATACCAGGATGTTGCTCTGATTTCCCTCCCTCTGATATGTCTTTCATATTCCTTTAGGAAATATAAAAAGACAATTCTGGCTTCTCTTTTTTCTCTAGACGGTGTCCAGAAGAGACACAGGATATGAGTTTTTTTTTTTAATTTTTATTTGTTGAGTCAATTTAGAACATTATTCCTTGGTTACAATAATCACATTATTTCCCTACCTCCCCTCCCCCCACCCTTCCCATAGCTGATGCACAATTTCATTGGGTTTTACTTGTGTCCTTGATCAGAACCTATTTCCACGTTGTTGTTTGCACTAGGATGTTCATTCTCCCCATCGAGCCATGTGATCAAGCAGTTGTTTTTCTTCTGTGTTTCTGCTCCCACAGTTCTTCCTCTGAATGTGGACGGTGTTCTTTCTCGTAGATCCCTCCGGGTTGTTCAGGATCACAGGATGTGAATTCTGACTGTCCATGGTTGTCAAGTTTTTTGTGGATCATGGAACAGAATGAGAGAAATGTGATTGAGATGAGGAGGGTCACAGCAGACTGAAGGTCTCTTGCTGATCAGTGACAAAGTTTAATGATTTCAAGTAGTATTTTATAGAGAAAGTGATGTAGGCTAAGGGATTAGGTAAGCCTTTTGCAGGGAAAATGGTTAGTAATGATTTACAATCTTAGTGCGATGACTTAGTTTACCTCACTGCAACATAGACAGAGTTTTCTATAGGATAATAAATCTCAGGTAAATATGAAACCAACCAACTAAGCTTCTCACAGAATTCCTGCATCAGTAATTTCTTGGAAGAACATTAAGTTTCTGTGGGAAGGGGTGGAAAAGAGGGGTTCTGGGGCCTCATGTGATGTGTTTGGCTTTATCTAAGTTAGGGCTGTGATTTTCCTGGGGCCTACTCTTACTCCTGGGGGCTACACATGGTGATCATCAGACTGTGCTTAATGCCAGATCCTGAAGGGCAGACACAGGGATGCTGAAGTTATTATGACCCACTCTGTTCTACCATGCTAGATAACAGCAAAAGTTATTAACTGATCATTTATTACCTTTTGGCTATTCGGGATGACTAGAGTTAGAAAAGGGGAGGATTGAGAGTGGGAGATGATAATTATTTCACCCTTCCAGACTACTTCAGCATCAATAATAAATCTCAGGAAAGGCCAGTCTCTGCACTTCAGTGTGACTAGATGGATTTCTGACTTTAAAGAAGAAGGGGCTCCTTGATTCAAAATGGTTGCCTTAGAAAAGGAGACTACCTCTACTGTCCATCAGATATGTTAGAGATTTCGAACTGTTTAATTCTATTCAACAAACATTTATTAAGTGCCTACTATGTGCCACATATTGTACAAAGCACTGGAGGATCCAAAAAACAGAGACAGTCCTCAAGGAGCTTACAATGTAATGGGGGGAGACAAGATACAAAATGAAGCTGAAAAGCAGGGATGAGTGATAGGAGAGGGGAACAGTGTGTTAGGGAGCAGGTTGTTCCCTGGCATTGAAGCTAAGCAGAGAAGCTGGTGGAAAATGGAGTTACCAGGAAGGTTGTGAGCCCTCTATGAAGGAGGTTTTGGGTAATGGGTTAGCGCTCCACTAGCCCTCTAATCCCAACTTCTTGGTCTCCTGAAATCCCACAAATTACTCCTTCATTCAACTTTGGCCTCAGATAGGGATATTCACACCTAGAATATGAGCATTAAGCACATGTAGTCCAGTACTTCTCTCTGTCCATAATGTCTTCTCTTTCCTCCTCTCCTTATGCCTCCCACCTCCTAAACTGATGCTTTACCCTCACTGATTCCTCCAATTCCTCCTTCCCTTTGTCAGTCAATGATCTTTCTTCCCTTTCCAATGTTGAGCCTATAGTTAGCCAATTCAATTTACATAGTTCTCGACTCTTAAATCTCTTACACTCTAGTTCTATCCTCCCTTGTCGTCCCAGCCCTGGATTATTTCCACCATCTGCTTCCAATTCTCCTACTCATGTATTGCTGATTGGAGTTGGAAGAAGTCATATAACCTTGCTCAATGGTCACATTAAAAATTCATGTTATACGACTTCAACTGTGCTTTCACGACAAGTTCATTTTTTTATCCTCCGGAAAGCCTTACTCATTTCACTCTCCACAGAAGTTATTCCTGACTCGATTATCTTTTCTTCTTAATTGTCATATATCCCACCACCACTTCTCTTAGCTAATGAGCTCACATCTTACTTCAGCAAGAAAATGATAGCCATTTGCTGTGAGTTCCCTTTCTGCCCCTCTCCTCATCTAGAAATGCCTCCATATTGTCTTTTACTCTCTTCCTTTTCTGACAGTGAGGTGGCCCCTCTCCTTCCCAAGGGCATTCATTCCTCTACGTGTGCCCTGGATCTCCTCTCCCTCCATTTCCCCTCATATCACATAATGTTCATTTCTTTCCCACTCTTAAACCAAATGTACTTCACTATTCCCTGAAGCGATCTTCCATTATCAGTCAAGTTTTATATAAAAACTGGTTGTTGCCTCCACTTTCTCTCTTATTTTTCCTCTTCTTGTCAGATTGTGAGTAGATAGTCTTTATTTTTCCTTTGATCCCCAGAGCTTAGCACAATGCCCAGCACATAGAAGAAACAGAAAAAGTGTTTATGACTATTGCTCATTCATTAATCCTTTATATGTCTCCAGGGTCATAATGCGACTTACACATCTCTCTCCAAAGTCAACAATGATCTCATGGTCAATTCTGATTTTCTTTGCAGTTTTCTCATCCACATCAGCCTGTCTGCTGCATTTGATGCTACTAATCACTCCGTCCTCCTGGATATTCTCTTCCCTCCAGGTTGTTAGGATACTACGCTGCCTCCTATCATTTGGAATCATCTTCCTTTTCTTTGATGACTCACCATTCATATTCTATCCCTTAGCTTTTGTTGTTCTGTCCTGGGAAATCTTTTTTTTCTCTCCCAGGACTCAGTCTCATTTACTATGATTTCATTATCATTTCTATGAAACCGAGTTACGGACATCTAGATTCATGTCTATACATAGATATAGATAGTAGATGTATAGAGAGAGCTCCATTCTTGTAGCATATCTCCTGCCTATTAAGCCTTTCAAACTGGATATCGCAAAGACATATCAGAATCAACATGTCCCCCAAAGAACTCAATATCCCCCCCCCCCCCCCGTCCACTCTTCTTTCAAATTTCCCTTTTTCCTGTAGAAGGCACCACCATTTTTATAGTCTTCCTGGGTTATAATCTTAGCATTGTCCAATTTCTTCACATCTTCACATTGGCTAACCAATGGTCAAATATTGCCATTTGTTAGTACTCCACCTCTTCCATTTGACGTCTCTCTATTCAAACAAGCACAACCTCTGTTCAGGCCCTAATCACCTTTCACTGAGATTCTGAAACAGCCTCCTAAGTGATCTCTAATTCAAGACTCTTCCTTACTCAGGTCCATCCTCTCCAGTGCTACCAAAGATCGACTAATTATACAACTGACAGTCTTTTTATTCTAGAAACTTTAGTGGTTCCCTATAGGATAAAATGTAAACATCTGCATTTAGGTTTTGTTTTGTTTTTTTAAATCCTTGCCTTCTATCTTAGAAGAGTGGTTAGGAATAGGTCATTGGAGTTAAGTGACTTGCTCAGGGTCCAGAGGCTAGGTTTGAACTCAAGACCTCCCATTTGACTTCTTCCATTAAGGGACCATTGATAGTAGAGGAAATAAATGCTTATTAATTAATAAAATAAAGTTTAATTAAAAACAAAGCAAAAAATAAAAATTCCTACATGGTATAGGCAAAGAAAAAAAATTTAATGATAAAAAGAATGTATCTAAAATAAAAATTCAAGCATTATGTACAGTAGTAAAAACTCTAAAAATACTGGTTTAAATCATGAAGCCTTCTTTCCTTGCTGTTATTTGAAGTGCTAATGAGAAGAAAATAAATTAAAACCACATAGATAAGCAAAGATGAGATAAAGTTATTCCTATTTACTGATGACATGATGAAATACTTAAACATTATAGGAAATTAGCAAACTAATTGAGCCAATTAATAGCTTCATCAAAATGGATTTTTTTCCACGTGTGAAGAATAGCAGAAAAACAAGTTTGGCTAAATGTAAGAGAGAATAGGCCAAGGAAAGGCTGTAAAAAGATTTAAAAAACTAAACAAGGGGATCAATTTGACTATGTTGCTCCATGGAGTTGCCAAGCAGAGTGGCTGATGGAAAATGGAGTACTGCCATAAATCCGTGTTATACAATCTCAAACTATAGCAAGGAAGTTCTTTTCTACCTCCCTAAGTCTGATCTCATGGCATAGCTCCCTGGGCACTCTTTCTTGTATCAGCTACACGTTTACTCGTGTTTCTCCCCTAATCCTTTCTCCTCTAATCCCACACACTGGCCATGGTTGTTGAGCTCTGGTCCTCTGGTCCTCATGGCCATTTCCAGGCTGTTTCTATCACCATTCCTCTGAAGTTCATTCAATTGATATTTGTAACTCCTGCCCCAAAGCCCATTGGTGTGGGCTTCTTTCCTTCCTGGTGGAGATGAAGGCTCTGATTTGCATGAGGGCAGAGTAGAGCTGGTGAGAGTTGAGAGAGCTTCAGTTTGTAGCCAGCTCAACTTTGGGGAGTTTTCAAGCACGAGTCTCTTCTTTGAGAACTTGTCAAGCTTCAAGTCTTCTTTGAGAGACGAGCCTCTTCAGGCACTTCTGGTTTCCAGTTTTGAAAGAAAAAGGTGGAAAAGGCCAACCTCACTTCATGTTGCTGAAGAAGAAGACTGGGAAGACATGAGACGAATGGGCGGTCTTCATCATGTCCCTATTCCCAGCTTTTTACACACTAGACCTCCGGGAATTTCCCCTTGGGGGAGATCTAGGACTCTCTCTTTTGGCTGAGCTGAGTTACCTCATGCCACATGGGAAACTTCCTCCATTCTGTGTTGTCTGGTAAATGTCTTCCCATTTTGCTGGAATGTAGTTAATGGGTTTCTCTGCTATTCTCTAGGTTTGTTCATTGGGGAACTAATCTTGGTTGGGAAAGGAATCAAGCCTTGGCCATAGAGCCCTGGTGAATCATATTTAATGGAGTAGAAAGAGATGCTGCATGTCTGATCCCTCCTCTTTCTGAGGACAAGAGAGTGGCGGACTTGGTGTCGTTTCTCCTCCTGGCATTAATGAAAGTCTCCCTTGAAGAAGGATGGAGGGAGAAGAGATTAGAAATGTCCATTCTCTCTCCCTTGCAGCCACACAAAAGGATAACAAGACTCAAAATAGAGAGCCTATGTAGCTACTTATGTAACACCCATTCTTTTTCCTTCTGTGGGGCCCATTCTGGCTACATAGTTATCAGCACATTTATAGTCTGGTAGCTGTTATCTTAGACTGCCAGGACACTCTCTTCTTTCCTCGTTGAATCCAGTGCCTGGTTCAACTTTCCTTTCTTCCCCATCTCCTGCCCTCTTACTAGGAAACGTGATCATACATATTGACACGTCTTAATAGCTACACACAGAGTAATATACGTGAGCTTGCAATCACATACATGTATTCCACTTCCATGAACTTCAGAATTCCTTTATGTGATCCCAATTTTTACTCTTCCATCTTTGCCTCTGCTCTACAATATAGTTTGAAATCTGGAAACGCGATTCCCCTTCCATCCCTATTGCTTGTCATCATTTCCCTTGATCTTTCCCTTTTCCAAATGAACTTTATGATGGCTTCATCAACTTCTATGAAGTCGTCCCTTGGTAATTGGATTTGAATGGTATTAAAAGTGCAAATTCAGTTTGTAGTATTGCCATTTTCATTATATTGACATGAATTAGCTGAAAGCTCTAAATACTTTTCCATCTATTTAAGTTTTTCTTCATTTCTTTAAGGATTACTTTGATACTGAATCAGTTGAAGCCTTTACTGTGCTCTGCTGAGCTGATTCCCAGATAGTTTAGGTACCTTATATTTATTTAGAATGTTAGTTATTTAGAATATAGTTATTTAGAATTTCCTTTTGTATTATTGTTTCTGGGTTTTGTTACTATTGCATAGAAATGCTATTGATTTAAAAAAAAACCCTTACCTTCCATCTTGGAATCAATACTATGTATTGGTTCCAAGGCAGAAGAGTGGTAAGGGCTAGGCAATGGGGGTTAAGTGACTTGCCCAGGGTCACACAACTAGGAAGTGTCTTATTTGAACCAGGAGGTCATATTTGAACCCAGGAACTCCCATCTCTGGGCCTGACTCCCAGTCCACTGAGTCACCTAGCTGCCCCCCAATGCTATTGATTTTAGAGTGATTATTTTATAGCTGCAACTTTGTTGAAAGTATCAATTGTCCTAGTTAGGATCCTTACTGTTTCCCTAGGAATCTCTAAGTATACCACTGTATTATCAGAAAAAGGGGATATTTAATCTTTTCTTTACTGATCTTTATGTTGCTAGTTTCTTTCTCTTTTCTTATTGCTGTTGCTAGGATCTCCAGAAATATATCAAATAATAGTAGGGAAAGTACACATCCTTGCTTTACTCCTATATTTTTTGGAAAACGTTCTAGTATATCCCCATTGTAGATGATTCTAACTGTGGGTTTTAGAGAGATGCTTTTCATCATATTAAAAAAGGTCCCTCTACATCTATACTTTGTAGGTGAGCACTTGTTTAATCCATTAACATTTAAAGTTATGAGTTAGGTTTATATTTTCACCATTTGTTTCTAATATTTAGTTTTTCAAATTATGTTTTTTTCTTCTTTTCTACTATAAACACAATGCCATTTTCCTTTAGTTACTTTAATATTTTCTTAATTGACTATTCCCATTGTCTTTTTCCTCAATACTCTTGATCTCCCCTCCTATATGCTAGGTCTTCCTTTGAGGTTTACTTATTATTACCTTTTCCTCCTTTTAAAAATCTGGTTAACAATTCATCCTTCATTTTCCAATTAATCAAATAGATTCCTTTTATCCCTCTGTCCCTTAATTAATTCTGTTCATTAGTTTTTTAATTAATTTTTATTCCCCTTTATAAAAAATGTTGCCCTTTGTTATCCTCCTGTTTTCCGTAGACTGCCATTGTCTGATTTATGACTCCTATAATCATCTCATCACTCTCTACTCTTTGTATTCCTCATTCAATAAAATCTTCCTAGGCCTATTCTGGTCTCTTCCCTCTAAACAGTTTCTAACACTGCTTGATGAGTCTGCCCTGTGGATTCACCTTTTTCATTGATCCTCACTCCTGGAAGAATGCCAATTCCTACAGGTGACAGATAGAACACTGCCCATTTGTCCTGCCTCCCCTCCTTCTCATCACATTCATGATTATGTAGCCCATCATTATTAATGCTCTCTCACCTGGTTACCTTCTTTTCCCATTTGCAGTTATACTTTCCTCTCTGAGTTCATGGCTTCCTACTCCCCTAGATGCCATTTGTCCCTAGGAGTTCCAACTTACTTCCTCCTAAGGTAGGAAAAAAATATTTTTTTCAAGTCTTGAATCTCTTATAGTACCAGTCCCAGTACATCGTACCCATCATAGAAACAATTGAAGTTACATTTTTTTGGCCCATAATTTGCATTTTAATAGTTTTGAAAAGTTATGTAAGAAGAAAAAATGTCTAGTCATACATATTATTTAAATTTTAATTGTGGTTGAGACTGAAATATAATATTAGGTGGTCACCAGGGATTTCATTTCTAAAATCCCAAAATGAATTCCTAAGGTAAATGGAATTTATGGAAGTTTATTTACAATATTTGCAATAGAAGGAAGATATTAAGTAATGAGAGATAGAAAACTCTGGCTTCTTCTTATATCAGTTAGAATTTCTAAGCCCCAGACAGGGGAAGAAAAAAGCAGGGTCATGAAGTCAGCCTTTCACTCACCAATGGTGACAGTCTAAAAAGAAGTCTGGGTGTCTGTCTTTTGGTCCCTCCTCAAGGGTCTGTCAGCACCTCCAACTCGAAAATCGAAAATCAAATACAATATATCTTCTGGCCTTTTGTCCTCTTTTTAAAGAATCTTTTTCTCTTTTGTCATCTCCCCTAGATTTCATGTCTACCAATCACAGCAGATGCTTTTCTCCAGGACTGCCCACTCTTTAGTTCACACCTTCTTTGGTTAGGTTACTCATGTAGTTACTTAACACTTTTTGGTTAGTTTACCTTTTGTAGTTACTTTACACCTTTTTGTAGTTAAAATGGTTAGATGTACTTCAAATACTGAGTTATCACCTTTTTGTGGATTAAAATCTAAAAATAGATTGTGGATTACAATTCCATCTTCCCAATAAAGGAAGAGCTAAGTATCTTCATTGTTACAATCAGGGGAGAGCTAAATCCAGTCTTCATAGTATTGACCTGAAAGTTCATTGGGATGCATTTATGAACCTAATCCTATATTCTTCCCTTTCTTGGCCAGTTCAAATGAAAGTAAAGCCTAAGTGTCATCCACCCTTTGACTTTGTTTGTATTCTACCCAAATTATGAGATAATTTTCCTCATCTTTCTTTTCCCTTCTTCCCCTCCCTCCCCCAGTATATTCCTTTCATTTTTTCTTTTTATATTGCAAAACTGCTCCCACTATATTATACTCCATCATAAACTCTAATTATATTAGCGATTTAATGGGATACATGTATCATTTCAGGATGTAAAATGTTCATCCATATTTAATCCTTTATTATTGTTTTATCCTAATTCTTAGACTTGTATTTCAAAAATTCTGGTTTTATTAGGAAAGTTCAGAAATTCCCAAGTTCATTAAAGATCTGTTTTTTCTCCCTCTAAGATTGTACTCAGTTTTATTAGCTAAGTTTACTCTTGGTTATTAGTCTATATCATTTGCCTTCTGGAATAGCAAAGTTTAAGCTCTCTCTCTAGTGGTGGCTCTTTAATTTTGTGTTATTTTTCCTATATCTCCTTGAATCTTGAATTCTTTCTTCCTAGCTGTAGGTGTTTTTTTCTTTGTCCTGCAGACTATAAAGTTCCTGGGAGTTTTCACTTTTATTTCTTTCAGGTTTCTCTTTCCACTTTGTCCCATTTCTAAGAGATTTAATCAGTTTTTGATGCTTTTGTGTGGTCTAGTGATTCTTAACTTCTCTCGCCTAGATCATCTCTCTCTCTCAGGTCATTTGTTTTTGATATCTTCCTCATTTTTCCGGAATCTTTTGTCTTTGTTTTTTAGTTTTCTTTTCTCATGGGGTTTTTAACTTTTATTTGGTTTATTCTAATTTTTTTTAAACCCTTACCTTCTGTCTTAGAAACAAAACTGGGTATTGATTCTAAGACCACTAAGAGTGGTCAGAGCTAGGCAATGGGGGTCAAGTGACTTGCCCAGGGTCACCCAGCTAGGAAGTGTCTGAGGCCAGATTTGAACCCAGGACCTCCCATCTCTGGGCCTGACTCTCAATCCACTGAGCCACCCAGCTATTCCCCTATTCTAATTTTCGAAGAATCTTTTGTTTGAGTAAAGTTTTTGTACCAATTCTTTTCAAATTCTTTCTTCTATAACTCTCATTTTCCCTAATTTTTTCCTTTAGTACTCAAGATAATTTTTTTGCAGCACTCATTTATGTTGTCAGTGATTATATATATATATATATATATATATATATATATATACATATATATATGTTATATATGGAGAGTATATATTTTAAGTTTCTGGACTTGAAACTGAATTCTCATCCTCTTGCTTCCCCCATTCCTCTTTCTACTGCGTATTTTGATATGTCTGAAGTCTACACATTTCAACAATATTTAAAAAGCATATGCTGTAATATTAATGAATTCACTTATGATGCAGTGTATTTTCCTTCTTTGGACAATTTAAAAATAGATTTTAATTACTTTCTTAAATAATTAGCTAAAATAACTGAGGAACAGTAGATATGTTGTATCTAGGTTCATTAGAAAGTAAAAATTACAAATGATTGTTTAATTTCTTTTTTAAAATTTAGATCAACAGTGATATGTCTATTTTCTGTTTAAAAAAGGTAATAGAGTGGGGCAGCTGGGTGGCTCAGTGAATTGAGAGCTGGGTTTAGAGACAGGAGTCCCAGGTTCAAATCTGGCCTTAGATACTTCCTAGCTGTATGACCCTGGGCAAGTCACTTAACCCCCATTGCCTAACCCTTACCTCTCTTTTGCTTTGGAACCACAATACACAGTATTGATTCTAAGATGGAAGGGGAGGGTTTACATTTTTTTAAGGTAACAGAAAGGGCTTTTGCTATTAGGTTAGAATATCAAGTAGAATAAATGTCACTTTAATATGTAGGCTTCATTGTTTTTAATTTTCCCACCGCTGAAATGAAACTGCTGCTTTTATACAGAGAACAGAGAAAGTTTGACTTGTGTATACAGCATTTTAATAAACATTGGACAATCCAAATGACCAGAAAAGGTTTGCCTGCTAGAAAACACAAAGGAACAAGTTGTGGTATAGGACGGCAATGGAAACTATTGAGCTTCAAGGAATGCTGGGTAGGATGAACACCAAAAAGCCTAGGAAGACATATGAAGGGAGCAAATGAGGAGGATGTTCTCCACCATCCCAGCAGTGATGTACGATGCTCAGCTGTGAAGCACTTGCACTATTGTCAGCCATACAAGGATCCAAACAACTCCAGGAAGCTCTTGACCAAAAGAGGCTCCGCAGCTCTCGAGTCTGGACGCAGATGGAAGCTCACCGTTTTCACTTCATCTCCAGGAGCTCTTTTCCTATGTAAGTGATATGTGGCTTCTCTCACAACATGACAAACTTGGAAATATGCATTGCACGATAGCATGTGTATAGTATATTCTCTGCCCTCTTGGGGAGAGGAGAGGAGAGGAAGGGAAGAATACGGATCACTGAATGCCATAAAACAATGATTAACCATTTGATCAACACATAATCAGGAAGGAAAAAGTACAAAGAGCGGCAGGATTGACACTTATAGGTTATAATGGTATTCAAGCAGAATGAGCGGAGAACTATGCATCCTTCACAGAGTACATGGGCAAAAATAGGGAGAGGTGGCAATATGTACTAGAAGAGGGACTATGCACACGAATGAAGTTACGGCTTCATTGGATATTTGAAGAATAAATAAATAGAACACGAGGAAACTATCAGGGCAGACTGTTTCTATTGACATCAACAGGTATGAAACTTTTTATCCATTTTTCAAATTTTGATATTCGAACATACACCCCAGGACGCTTAGGCAATGCACACTGGTGTCCAAATGAGGTAACACCAGCAAGGAGCCATCTCTCATCTTCTTGGCACATTAATGGTCCACCAGAATCTCCCTAGCAAATGAAATGGAAATAAAGTTACGCGGGTGGTAGCTATATTTAGTTTTACATTTTCAGAAAACAAAAATTGAAGTTTACAAAAACAATGAATTCTTAGCACATTTGGCAGAAACAACACATTCTGTTACTGCTGCTCTGGAATAAACCTCAGAGCTATTTGTTCCTACAGCTTTCTGAAACAGGTAATGACGATGATGAAATGATAACGATAACTCCAATTTCTATGGCCCTTTACAATGGGAAAATTGTTTTCCTCACAACCACTCTTCCCCTGGTACTATAGTTTCCATTTCAGATCTTCAGGATAGCTGTGATTTCATCAGTATGGGTAAGGATTATTGCTAAGTTACACATTTATTTTGAAAAATTATTCAGATCATTGTATTCAGTAGAATTGGCTTCTGTTGAAATACTTACAAGCCAATGAAGTATTGAAACATCTTAAAAAAAGATCCAATATTAAATTATCGTGTATACGTGACATCAACTCGAGTATCGTTTCTCCTAGAAAGTAGCTTGTATTTGGCTGGTAGCTTCTCATCAGCCAAATCTCCATTTCTTTGAATACGAAGGGTATGACTGGTTTGTTCTTAAACGGTGCCCTTCCCTAACCATAAGTGGAGAGAGAATCCAGAGAGGTCACCAGCAGAGCTGGGCACGTCTGGGTCACAACATTTGGAGCTTTGCCCAGTGAGATGCAGTATCTCTACTATGCTTTGAGTAAGCTTCATTTCACTTGGCCATTGGATCAAGTCTAGTCCATTCAAGGATAATAAAACATGACAGTGGCTTCAGGAAAAGAATCCTTAGGAGCTGCTATGCCCAGCTCCTGGCTATTCTCTATTTACCTGCATGTGTGCCTGTTTTCCAACAGGAATTCTTTTTAGGCAACTGAACCCCGAGGCCACAATCCTTAACCGTCTGATAGTCTGAGGTTCAGGAATTCAGGCTTGCCTCAAAGGGTAGGGATTTAACTCAGTAGCAAAAAAAAGGAAAATGACGTGGCATTCAGTGCCTCTTTGCTTTGATGCTATTTCCTTCTGGATAGTAAAGAAGCACAATGCAGCTACGGACTCCATAACTGGAAGTCGTGCTTTTCAATATTTACCTTACAGGAATCAACTCCTCCTTCTTCGTAGCCTCCACAGATCATATTCTCCGTAATATTATATTCGGGCATCTGTTGTTGGCATTGCTCATTTGACAGAAGAGGGATCTGGGCTTCCTGCAGTATGGCAGCAGTAGGACCTGAACAATGGCAGAATATATCCAAGTCAGTGAAGTGATCAAGATGCATTGCGCAAGGAGCCCCCATCTGCCTCATTATCCCCCATATTCACTTTCCTTACAGAGTGCTGGCCAACGGTGTATAGAACGAAGCTACATCTCAAACATTTTCTTTAAGACACACAATAAAGCCTCGTAGCCCATCTGTGGATCCCGTCAAATGGATAATGACCAAGAATTTCTCTTCCTAAGGGTTAGGCGCCATGACGTAGAGATCGAGCTGGCGTTGGGGCACTTTCAGCGATTTTGGCAAGGCAAGAAAGAAGTCGTGTATTCACGTGTTCATGTTTTTAGAGGCTCCCAACAAAGACTTCAATTCACAACCACAAATGAATACTGTTGCAAAGCAGCTCTTCTTTAATCACCTGAAGAGGCACTTCTGGAGACCATCACTGAGCCTTTTAAAGGCTCTATGGAGCAGGTGTACGTTGTATGGAGGACAGCTTAGCCTACAACTAGATCACGCACAGGCTTAAAAGTAATCCGATTGTGCGCTATTTGATGGAAGAAAGAAAGAAAGAAAGCCCACGGCAAGAGCGTACTCCAGCCCCTTGGATAAAGGGATTCGTCAATAGGAAAAGAAAGCCGGCTCCAGGTGGGACTCAAAAGAAGCCGGAGGAGCAGGTGTCTGCCATTTCAGGGAAGTTACGGAAACAGCAATTCATATGAAGATTAGCACGGCTGCTGAATGACTGAATGCATCATTCTTAGATGCACTTGTGTCATTTTTGACCAGAAAACAGAACACAGATATTTATTTCCATTTAAATACAGAGTGAGCTTTCCATTTACTTCTAACATTTGGTCAGAGTGAGGGCAGAAAGAATTCTCCTTGGAGGGGTGTGTTGAGCCATTCAGTGTCGCCTGTTACAAAATCACAGCTAGATGTATAGACTATGATTATCAGAGAGGCCAATAAATCTCCTTGGCCGCTTGTAAGCAATTATTCTTCAATAATTGGTGGGAGAAAAAGCCAGCTTTTTAGGAAAAGGAACTTTGGAGATTACTTTTGTATGTATTTTTCAAATGTAAAAGTTTTCAATCCTGCTATTTATTAGAATTAGTAAATAAAAGTTAACTCTACGGAGGCAGCTATGTATGGGGCTCTGGGAGTTATTGAGTTGAAATCTGCCTTCAGACACTTTCTAACTATATGAACTTGGGCAAGTCACTTACCCCCCATCGTCCAGCCCTGATGGCTCTTCTTCCTTGGAATAGTATTGACTTTAAGATGGAAGGTAAGGGTTTAAAAAAAGCTCAGCTGTAAATATGTGACCTGGGACTCAAGACTGACATTTAGGTAAGATTCTTCTCATCCGCCGAGAGAACAACTACTTCATGCCGAATGTTTATTTGGGGGAGCCGGTGGGATTTTGGAAGCTGATCTGTGTGTTCTGGCTTTTGGCTTCAAGAGAGAACACATACATTGGTAGATTCTCTTCCAGGAAAAGTCCCTGGAGGGAGAGCAAAACCCTGGGCAGAAGCTGGCACATAGGGAGCTAGCACCCATAGCATGACCCTATTCTGAGCTCAACGAATGAAAAACATTTGATTTTTGTTTGCTTGAATAAGGACATTTATTCACTATTCAGTGTAAGTGATGGCATTTGTCTACCTGGAATTTGGTGAGGAGGAAGCTTTGGGTATATAGTTTCAGACACTCCATCCCCTGATTTCCTATTTTAAATCAGGGGATTTTTACCTTTTTTTGGGTAATATGTAATCTTTAAATTTATTTGTCTTATCTTTCTGGCTTCATTATAAATTATTCACCATCTTATACTTTCTGGTCCTGCCAGTCTCCTCCTCCTTCCATCTTTTCACTGCCTGAAAGATACTTCTTCCTCAGTTCTACCTCATAGAATCCCTCATTACCTTTGACACATAGATCAAGCCCCTTTTGCAATACAAAGCCTTTCCTTCATGCCTTCTTTCCATGTCCCTTGTAGATCTTGTTTGTACAGAGTTTTTACATGTTTTCTCTTCCACTAGATGGAGAGGTCTTTGAGAGGAGGGATAATTTTTTGCCATCTCTAGTTGCTTAGTGGGTCCCTTATAAATGCTTGTTGATTAATTGGTTAATCAGAGATGCCTAATGTTCTATGCACTTTAAGGAGTTTAGCAACAAAAAACTTCATTTAGAACAAATGATCGGGGTGGAGTCAGTATAGAGAGGGAAGTGAGCGTTTCTCCTGAGCTCTTCCAATCCAACCCTTTAAACAACTTTTTAAAAATTCCTCCAATCAAATTTTGAGCTGATTCGCTCCAACTAAGTCATAGTATCTCATTTTCCCAGTCTAGGACAGCTTAGGAAGAATGAAAGAGAGGTCTGGCTAGGGTAGGGTCTGGGTGGGAAGCCTCTAATAGAGTGGAGTGGGGCATAACAGGAGCAGCACCAAGAGCTGTCAGAGGACTAAACTCCTGGTCAGAAAGATATTACAGAAAACCTCTGTGTTAGAAGTGGGTGTAGGACTGGGTGCTATTTTGTAGCTTCTTCACCCATTCCCTAGATCTTGGTGCTAGGTCCTGGGCAGAGAATAGGTTATAGTATGTGGTTGAAAGGAAACAGAGGGCCCAACTGGGTAAGGATCAGATTATAGATCAGGAAAATAGTAACTAGAACTCCCTATATGATATCAGCTTTGAAGTACCAAAAACCTACAGATTCCCAAATCGAGACATAGAAATTCAGGCCAGTCATCCCTGTGCAAGAACAGAGCCTGGCTCTTACATAAAGTTCAAAGTCAAGAACTAAGCTGTAAAAAATGAGCAAACAACCACAAAAAAGAACCTCCTATAAAAAAAGCTTCTATGGAGATAGGGAAGTTCAAGACATAAACTCAGAAGAAGTCAATAATTTAAAAACTCTAACAAGCAATGTCTCAAAGAAAAATGCAGACTAGATGCAAGCCAAACAAGAATTACTAGAAGAGCTAAAGAGACTTTTAAAAGAGAAAAAAACAAAAACAAAAAACCCCAATGAGTTTAAAACAATTAAGCAAAGACTTGCCTTTATCCCTTTTATTAAAAAGCACATATACATATTTTGGTTATGAGCCTTTATCTTCTAGTCTCTTTCCATGAGGTTTGTGCGTTTTTTAACCTAAAACCAATAAGGAACTTTCTTGTACTCCAAGCTTTGATATGAATTGTTCCACCTTGAAAAATGAGTTGAACTAGCTCGAGAGAGTCAATTGTTAACTTTTCAATATGAGTACTTATACCTTAGAAATCAGGAAATGCTACAGATCAGGGTTTGTTTTATTGTTTAGTTGATATTCTAATAGAGAATTAAGAAAGAGGGAGAAAATGTTAAAAATGCTAATAATAACTTAGATGTTTATTATGGTACATGTTTTGCCTAGAGAGCTGGTTATTACAAAAATACCAGCATTAGCCTTGTGAAAGGTTACCAAATAAGCATTCTAGCCAGAGAGATTGTAATTAGACAGATAAGTAATCTTTGACTAAAAGGTTTTTCTTTAATGAGTTTTCAAGAGCTCCTTCAAAGTAATGGGAAGTGTGGAAAATTTCTTGCAAAGTCTTGCAGGACTTACAAAGGCAAATATTACCTTGTTTGGAAACCAGTCCATTATTCAGCTTTAATAGGCTCAATGGCGAGCCAATGTCAATCCTTAAATTCTGAATTAATTCTATACTTTGTAATAGAACTGTGGAATATGAGAGTTAGAAGAGACTTTGAGGATTATCTCAGTCCAAACCTTATTTTGGTACATGAGGAAATAGAGGCCAAGAAGGCAAAGATCAATTTATTGTTTTTAAAGAATAGAAAATATGATATCTGGTCTTTTCTATGGCATTTAATTACATCAAACTACCCTTATGAAAATGGCAGACACAGAAATGCTTTATTGTTAGAATGATTCTGATAGAGATATATAATTTACATTAATTAAAAAGTCATTATTTAATTTTGGTACTTTAGTGCCCTCAGCTATATTTAGATTTTGATCTGATTTCAAGACATCCTTATATATCCTTGAAATTTTAAATATATTTTTAAATGACTAAATAACTATAATAATAAATATTTTAAAATTATATGAAATTTAAGGATAATACTAAGTTAATACACGTAAAATATCACAATCATTTAAAGGTGAATGAAATCCTCACACCATTTTTAGGGAAAGTAATATGATATCACAACTGAAGAAAAGGTCATGAATCATTGCATATGAGTACATTATGAACATAATCTAGCATAATGATACTTTCATAATTTTCTAACTATGCACTAATAAAAATTTCTCCAAATCTGATCATTTACCTTCATATTTGATTGTACCCCAGCCAGCAATAAAACATTTCATTCCTGGAGGAAAGACTTGAATTGCTTCAGGTAAACAAATGGGTTGTATGTAGTCTGTCAAAATAATGAAAGAACAAATTATGTGTTTAGTTCAAATTTTCACACAGTCTTCAGAGGCCAATTATTTCCAATTTAATGGAAAGAACTTTTGATTTTGCCCCTTCACACCAGAATAATTTAAAGTAATGAATCTCAAAGTTGGAAATCTGGATTTAGATGTCGTCTGGTCCCCTTGCAAAGCACTTCCACCACCCCCCTTGCTTCTAGACAATGTAATCAGTTTATGTGTAGGCGGCAATATGATGGAATTGCAGGAAATAAGCTTGCAAGGGGAAGCCTAAAAGTCATGCCCAAACCAGGTCAAAGACCAAAGGAGCATCATTTACAAATTGTATTAGATCCAATTTTCATACCCAAAATTCATATCCTGGTAACATGTGCTAAATCAGCAGATGTCATCTAGGGGCTGCTGTCAGGGTCTTTTGGGCTCTCAGACAAATCCCAGACATCCATATTAAGACCAGCAGAGCACCAAGTAGAGTTGCTCATTTTGAGATGATTCAGATATATTAATTTTCAAGTTTCACTCACAATTTCAAAATGATTTGGATGTTAATAAGGTAACCCCAAGGTAGCACAGATGACATTTAGTCTGTTTTCAAAAAAAAACCTATAAATATGAGAGCTTGCTTCTTGAGCGCTCCCAGGACCAATCCTGAGACTCATCCCTGGCCCATCCTCTTCCTCACAGTCTGCCTTCATGACCCCTCCCCCTGAACCTATTGTTTTTGGTCTCTATCTTTACGTGCTTTTCCTTGTGTGCCCAATGAAAAGATGAGTCTGTGTGTCTCCACTTCCACATCCTGGTCTTTCCTGGTGAGGATCCCCAAATGAGTTGTGTCTGCCCTCTTCATAATTTCAGACATGAATAATCCACTCACTCTCCATCCTTGAAAGAGGTCTGTCTCCAGCATAACTGAGAAGGGCTTCTTCAGCTTTTCTTACAGAACATCAGCGGGAAAACTCACCACCTCACAAAATGGCAGATTTTAAGGTGAGGTAGTGCCAATGGCTGGGAAATGTTCATAATGAAGATTGGATTCCTCCACCAGAATGTGATATCCTGGAGGGGAGGGACCATGTCTGCCTCTCTTTTTGTTCACAGAGTTTTCACATAATAAATGTTCATCGACTTGGCCAACTAGGGGATAGAGCGCTGAGCCTAGAGTCAGGAAGTCCCAAATTCAGATCTGGACTGACCTTTACTAGCTCTGTGACTTAGTCACTTGGCCTCTGTTTGCCTCCGTTTCCTTAACTGTAAAATAAAAATAATAACCTGTTTGCCTTAGTTCATCAACTGTAAAATGCACTGGAGAAGGAATGCCAAACCACACTCCTGTATCTTTGCCAATGAGATCATCATGACTTGGATACAACTGAAATGACTAAACAAAAATCACCTCAGAGGGTTGTTGTGAGGCTCAAATGAGATATTTGTAATGTTCCTATCATTGCTCCTGGCAGAGAGCAAGTGTTATACAAACACAACTTATTATTATTATTTACTGACTCATACCAGAAGATAGTTATATCACCCCTCCCATCACTTCACTTCCAGTCTTCTCTTCTTCAAGATAAAGATTTGCAATTCTTTCAATATGTAGTTCCTAATGGAGATGCCCTGGAAAGGATATTGCATTTGGAATCAGAGGATCAGGGTAAGAATCCCAACTTTCTCTGATTAATTTGTCGATGACCTTTGAGAAGTCACTTAACCTCCCTGCGACTCAGTTTCCTCATCTATAAAATAGTGGGGTTGGACTTGATAAGATCTAATGTCCTTTGCAGTTCAAAATTTGAGATTCTGTGGCATGGTCTCAAAATCCTTTCTTCTTCCTTAGGATACTCATCACTTCATTATAAAACATGGTGCTCAAAATTGAGCATGATCTATGGTCTGCGAAGAGAAGACTCCATTGGGACTCCCATGCTAGGACTGAACACTTTGCCTCTTCATGTGCTGGCCTTGTGGATAGCTGCAGCCCTCTTTTGATTAAACTTGGGCTTGTGGGCCAGTAAAACTAGAATTGTGTCAGATGCACTGTTGTCCAGTCATCATTTGCCCATCTTCTGCTTAGAAAGTTGATGTTTTCAATCCAAGTTTAAGAACATCATTTCTATTCCCTATTCTATTATTCTATTCTAGTCCACTGTATGCTATTCCTTATTCTGTTACTTGTTTTATTCGATTTTAGATATATTTTTGGATCTGAATTCTGTGATTCCTCATATTAGACATTCCTCCAAGCTTTGTGTCAAGATGACAATCGGTCTTGAACACAGTGATCGATATCAGTCTTGGATCCACAGTAGAGGCGATCCAAAGAGTCTGACCATTAATACTTGCCCATATTTCTCCCACAAGAACGTCATGAAAGACATCAAATATTTATAAAATTAGGTCTCTTATGCCTGTAACATTTCCTTGATACTTTAAAGAATGATGTCTGTTGCTATAAAAGAAGTTACCCATCGAAACTCTAGCCAACGCAGATATAAAACTGACTAGATCCCAAACTACCCTAAAAAAGGATAAGGTTTGCACGTTTCAATTGCACGTGAGAAGGATAGTGAGACGATGCACTTGCTCCAGGGCAGAGTCATTTATTGTCAACCCTGGCCAGGCATCTCTATCAAATTCCCAAAGGAATGTGAGAAGCAAAACTGATGGAATTGAAAGGAATCATTCCCAGACAATAGAGAGTGGCTGACTGAATGCAGGAGCTTTTTATTTAGGTAGAATTTGTCTATCTGAGAGTCAAGCCTTTCCCATTTCTGGCCTGGAGGTAACAAATAACCTCCAATGGAAGCTGTGAGGGAGATAAGAGAAAAGAAAAGTCCTGCCAATGGTGAGCTATTGAGCATTGCTACCCAGATAGGGAAAGAGCTGAAAACTCCAGCCTGGGCTTGAAACTTCATTTAAAGACATCCTATCCCTATCTGGGACTAGACAGTGGCTGGTGGTGGAACCAAAGGGCAGCTCCCTATCAAAGACTGAGCCCAGGAGACCAGCAGATCCATCAGTCCAGCGGAGATGCTTCATTCTGTGAAAAGACACGCACGGAAGCAACGGACTTCTCCAGACTGGTGGCAGCGGCCAAAGAGCAGAACAAACGACCAGGGAGCCTAATAGCAACCAAGCCTAGTGAGGAAAGAGGGTAGCTTGGCTGAGTCTTAACTTTTACTCTCCGTGCCTTTCTGTGACTAGCAGAGGTCAGTCTTTAGACTTTACCGAAATGACCCAAACTCTATCCTGGATACCCGAGCTAGACATAAAGGGTTATCATAGTAAAGTAGAAGGACAGGGAAGATTCTACCTACCACACTTACGGATAGGAGAGGAATCGATGTCAACAAGGGATGGGAAGCATTGTGAAATGCAAAATGGATGATTTTGATTACATTCAATTGAAAAGTTTTTGCATATATAAAACAAATGCAGCCAAGATTGGACGGAAAGCAGAAAATGAGAAAAAATTGTTTCTAGATGGCCTCTCTGATAGAGATTTCATATCTAAAATATAGAGAGAACTTAAAATTCACAAGAATAAGAGCTATAGCATAATTGATAAATGGAGAAAAGATAGAAATAGCAATTTTCAGATGAAGAAACCCAAACCATACACATAGGTACATGAAAAAATGCTCTAAATCCATTCTGGTTAAAGAAATACAAACCAAAACAATTCTGAGCCCAAAACCATCCATCAGACTGGCTAAAATGACAAAAGGGCAAAATGACACTTGTGGAAATGAATATAGAAAAATAGAGACACTCATACATTGTTGGTGGAACTGTGAACTGATCCAGCCATTTTGGAGAGCAATTTGGAATTATACCCAAATTGTTAAAAACTGTGTGTATCCTTAGAGTCAGCAATGCCATGGCTGTATGTGCTTCCCAAGGAGATTGGGGAGAGAGGAAAACAACCGATATGTTTCAACGATATTTATAGCAGCTCTCTTTCTGGTGGCAAAGAATTGGAAACTGAGGATGCCCATCAGCTGGTGAACAGTTGAACAAACTGTGGAATGTGATTATGACAGAATACTCCTGTGCCTTAAGAAACAATGAACAATTGACTTTTTAAAAACTTGGAAAGAACTACATGAGATATTGGATGGTGAAACAAGGAGAACCAGGAGAATGTTATGCATAGTTAAAGAATTAATCCTAGAAGAATAATGTGTGAATGTTACCCCCAGAAAGTGAACAGAAAAGTGAGGCTTAATTTATTTATTTATTAAATGGAAGACTTAATTTATATGTACATGTTAGCCACCTTGAGGATAGCTTTTGAGATGCAGGGAGGTGGGG
Source organism: Monodelphis domestica (assembly GCF_027887165.1). Taxonomy (NCBI): domain Eukaryota; kingdom Metazoa; phylum Chordata; class Mammalia; order Didelphimorphia; family Didelphidae; genus Monodelphis; species Monodelphis domestica. The sequence goes on from NC_077230.1 coordinate 5,586,823, forward strand.
GAGGGGGTGGGACACTAGTGGGTAGGGTCTATTATGTAGATATAAAGAAAATGAAGCTAAACTTATTGGAGACTTATGATTTCATCTGTGTACTAACTTCTTTTTCTTCGTATATCCAAATGCTTTTCCCATTTGGTTTTGTAAAATTTGGAATAAATAAAAAAATACAAGAGTTAATATAACATGTTAAAAGGAAGTCCGTATGCAGCCACAGGGATCCTCACATCAGCAGATGAATGGCCCTTTTTTTTTTATTTGATACCACTTTTGTAGAAAATCTTAAATGTCAATTAAGTAATTTTTATTTTGTCCTGTCAGAAGCCTCTGATGATTTTCGAAGAAGGAATATGATCAGTCCTGTGCTGTAAGAAGATTAATTAAAGCTATTCATAATTCCATTTGGAAAGGCAAGGACTAGAGATTGAAGGGCCAGTTCGGAGGCTATCACAAGGCAGAGGTGATAATAGCATTGTGAGTATAGAGAGTTGGAAGAGATGTGGAGTTAGACACAAAAAGAACTTGGCAATAGGGGGGATGTTTGTTCACAATGAATGAAAGTGTCCTCTAAAAGCCACCGATCAGGAAAATAATGAAGATCTTAACACAGGTAAAACATCAAATGGAAGGAATGCAATAAAAGGGCATTGGGGGAATTATATGGCTTGTGAAGGATCTATAGCCTTCTTGCTCACCATCTTGAGCAAATCCTTTTTTTAATTTGATAAATTCTATTTAATTAATTGATTTCTAATATTTTCCCATAGTTACATGATTCATGTTCTTTCCCTCCTCTCCTCCCACCCCCCTCCCATAGCCAACGAGCAGTTCCACTGGGTTTTACATGTGTCATTTGAGCAAATCCTTCTAAATATCTATGGACACCTATTTATTTCCCTATAAAATGGGAACAATGCTTTTTTTAATCAAATAAAACCAAAATTAGAATGTGAAAAAACAAGACAAATTTATCATAATTCTAAGATTTTTTTAGATGCTCCTTTAAAACCATGAATTCATATTAACTGATCTTAACATTACTCTTATTATTTCCAGGTGATTCCCTAATACTCATATGAGGAATCAAGACTTTTGTGGAATGTCTTCTAATTTCAACCAATAGGTTATATATGATAAACTGTATATTCAGAGTGTTTCCCATAAATCATCAGCACTATAAGTTAGGTAGTCAACCTATTATTTCCATTTTGCAGATGAGAAAACTGAGGCTCTGTGATATCAAGTAATCAAGTTTCCTAACTCCAAGTTCAATGCTCTTTCTCTTATGCCACATTGCTACCCTCAGTCAATGCTTATTTAAAATTAAATCTTGAATTCTACATATTTTGAAAAGTCACCACAGCCTGAAAATACTCCAGTACTTTTTGCCAATTACATAGCCACATGCTTAGTTTGTGCTTTTGGTATTTTGAATTAACATAGAGACCCAGGATTTTTACATGTTAACTTCTGTAAAGGTTCTAATATAGCTAGAGCTAGGTAAAACATGTAAGATGATCTGATTCTTTCCTTTTTTGTGTTTTGCTTGCTTGATTTCACTGCTATATATTTAGCTCTATTTGATCACTTTTTGGAAAATTAGCATCAGGTACCTTCATCAAACTAGTCAAATTATTTTGTGTGGTTTTTTAACCAGTCACATTTGTCATGTGTCTAAGATTAATTTCCATATTTTTGAAACAAAAATAATTAATTTTGATAAATTGTTTAAATTAATCCAAATAAATTCGATTTGCACAATGGCTTACATAGTCATACACAATGATTTATTTCCTTTTACCTGTGTAATTCACTTTGAATTCAAGATGCATCAAAGCAATGTCACTGTCCTTTGTTCGTTTATTGTAATGTGGATTTATGATAATTTGATCAATCAGCCGAATTTCTGTTTGAGGATTTGTCAGATTCAATGTAGTGTGAAGGCCTAGGATGGCTTTCCACGGAGATGTTATTAAATTCCTCCTAGAAGGTAAAATAATAAAAAAACCAAAAAAAGTTCAATTATAGTCCATCTTGCTTCAGGCATCCCTTTACACTGCTATCCAAAGATCTCCATTTATCAATATTTTAAAACTTCATTTGGTTCTCTTAAATACCTTCTAGCTTCTGAATGTCCCCATTATTACAGACTTCCACTTCTTTCAACAAGCAGTGTGAGCCCCAGGTTCAAAGGATTTGGAGATGGCAGCCGTAGCAATGAGTCGAAAAGAACCAGGAAAATGAGGCATTTGTAAATCCCTGATGGCAAGTTTGGGTATTTACAATTGCATGATATTAATAACTTGTGAATAGTCTAGCGTGTTACACCTTGAATATGCTTAAGAATTCCTAATGGTATTGTTCATGGATAGTTTCATGACAAATAATCAACAGTGGACTTTTAGAATTAAGAAATATAGAGTTATTTACATCATAAACACAAGGACTCATTAGAATGGATGAGTCGATGATCATTGACAAGGAAGGAAAGCACAATCAGTCAGTTCTTATTTCATTCTATTTTCTGTGTAGCATGTCACTTTTGCATTGCAAAGACAAAATAAAAATGATTAAACGGGAGTTAATACCCAAGATAAGTAAGGAGCTAAGAGTGTCTTTAGTGAATTCAAGTCATTTTAGGTTCTGAAAGAACTGTCAGATATGATGGTGGAACCATGACAATGGTGGTCTTAGAAATATCAAAAGATTATTGAAGAGCAAATGACTTAAAGGGGGGGAAAAGAACAGTCTGGAAAGTATAGAATAGTGAACTTAAGTTTGACTCTTAGGGAAATTCTAGAAAAGATCATTAAAGTCATGGTTGGTAAACTTCTAGAAAAGGAAGCACGTATTAGAAAGAACCAACATGGCTTCACCAAGAACAAGTCACGCCATATTAAACTAACTTTCTTTTTGGATACGATTATAGAAGTAGAAGATGAGAAAAATGTAAATAGAGTATACCTAGATTTAAAAGTTTTTAAAAATAAAATATCTCCTATTATTCTCCTACAGAAGACTGAGAGCCATAGGATTCAGAATTAGCTGGATAGTTGGACTGAAAGACTAGTTGTTGATAGGTAGGAGTTCTCTGATGGAGAACCCCAGGATTATGTACTTGCCCTGTGTTTTATCAGTGACTTGGATAAAGGTATACATAGTCTGATCATGAAATATATAGAAGAATATAGAACACTCTGGTTGACAGTCAGAACCCCAAAGTATTTTGACAGGCCAGAGATTTAGACTAAAACTAACAATATAAAATTTGGTTCAAAAAAATCAATTCCACATTCCAAATCTCCTATCAGGTGGGGGAAGAATAAATATACAGAAGTCGTTCTGAAAGAGATTTGGGGATGTTCGTTGACTAAAACTCAATATGAGCCAGCAATTTCAGAAACTGAACACAGTCGTAAAGTGCATTGGGAAGGAAATAGTTCCTAGAAATAAGAATGTGATCATTCCACTGCATTTTCCCCTTGTCAGACAATTTTTAGGGCATTGTGTTCAACTCTGGGTACCATAGTTTCAGAAAGGCCTTGATGAAAAGAAGAGGCAACCAGAATGATGAAGGGACTTGAGTTCGAGAGATAGATTGAAGGAATCAGCACATTAGCCAAGAAAAAAGAATGAGGGAGGAGAGCAGAGATGACAGCTATATTCAAGTATTGAAGGACTGCTACATGGAGAAGGATTTGTTCTGTTTGGCCCCAGAGGGCAGAATCAGGAGCAGTATGCAAAGAAGCACATTTAGGTTAATGTCAAGAAATAAACTGTCAAAATGTGAAGTCACTGTGGGTTTCCTACTCCCTGGAGGTGGTCAAGCAGACATAGACGACCTCTTTATAATAGAAGTTCTTTCATCAATTGGATATAGAAGATGAATACTGAGGTTCCTTTCAACCATCAAATTCTATGATTCATAAATTAGGAAGAATAAATGATCTGGGAAATAGTGAAGAGTTTCAACCTAGTTGGATGGCACAACTAAAACATGCATGAGGATATTTCATCTAGGCACATCCATGAGTATTTATCTTGCAAAATTTCTAACAGCTTAATGTCACCTTTTATTTTTTATTTATTTTTTTAAAACCTTCACCTTTTGTCTTGGAACCAATACTGTGTATTGGCTCTAAGACAGAAGAGTGGAAAGGGCTAGGCAATGGGGTCACACAGCTGGGATGGTCAGATTTGAACCTAGGACCTCCCATCTCTAGGCCTGGCTCTCCATCCACTGAGCTACCCAGCTGCCCCCAAATGTCATCTTTCAAAAGAATACCAAACTGTGACTACTTTGTTATGTCAATCTGGCAGAGTACTCTTTTCAAATTTATATATCCATGTTATGGATAGAAGTATTTCATAATTTAAAATTTACTATTATATGCAAAGTATACACACACATATAATTTTTCATTGAAGGCAGCTTGCCAGAAAATATCATACTCAAGTATGTCGTTTCTATTAGATCATTTTGTATGTTTTTGTTATCACTGTTTTCAGTGTCTACGAGATGACTTCTACATAGTCACAATATGTCCATATAGATATATAAATCTCAAACTTACCCATATACACAATGTGCTGCTGAGACTAGCCACTCGTTGCTAATAAGAGAAGCACCACAGACATGGCGTCCATTGAAAAACAGAGAAACCATCCAGGGCCATGCCCCTTCCTTGGCATTATTCCCACCAACAATTTTTGGGTTGATTTCTTGAGCTACTAGTTGTTTCCCACAAGCTATTAAAAATAAAATAGGATAAAAGAAACGGGCAATATAGTGCAATTGCTTGAGCTTCCTTTAATAAATATTTAATTATTAAAACATTCTGGTAGATGATATAAACTGAATTAAAGCTTTGAAAAAACTCGAATCAATTACTTACGTTTATGATTGCAGTGTAAGTGAATCAGCGAATCGTTAAAACATTTTTCACTGCAACAGAAGAAGAGTTATTACATTTCAAAATTTTGAACTAGGAGTAGATGCATACAAGTTTTAAAAGTAAAACACATTCATCTTCATCTTTTTTCTTATAGACATGATTACATTGTGTAAATGTTTCTACAATGCAATATAACCAACATGATCAAACTCATTTATTCTATAAAAATATTCTTGAATGTCAAAATAACCAATCAAGATGAAAAGCATCCCTGAGAACCCTCCAGGGCCTTCGCATCACCATATTTTCCCACCACCAAAAAGTCCCATCACCATGTCTTTCCGTCACCAAGACTCTTCCATCACTACAGTCTCTCCATCACTAGGGCCATTCCATCGCCTTCCTCCCTCTCTCAATAAAACTTGCTCCCTAGCCATGGAAATTCCTGAGCTCTCAATTCTTTGGAAAAGACATGCATTTCCCTCTCCCCCATCAACAAGAGGGAAATCAACAGTATCAAAGTCTACAGAGAAGTAAAAAGGATAAAAAAGGACAAAAAGACATTAGAGTTGGCTATGAGGAGGTCACTAGTAACTTTGGAGAGAGAAGGCATCAATTGGATAATGAGGTGAAGAGCCAGACTTCAGAGAGTTAAGAAAAGAATGAAAGGAAAAGACGTAGAAGAAGCAGTTGTAAATGACTTTGCTAGAGGTTAGCCATGAGAGAGAGGAGAGTTGGAGGATGATCAGGATAGGATGTCACGTCAGGGTTAGGGCTTTTTTTCAGCATATGGGTATTGGGTGTAGGCGAGGAAAACATCCAATAGATGGAGAGAGATTGAAGATGAGTGAGAGAATAATGGAAGATGGGGCAATCTGACCCAAAGAGGATGGAATGGGATCACCTGGGCATGAAGTAAGGTCAGATATGGGGTGAGGAGGCATCTGAGTGGTCTGGGATGATGACGATAAGGGGTTATTCGGGAGGGATGGGGAAGTGTGAGGAGGGATTGAAAGGTTTGGAGTAGGAAATTGTCAGAATAGAGGAGTAGAAGACTTCCCCCACTCCCTAACCCCACCAAACGTCTCAGGATAGATCTAGAAAATGCACTAGATCTAATCCTGAAGGGAAATACAAGACAAAGCTATAGTGAGTCTTTATTCTAGTTCATGTGTGCATGGGGAGACAGAGTAGTCTGCAGACCCTCGGGGTGAGGTCTAGCCAGGAGCATCTGTGAAAAGTATTCCAGGATACTGAGAGGGTCTGAGCCTGAGTGCAGGAAGTGGTCCTTAACCCATCAGTGTCCTCAGATCCATACTTTGGCACCCCGACTATAAAAGTACCAACCGACAGCTTTGTTGCCAGTTCCGGGTCATTGATCCAGGGCAGAATGACAAGGGGTGTCTGTGGGATGACCACAGGTCACCTCTTTGAATTCTGCCTCCAGGTGGTGCTCTTGAGTAAGGAGCACCCAAGCTGGGTGCTAAGAAAGAGACAGGCTCAGAAAGAAGAAGCAGTAGCTCTGAAGCCTACAGAGGAATAACCAGGGCAAGAATTCCAGACCAAAGGGGAGTCTGCCTTTCTTTTACTTTGAAATAACAGTTTCCCAGCTGGTTGCTAGTGGTCAAATCAAGAAGCAATCTACTGTTGAACAGACTCAAATGCAGATCAGGAACTTTCAGAGCTCAGGCCAGGGACAACAGTCAGACTTTACCAGGGACCAGATCACTTCAGGAGTGCTGAAAGCTTGCAAGGGCCAGCCTGAATTGTTCCTGAGATTCTAGAAAAACTCAACACTCAGTATCTAAGAAAGCAGTAACAAGAGAAGCCAGACCTTCCTTCTATAAGCCCTCAGGACCTGAGCATCAGAAGTCAGAGAATAGGTTGGAAGAATAAGCAAACAACAACAAAAATAATCCAGCTATAAAATATTACATTGACAGGAATGCTCAAGATATGAATACAGAAGAGAATAACTCTAAAACATCTCTCAAGCGATCTCAGAAAAAATGAGGCAAAAATTCAAAAAGAATCCTTGAAAGAAAAAAGTTTTACAATCTTTTTATAAATGAAATAAGAATTCTACAAGGGAAAAAGTAGGAAAAGAAATAAGAAATATGGAAGAAAAATTGGAAAGGAAATTAATGAATTGACATATATGAGAGGTATAAATCTTACCTAAGCAACAGACTCTAAAAATTAAAATAGGCCAAGTGAAGCCAATGATGCCAGAAGGCAATAAGAAATACTAAAACAAAATTAAAAGTTTGAAAAAGTAGGGATGGAGTCAGACAGCAAACAGTGAAGGGGTAGTAATAGAAACAAGACCCTCATACTCTAAAGTCTTATACTTCTCACCAGTTAACACAGGTTAAACATCAACTGCAAAACCTGTGGTTTCAGCATTAGTCAAGCATGAATTAAAAATTGATCACTTATCCATTCTGTGTACTAGATCTCTAATAGTTTATACTGGGCATCAGCTCTGTGGCTAAATGGTTTTATTAATTACTCATATCATTTTATATTTAATATAGAACTGTAAGATGTAATTAATTACCTATAGTGTTACTCCAATGTACCCCATTATTCTCCCCCCCCCCAATATTCTCATTTCAGAAGAGCAATGAGACTTCACCCACATTGACAAATCATGACAAGGTGAACAATGGGGGAACATGGAACACGCACTCTGGCATTCCAGAAAAATTACCCAAACCTGCACATGCTCCTTATGACATACATGTCAACCCCAACACACTTTCACCCGAAATTGGCCACAAGTCAAACTTTCTCTGTTCTCTGTATAAAAGCAGCAGTCCCTGGAGGTCACAGTGAGTATGAAGAACAAGGTTATGACTTGAAAGTCAGAGGAAAGATGGAATGATAAAAATTATAATCAAAGAAATGATTTTCAAAGTTCATGAAGATGGAAGCAGAACATTTGTGGGTAACGACAAGATCAAGGGCTCAACTGTGTGTGGTTGAAAAAGAGTAGAAAAGTAGGTAGCTGGAAATGGATAAACTGTGGAAATGGGAAGTTAGAATTTTTGATGGAATGTACATCTATATCTTGAGTTTACTAATATAAGGGCAGGATTTGAGGAGAAAGGAAAGACTGAGCCAGATACTGAATTCATCGAGGAAGAAGGCTGGGGGTAGACCAGACACAAAGCAAGGACCCACAATTCACTGAGAAGGTGGCATGAGAAGATCTTCTGTAACACTTATAGAGTACTTTGTCATGATCAAAGACAAATCCTTGAAGCCAGAAGATGGAAGTTTGGATCAAGGCTGATATAGTGCACCCTGGGAAGACTCAGAAAGGAACACTCACTCAGGAGAGCTGGAAGGGGGATTGAGGAAGGAGCAAAGGCAAAGGGGACAGGCAGAGAGGCTTAATCCAGGGCTCTCTAGGAAGTCCCAAGGTCCAAAGGCAGAAGCCAAAGTGGAGTAGAGGGCGACAAAGAGTTATCACAGGCTCCTGCTACCTGCATTAGGCTGAGCAGCACACTCTGGGGAATTGCAGAGGTGAAGACAGAGTTCAGTGGTTTAAGTTTGTGTGTATATATGCATTCCTGTAGGAAAGTCTTTTAAGCAGACACCTAGGGTGGTAAAACGAGCAGATCCACCAGCTGGTTGGGGATTAGATTTATGCTGTTAATATATTTTTATTACTGTATTTATTGAATTCCATGGCATAGTTCCTAGCATACAGTATGAGATTAATAAATATTTGACAATGGGTTGGTTGAGACCATCAAGCAGGGCCAATGACTCATTACTCTGAGTTGGAAAAGTGACTAGATCTAACAAGAGTCATTTGAATAGTTATTAGATCCTTTGGGTGTCAATTCTGAAGATAATGAGGAACTCACCTTGGAACATAGTTTTATGAGCTAGCGAGTAAGTCTGAGAGGAGGAAATTTGCTTTCACTGACCCAGATCATGAGAATTAAGGACAAAACTGTATAAGTAGAAGAGCTGATTTATTCATCGACTGACGTTGAGGATTAGAAAGCTGGAGAGCTGCATTACGAAAGTCTCTGCCTAGGCACCAACTTCTCATATGCCGTATGTTGGAGTCGAGAAGTATATTCTACAAGACTTCAAGCCATTTCCGTTGTCTTGGTAGTGAACTAGTGTAACATGAAAACCAAGACTAAGAAAAAGATAATTTGCATCAGGGAGTTTTAGGGAATGAATATTTGGATTAAACTGTAAGAAAGAACCATTTAAACTGTGACTTATTCACTTGTTTACATCTGATACTGAACCTCCTTTACCAACACTTCTGGTTTTATGTTCATCTATAGTAACCCCCTTTCAGAATGACCTAGGAGTGGTTCTTCATGATCCGGAGAATGAAAGCTGCAAAGAAAAACTGTGTTCCTTTTCCTGCTGTTTAGTCTGACCTGGAGGAACATTCAGAAAGCTAAGAGGAATGGTGATAACTTAAAACGTAAAAGGAGCTCCAAAGAGCTAAAAATTTCACATAGAATTGGTGAAAAAGTAATGATTTAAGGTATAAAAGATTACCAGATACCAAAGTTTTCCCAGACATATGATGCTTCTGCTGTGTGGCCCTCAAAAGGCCCCAAACTTTGGAGGATAGCAGGAAAAGCTTATTATTAAATTATTATTATTATTAAAGCTTATTATTAGAGAGCCAATGAGTAACCTGTAGTCATTTGAGGTCTCATCCATCCTAAATTAAGAACATCACCACCATCCTCTGATTTTGGATTTGGATGTGCTCTTGACCTTAACTTGAAAATTTGTACCCTCTTCCTTGCATATTGGGTGACGGAGAGAAGAGCCTGGATAGCCTGGCCAACCTTGGTCTTTTGTCTTGGCATTTCTCCTTTGACACTCTGCCACCCTGATGAAGGACTTCGGCAATAATTTGTCAATTGATCTCCCTGCCTTAAGTCTCATCCCACTTCATTCCATTTTCCACTCATCTGCAAAATTGATTTCCCTAAAATACGAGTCTGCCCATGTCATGCCCTACCCAATTAACCAGTGGCTCCCCATCACTTCCAGGAACAACGATAAAATGCCCGTTTTGGTATTTCCAATTCCTTCACGACCTAGCTCCCTCCTACCTTCCCAGGCTTCTTTCACATGACACTCTGCAGGTACTCAATGGTCCAGTGACACTGGCCTTCTTGCTGGTCTTTTCATTAGATGCCATCTTCAGATTCAGGGAATCTAATCCATGCCTGGAATTCTATCTCTCCTCATTTCTATCTTTTGGCTTCCTTCAAATCATTCCACCTTCCACAGAAAGTCCTTCTTGTTCTTCCTTAATTCTAATGTCTCCTCTCCCAGATAATAGATGATATTCAGTTTATTGTATAATTTGTGTTTATTTTTTCCCATGTTGCCTTACCCATTAGACTATGAATACAATTCCTGATTGGAGGAGCTCTTTGGCCTCTTTTTGAATTTCCAGCAATTAGCACAGTGTCTGGCACATAAAGAGCATCTAAATGCTTGTTGACTGACAGATTTTAATTATGGTCACAGTAGCTGGGCTCTACCACCTTTCCTGGGTCCTGGGGATGCTCCTAGAGAGTTGGGGTGAAGGGCTCTACAGCTGCACTAGTTCACTGTTGCCTGAGATGGGAGAGTTGTAAGGAGTAGGGGCAGTGTAGAGCCTCTGTAACAGACTCTAGCCTTGACACAGCAATTGGGAGGCTAGCCCACCCCATTGACACAGACCTAAGGTGACACCCAGCAGTTATTCTTCCTAGATTCTGACCACCTCCAATAATGCCCAGGCAGACTTCAGGCCTTTCAGAGCTCATCCCAGGGGAGCAGTCATCCAAGAAACCTTTTCAGTACCACTGAGTCACACTCACTCACCAATAGGGACCCTACGATGGGGGACTCAAGAATGAAACGAGCATTTCAGCAATAGTCATTTTATCCCAGACCTCATTATCTTCATTTAGGACAAATTTGTATCTCCATTGAGGCAAGGAGCACATTTCTACAACTTACCTGGGCATCATGATTATGCTGCCATTAGAGCTCATACTTAGTTTGACAAATGGTCCACCACGGGATGAAAAAAACTGTGATGATGTATTCACATTCCTGTGAAAAATAAAACACATAATCTAGTCACAAATTAATTCCCTTGAATGGTGAATGAACACTGACCAAGAAGCACCTCTGGGACAACGAGGTGGCTCAATGGATAGAGTGCCAAGCCTAGATCTAGGTTTAAATCTGGCCTCAGACACTTATTAGATGTGTGACTGCAGGCAAGTCACTTAACCCCAGTCATCTAGCCCATATCAGTCTTCTACCTTGGAACCAACACTAGCATCAATTCCAAGCCAGAAGCTAAAGATTAAAAAATAAAATAAAAAAGAAAGTTCTCTGGTAATAAAAATGATTTTTCATTTAAGAGAAAGTATTTCATATTTTTAATTTCTTGAATAAAATCTGTTCCAATAACTCATCAGAGCATGGAGTTGGCCCGAGATTTTCAAACTATGCCAGTTCCCACTACAAAAGCTATTTTGGATTTGGGCGTAGTCTCCTGCGGAATTGTGAGAGTCTAGCTCCACCAAATAGCTCCACCACATTCAGAGAAGCTCCTCACCATTCATCTGACTCCTAAATAAGGGCTCTTTTCCTCTTCTTCTTTTGCTTCTTTTCCTCTTCTCTCCTTTCCCCCTTTCTTTTCTTTTCTTGTCTTTTGCCACAATCATTCATTATGTGGTTTTATGCTGAATGGAGAAGTTGGATCATTCACACGGATGAGAAGACACAAAAGATCTTGAAACATCCAGCTCCTTCTAGAGTTGACGTCTATAGAAGGGTCTGAGTTTCTCAGCACACGAATGATCTGTGCATGCTGTCCTTAACAGTGACTGACATGCTGGCAGTTCTACATTGATCGCCTTTGTGGTGGGATGAGAAGTAGAAAGCATCACTCGTACCACGAAAACCAAATTTTGACTTCCAATAGCAGTGGTCCGTGGAAGCGATTTCCAGGTTTCCAACTTGCAAGCATTGATTCCTTTGATGCTGGCTGTGGGTGCTGGCCTGGCAGTCGATCCCTTGGGTAAGGGACTGCTCCTGTTCCCAGGGCAAATGACCTCATTCTCCTGAGCTTTCTCCAGTGGTTGCTGAGGGAGGGTAATGGTGGAGGTGTTGGCACATGCTTTCTCCTTCTCAGAGTGCTTTGCTGCTTCCGACTTTTAAAAAGGATCTAACTGGATTCAAATCCATTTTTGTTTCTGAATAATTAAACAAATAAGCATTTATTAAGTACTTCCTGTATGTCAGGCACTATGCTAATCTTGGAGAATATGAAGATAAAAATGAAAGTTTCAACCCTAAAGGAACTTACATTTTGTTTGGAGACAAAAATTATGAATATGAGTAGATGGGAAACAAGTACAAGTAATTTTCAGGGGTGGGGAAAGAAGAAATCGAGAAACGTTTTTAAAGGTGTGCTAGAGATTTTTGAAAGGCAAGGAGTACATTCCAGGTGGAGTTTAGCCTACATTTGTTTATTTTATTTCTTCTTTTTTAGGTTATTCAGTATAAAACGAATTCATTTTATATAATCCTTTAGGTAGTATATGTAACTAGAAAGTTAGAAATGCTGGTCCACTTGTTAATGGCCAATGATAGCTAAGGAATACGTTAGCTTATTGGCTTCCCTACCTTCCACTGTAAAACTTCTCGTGTCAAGGACACGTCTTTGCTACCCCCGGATTCTGAATGAAGATAACAGAAGGAATCATCGAGCCAATTGTAAACACAGGACTAGTGTTTGCCTTTTAGGAATGGATGCCATTAGTAGGGTCCTCAGATTTTACAACTCAAAGAAACAACTTTTTATATTTTTAAGTTTCTCCTATATAATGTCAATGTCTTTCCCTACAATCTTGTGACGGTGGACTCGAATTTATCAACTGTCAGCTAATATATTTTGTGGATTCTGTCAATCATTGCTTTGTACCAACTGTCAAAATCCTATCAAAACAACTTTGAATATCCACAAGAAGTCTTTCATCCAGACTGGGAAAGGTGAGGGACCATCACAATGAAATCCGTTTTTTTCACCTCAGAATTATGGCCCAGAGATTTCTTTATTTCTTGCTCAGGCATGGGGATTACCAGTGTAAAGGCGTCAGAGATGATGTCATTATTTCTACTTTGAAATGCTTCCCATGAGTCTTTCTGTGAAAAGCCACCCAAGTCGGGATGCTTATTCCAGTTTTGTTTTGATTCAGAGATACACTTAAATATCTCAGGCACAACTTGTTTCTTGATTCACAACTTAGGAGCGTGTCTTGAACACACAGTAGTTATTTTCAATGCCAAGTTTCCTGCTAGTAGGGTTTTCTGTAAAGATTTGTAGTTTAATTTTCTGTCGTGGTAGAAGCCAGGAAGAAACAATGTCATTTAGAAGAGTGACAAGTCTCGAATGTCTACAGCAGATCGGTTCAGATAAGAGTTCTGCCCACTTACCTGCCTATTACGGTGATATTCACACTAACATTCAGAGGAAGGAAGACTTTCCATTCTTGGATGAAGATGCAGACTATGATTTGGTCCTAATATGGTTTACTGTTCTAGTGAAAGGATGGAGAATCCAAAGAGAAAGGCCAACGATAGACTTATTCCTAGAAGGACAGCAACACGGCACTGGCACCGATAAAAGAAAGAACTAGGATAGGACAGGAGGAACAGGAAAGAATCAAGAGGGTGCTTTCTTTCATAGCACTCCTTGAGGTGCCACCACGTAAACGAAGGCTATTGGAAATTGCAGATCATTTAGTAACATACCTAAAGAGAAAATGCCAGGGGGCTTCCCAGCTTGGACCCGACAGTTATTGTTTTTGCTATCTGGATAACTATATTCGAATACAACTCGGTTCCTTTTGAAGTCCCATTTCTTTTACTGCATGCATTTGGAAACAGCATTCTCCAAAGGAATTCCTCGTCTTCAGCAAATTGTCAAAGGAGCCCATGATACAAATTTGTCCAGAACTGACAATCAGGAAGAGAAGGACACGATGCAGACTGCGCGTGGAGCACTGACGCCTTGAGTTCAGGGCCACCATAACGGTCCATGACATTGTGGAGCATGTTACAGGTTCCCATACTTCATTTTCCCCTTAATAACGCAGAGGAACGGCGAGGACAAACATTTGAAACTCCCAAACCCGCGATCAGTAGCAGCAGTGAAGACCGTTACTCACCCCAGTCCTAAGGAGCGGCAAACCTCATCTGAAAGTTGGTCGTTCCAGTTCTCTGCACACGCCGTGTGCCAGGCATTCTGAATCCTGAACTGTACCAAGCCGTCGACACTCAGGGTGCCATTGAAGAGCTGAACTAGAGGAGAAGAGACCCGGGGTCAGAACGGCAGCCAATGACGTCCCCTACTAGCACCAGGACACGGACAAGCATGTATAAACTATTGCTTGGCCATCTGACCTGGGTGTGGGATGGGGCTGGAGGAGGAAACCCAAAGCCGGGGCTTCCACTCTCTCAGTAGAATCTAAAACGGAAACGGGGGAAACGGGACGGAGGACCTGAAACAAATGACTAAACCTGATGAACAAAAGCCATTAAATGGCGCAAAGAGAATCTGAATTTCTAAAAGAGGCAGAATGGAAATTCTGGGATGGCCTTCAGCATTCTGATAAATCTTTCTTCACAGGAGCTCCGGCTTCGGCTCTTCCCTTGAAACTTCTTGGTCCTCTCTCAACTGAGGCGCTGCCTCCACAAACAATCTTAGATTGCCTGAGCAGCGTAAGGAATGCTCCGTCCCAGGAAATATTGTAGCTCCTCGGTATTATGGTCTGTCTTAAATTGGATTTGTTACATGACTGTTGGGAGGACCTGAGCATAGCACGATAATGAAGGATTATCTCCACAAAAATAAAGATACGAAACCAATTTTAAAAAGTCACTAAACCATTGTCTACCTCAGTTTCTTCATGTGTAAAATGGGAATAATAATATCATCTACCTTCCTGGGTTGTTATGGAAATCAGATGAGATAATACTTGTTAAAGGCACTCAGCTCTGTGTTCGGCACATAGTAAGTGCTATATAGATGTCCATCATCATTATAAGATTTTATTACAGATTCTTATAAAATGCTTTCCTTCCCCTCACCCAAATAAACATACATACCGCAATTTGTTTCATCTGAACCATCAGTACAATGTTGATAATTATCACAGAGATTAACCAATGGAATGCAGTCTCCATTCACACACTGAAATTCATTTTGCTTACAGAGTTCTATGAGAAAAAAATAGTCAATAATTTTATCTTAAAACTATGTAGGAAAAATATAAAAAAATACAAAATGATCTTTTGTAATTTTAAAATCAGAACTTTGCTACAGAACACAGACTTGGATCAATGATGGATATGGACTGAACCAATATAATGATTTGGAAGAGTCATGAAATAAATTTCTGGAAGAATATAACTGGCTATTTTTTTGGTTATCAATCATTTTGCTATACATGGCTTTCTCATGAACTATAAAACCAAACCTTCTTGTCTTCTCTTCTCCCTGCAATGACACAAAAGTCT
This sequence comes from Monodelphis domestica, assembly GCF_027887165.1. Taxonomy (NCBI): domain Eukaryota; kingdom Metazoa; phylum Chordata; class Mammalia; order Didelphimorphia; family Didelphidae; genus Monodelphis; species Monodelphis domestica. The sequence goes on from NC_077230.1 coordinate 5,602,302, forward strand.
TTGTTGCTAAATGTGGATGTTTACAGAACCTGGAGAATTTCAGGGATTCTCCCTTGTTTGGCCTGATGAACAGCCCTCTTTGCTTTAGAGAAACTACTATACTTAGCTAAAATAAGTAGATAACTCTTACCTATTGCTTACAGCAAATGATATACATTTTCTTTTAATAAATACTCTTTTTTCTTTGAATGATTCATTTATTTGTTTCATAAATATGTAAATATTACTTGCTAAATTATGAATAACACATTTCCCATCAACTGTTGTATGCAAAAACTTGATTAACAAATGAATAAATAAATAAAATAAAATGACTCATTTTAGCTTTTTGGTGTTAGCTAGTTAAATTGATGAGTAAATTCATGTGACAGTTTTGGAAACATTGAATGGGACTGGATGATCCAAATCCTGCAGATCCCCATCTCTAAGGTATTTCCAAGTACGCACTGATGAGTTAACCGATTCAGGATTTTCTAGAGAGAGACCTAGGAGAACTGATAAAAAGAACAGTCCAAGACTTCAGCTCTAAATTGAGAGATCTACAGAAACAACTTATATTTTTGTGGGTTTTTTTTTCTGTAATGTCTGCCCATCTTTTACATTTGAAAATATTTTTCAATATAAACTGTTATCCAGAACTGAGGCATAAATCAATCAAGCAGTTTTGATTTAGTGTCTGATATCATGATTGCTACTTCTGCTTTTTAAAAAAATCTCAGTTGAAGCCCAATAGATTCTGCTCCACCCCCTTACCTTTACTCTGTGTGTGTCTGCCTGCCTAAAATGTGTTTCTTGTAAACAACATATCATAGGATTCTGGTCTTTAATCTAGTCTGCTGCCCATTCCTGTTTTATGTTTGAGTTCATCCCATTTACATCCACAGTTTTGGTTACCATCAAGCAGCTTTGAAAGTAAAGATTTGACTAAGAAATCTCATGTTCCAATGGAAAAACCTCCTCTAATTCTGGGTGAATATCTGAGTTATGCCTAGGATTTCTCTCCCACCCCTCAAACTATGTCCTTACCTCTTACAGGCTTATAAATAAGAGATTTGTCTTATTGATTTATCTATCTGTCATTTGTGTTCATCGAACCTTCTGATCAAACTCCCAGCCTAAAGTTTCAGTTAAATTTCTAATCTATTCTGGTGTCAGGTACAATGCCAGGAAGTCCTTAGAAAAACTATTCTTGTGTTAGACAAAAGCAGAGGAAACTATGGTGAAGGTATAAGTTGTGTAAGTGAGTTTTGGAGAAAAAGGGAGGCTGGTTCTGCTGACAACTCAAAAAGTCAAGGGGATCTCTAAAAATTAATGCTATAAAGCCGATATAAGCTTTAATTCTGCCATGAATAGTCCATCCTCATTATAGGATCCAGAATTTCTCTTCCAGAACAGTGTTCTCTCGGATCCAGTTTCACTAATGGGGGAAAAATCCCAGGCAGGACTGATTTTAAATCTGTATTTGTTGAGCTCTGTCAAACTAAATGTCACTAACTATATACTTACCCTATTGAGCATCCTCTATATACTCTATTAAACAGCCCTGACCAATATTTGGTACTCTTGTTTCTGAAACTTTATATATTTTAAAGGGTAAAATAGGAGTAAAAATACTGAAACAACCGAGTTCATTTGGATAGACCCTGGAGAGTATTTATTTACCAATGAAACTTTTAAAAAAGTCTTTATGAATCACACTGTAAAGAAAAATCCACCTCCTGCTGAGGTTTCTCTAGGGGCTGAGTGCTGATGCTGTTTGTCACACTGTCCACCTGGTCCCACTACTAGTCTGAGACACCTTTGATTTGGGGCTGCTGGCAATCCATGAGCATCTTATTCCTTTATGAAACAAAAGCATTGTTCTTCATAATCTTGCCCTTGACGGGTAAGAAAACCCCTCAATGGCATCCTCTTGCTGTTAACTTTTATCCGTAACAAGGAAGATAAGGAGATAGAAAGAGCAAAAAAGATCACGATCCCATGACAACAGATACAACTTCTAGCTGCCTCACAGTAAGATTCTGTCTTGGACCAGGACCTTGGCAGAATAAACGACCTTCTCATTTCGGACACGTGGCCAATGCTCATGCTAAACTGTTTCCTTCACGATGTACTTTCCCCAGAATATCAGGAAAAGAATGAGAACTTTTCCATCAAGAAGAAAAACAATTTGAAAGCTTTCAAAAGCTATCGTCTCATTTCTGTCTTCCTAATTTTGGCTAAGATGAGAGTGCTGAGATAAAGGTAGAGAAGAGAGAAGAAAATTGCTCTCTCCATTTGCAGAAATCTATGGCACCATAAACTATTTATGGAGCGCATTCATGAAGCCAGCTTTCCCTTAAGATCAGGGGTGAAAGCAGGATGTCGATTTTCACCACGATTAGACAATATTCTAGAAATTCTAGCTATAGCAGGAAGGCAAGAAAAAGAAATGGAAGGAATACGAATAGGCAATGAAGAAACAAAACTATCACACTTTACGGATGATGTGACTTAGAGCAACTTCAAGAACCTACTGAAAAACTAGTTGAATCAATGAAAAACTTTAGTAAAGTTTTGGGATATAAAATAAACTGTCATAAATCATATCTAAATGAGCATTTCTTTATATTGCCAACAAGGTTTATACAGAAGAGAGAGACAAAAAGGGAAATTCCATTTAAAATTACTGCAGTCAATATAAAATACCTGGGAATTTACCTGTCAAGACACACCCAGGAACTATAGAAAACACAATTACAAACCACTTTTCACATAATAAAGACAGATCCAAACAACTGGAGAAATATTAATTGCTCCTGGGCAGATTGAACCATTATAAAAATGATAATTGTACCTTAATTATTTATTTATTAAATGCCATTCCAATCAAACTGCCAAAGAATTATTTTGTAGTTCTAGAAAAAAATAACAACAAAATTCATCTGGAAGAACAAAAGGTCAAAAATATAAAGAGAATAATTTTTTTCAATGGGAAAGAAGGTGCCCTGCTGATACCAGATTTCAACTTCTATTACAAAGTGGTAACCATTATAAAAATCTGGCACTGACTTAGAGAAAGAGTGATGGATACTACAATATATGTGGTAACTAACCACAGTAATCTAGTGTTTGATAAATTAAAAAATCCCAGCTTTGGGGGCAAGAATTCACTATTTGACAAAAATTGGTGGAAAAACTGGAGAGTAGCTTGGTAGAAATTTGGCATAGACCAACATCTTACATATATATTAAGATAAGGTCAAAATGCATATATGATTTTGACATAAAGGATGATCTCATAAGCATTAAGGGATAATGAAAAATTTTACCCATCATATACATGAATAAGGGAAGAGCTCATGACAGAATAAGAGAGACAGAAGATCATGGGAAGTAAGATGGATAATTTTAATTACATGACATTTTAAACAATTTTCACAGATTAAATAAATACAACAAAACTAGAAAGAAAGCCAGAAACTGGGATAATACTTTAATAGTAAGTTGCTTTGAGAAAAGTTTTATTATAAAATATATAACGAACAGAGTCAAATATATAAAAATAAGAGCTATTCTCCAATTGATAAATGGTCAAAGGATATGAATTTTTTAGAAGAAATTAATGCTATCATTAGGCATATGAAAAATACTTGAAGTCACTGTTGATTAGAGAAATGCAAATTAAAATAATTCTAAATTACCATCTCACACCTATCAGACTGGCTAATATGACAGAAAAGGAAAATGCAAATAATGGAAAGATTATGAAAAAGAATAGATAGTTATGCACTGTTATAGTAGTTGTGAATTGATCTAGTCATTCTGAAGAATAATTTGGAACCATGCCCAAAGAACTATGCATATTCTTTGATCACTGCTAGGTCTACATTCTAAAAGAGATAAAGAAAAGGGGGGAAGAGCTCTTTTTGCAAAGATATTTATATAAGCTTTTTTTTTTTAATGGAAAATGTGGAAATTGAGGTCATGTTCATCATTTTGGGAATAACTTTGGGCTAAACAAGTTGTAGTACATAATTATGATGGAATATTATTATACTATAAGAAATAAGGACAATAGTTTCAGAAAAACCTGGAAAGATCCATATGAACAAATGAATACAGATCATTTTACACAGTAACAGCAATATCGCAATGATGCCCAACTGTGTAAGACTTAGCTACAGTGATCCAAGACAACTCCAAAGGACACATGATGAAAAATGTTATCTATTCCAGAGAGAAAATTGAATAACTTTGAGTGCAAATTGAAGTCTTTTTTTTCAGATTATTTTTCTTGCTTTTTTTGTGCAACATGGCTAATATGGAAATGTGTTTTGTATGATTTCACATGTACAATTGGTATTATATTGGTTGCCTTCTCAGTGGGTGGGGAATGGAAAGAAGAAAATTTAAAACTCAAAATTTCTAAAAAAGTAAATAAATAATAAATGAAATGTAATTTCTTTACTATGAATTTCCAAATTGTTGTTTGAATGTCTTGATAAATGCAGAAATATTCTAGTGAGTTTTGTGGGTATTATTCTGTAGAATTTTTAAAAAGAAAAATAATTGAAAGTTACATGCAAATGGCACTTAGACTCTTTTATCATTTTTACTTCTCTGGAGAATGACATACTGATTTTTTTTTAAAGGAAGAGGTGATGACACCATATAGAAAATGTTAAGAAGCCTTTTTTTTTTTTGCAATCTGCAGTTTCTAAACTCATCTGGCTAAAAATCACTATTAGTGCTATTATTAACTCTTCTCTACAGTTTGGAAAAAAGAGACTTCTTTAACCAGAAAGCAAAATTTCATTTTAGGAGAATGTGTTTATTTTATCTCTGTGTTTTTCTGTGAATGATTTAGTAGAACTTTATTGCCTTCTTTAGTAGTTTTACCTGACAAAATGAGAAACCATCTCTAAACCTTAAAGTTTCCATTTTGATCAAGACAAAAATTTTATAATTAATTGATATTATGTAAGAAAATTTGTGCTAAATTTGCAAAGGAGAGATTTAGTGGAACAAAGAAAATCAGCTATGAAGATCCCCTTGGGTGATGATTGAAAAGAAATAAATGAATGTTGATACAGATACCTATACTCCAGCATTCAGCATTCTTCATGAGTGACTACGTTTGGAAAGTGATTGGGGAAGTACCTTTGCAAATCTGCTTGAGAAATAAAGCTTTAAAAAAAAAGGATTCTTCCAGATATTGCTAACAGCTGATTGTCCAGTTGAAGACACCAGGATGCTGATTCAAGGATGCTCATCTCTAATTTTAAGAAGCTAAACTGATCATTTTTCCTTTTTGAGGAAAAATGTTTCGCAGAAGCAGACAATTTCATAAAATAGACAGCTAAAATCAAGATGATGGAGTAAGAAAATCTTTATCTAAGTGGACATTAAAATGCATTGTGTTCCTTTTTTCCCATATGCAATTATACCTCCTAGAATTTACTTTACAGCAAAAACTGTGGTGCTATATCAATCATCACAGTTTTGCTCAAGAGAACTCAGTAGCGAAGGCAGGCTCATTTTTGCTGGTATTTTTCCTACTTTTGAAACCACTTAGACTAAGGTAGAATATGTGATAAAGTTGAGACTAAGATAATTTGTAGTCATTTATTTTTAATCCTGGAAATAATATATAGACACACTGATGGCAATTTTAGAGAATGTTTCCAAAGAAGAAACATTATAGTCTACACTTGAGGCCAAGCTTCCTCTCTACTCAGTTGACATTTTATTGTCTATATGTAACTCATTTAATTAAGCCAACAAATACATATCAATTGATTTTTTATGTAGAATAGATTTCATTATTATTTACCTAATATTAATGATATCAAGAAAGAATGGGGCGCAATTCTTTCTAATATATCAGTTCCTCAAAGTAGTTTATCAAATTTATCCGGAAGATTGTGGACAAGCAGATACATCATGACCCCAGCCTTGAATATCGTAAGCAGGACAGTGGAGTAAGGTACATATTCCACAACTTCAACAAGGATAGAGCACTAAACCTTGGAGTCAGGAAGACCTGAGTTCAAATCTGACCTCAGACACTTATTACTGATATAACTCTAGAGAGTTTACTCAACTTCTGTCTGCCTCAGTTCCCTCATCTATAAAACAGGGACAATATAACACCTCTTTTATAGTGCTGTGAACATCAAATGAGTTATTTGTAAAGTGCTTTGCAAACTTTAAAGCACTGTGCAAGTTGTAGTTATTATTATGACATCTTTTTTACCCTCATCATAATCTTTTAACTTCAAGTGAAAGGTAAATTGTCCACTGAAAAATATTGGGGATCATTGCTATGTCCTTATTAGAATGTGGACGTTGTAAGGAGTTAGGAGAAAAAGAAAAAGTCCTTTTCAACCAGGATGAGATGGAATGTCAATCTTACCATTAACGTAGGAATTTAGTATATTTTTCCTTTTTTAAATTCAGAGTTTAAAAAATCTTTAGCAGAAAATATATTTTATGCATCATACTCTATTTACCTGGCATTCCTAAGTGGTAGCCAGTGGTAAAGTTGGCTAAAAACCCTCTTTTGTTTAGTTCTTCGTCAGTGATGAAGAGCACCGTCATCTGGTTGGTAGTGGAATAGATGTCTTTTACAGGACCTAATCCTGTATACACAGCTGTTCCAAGGAAAAAGCAAATTTTTAGTAAATGCATTCAATGCATCTTGAAGAAACTATAATACCTATTTGGTTCTATGCCTAGTCATTTCCAACAAATATAAAAAAGCGGATCCATTAAACTAATATGCAAATTAATTATTTGCTCTTTCAGAAGATCATCTTTATGTGATGGTCCATGGGGTCATGGGGTTTTCCTTATTTGGCAATATTCCTGACATTTTTCAAAAAGTCTCGAGGAGATACATTTTGCTTACTGTGGTTCATGAGATCATGAGGACTCAAACACGATTAAATGACTGAATAAAAAATAAACTTGTTTATTAACAAACAAAACAAAGCATTTTCCTGATTTTTTTCTACTCCTTAAAAATATTCTGTATAGACCGCTGTGTTTTGAGTTTTAAGGATAATTGGATTTAATCTCAGATATTTCTGCATGAGCTAATTAGAAGTTTCAAATTCTGTGCTAAAATGATCCAATGGATAATACTTGCCCAACAATAAGGAGTCGTCACCTCCACCATCTCGAACTTCAACAACATCAGCAATATTTTCCAAGTCAAATGCTTCAAAGTGAAGTTGAATGTTCTTCCCTTTTTCAGCATTTAAGTACCAGACACCTAAAATTTAATAATTAAATGCAAAACTGAATTTAGAAGCAAATTTCATATTTTTGAATGTCTCAGAGAAATACCTTTGGTTGTCAAGGATTTTAGAACTCTTTCGGGGTTACTTTGGATTCCATGGACAACCAACTTCCTAAGAACTTTGATGACAGGCAACAAATGGGCTTTAAATACGCCATTTCCATAAAAAATATAAAATGAATTTGAAACAGTTTGCTATAATTTAACTATCATATTAATATAAAATGCTTTTTTTCCATTTTTTAAAATTATGAACTTAACAAATACCACAAAAAATAACCATTTTAATATATGTTGTAGAACAGGAGAGGAATATACACGAAACTGCAAATATGTGTGATATTTGTTTTAAAATGTCCGGCTCCAAACCCAACTTGAATTCTATTACATCGTAATATCTTTCAGGGAATAGACGAGAGATGATGCATAGAAGACAGGACATGGCAACTGATTATATGTGAGTGATCAGGAAGGGTAGCCAAGGATGACGTTTAGGGATTTGAGCCCTAGTGACTACAATGTATGGATAATCCTCAAAGCTGATCTGCTTTTATGTCATTCTTTTCCTCAGGTCTCATTTCATTTTTGGAGAGGGCCTGTGGAGCCCTATTCCTATCCCCTCTTTCCCTCCCAGGTGCCTTATTACCTAACTAAAAAAAAGAGAATTTCTTACAACAAACACGAATAAATAAAATAAATGACTACACCAGCGATGTCTGAAATTTTAACTTCATGGCAAAATTTTGGTCCTTGATTTTAAATAGATATGACTTACCTTCTTAAAGAAAACTCCATCCATGTTCACGTATTCTAGTGTTTTGAGGTTTTTTGGTTTGTTTTGGAATTCTGTCAAATGTTTTTCTGCATCTTGACTTGATCACGTCATAATTCTTTTTGTATTAACACGGTCCATTTTATTTATAGTTTTTTTTAGTATTGGAACCACATCCCTGAATATTTGGTATACGTCCAAGCTAGTTATGGGATAGACTCATTTGAAAATATATTCCTACGGCCTCTTTACAAATAGTTTGTCTTGTTTTCATATTGACAAAATGCCTTAAAGTTATTTTTTTTCATTTGTATCTTGGCTGTCTCTTATTTCCACATTTAATACTGTGTGGTACGCCTGGGGCTTGCCTACTTCTACAGGGAATACACATGCCCCACATCCATGGTTCAGATCTGCATGATCTAAAAGGGTCTGTGCTTGCTTTCTTCAGGTTCTGTATTTTTTTAAAGAATCTCCAGGGCAGTTCAGGCCAGGATGCGGCTGACTTTTAGCATTCCGAAGGAGCTTGAACTGACCCGAGATGTGGCCACTGCTTGCCTGGCCAGAGCTATATTATTGCTGTTCTTCCTTCATTTTTGGAGAGGACCACTGAGACCGTGGGGTGATGTCCTGCCTTGTGCATTAAGTCGTTCGCCTCTCCTCTCCCGGAGAATCGCCCAAGCCCATTGGCAAGACGATGAAGATGCTGGTGATGATTTAGGATGTCGGGCATGACTGGTCGCACAGCACCTGCCTCAGTAACCTTCATGGCCATTGGAACAAATCCTTTTCATCTGTCCTTTGCACACTCCCCAGATTCAGAGCAACACAACTACCTGCTTTCTCTGCTTTCTGCCAACTATCTCCTCCGTGCCTAAGCCACAGTTCAGGATGTGTTTGTAATCCTGCTCTTTGTTCTGTTTGGCCCCAGCAGGCCCATGGCTCCATTCTGGGTCTGTGACCCTAAAAAGCACCAGAAAAGCCCTGTCACTGCCTGCCATCTGCCCCCTGGCTTAGTCCAGGGCAAGTAGACCTCTGCCTCTCCCTCTAAGCTGACATGAACTTAAGAGATGGTCCATGGTGGTTTGTCCTTGGGTTTCCCAAGTGCCATTAGATCAGATGCTCTTCTTTTGTGAGGATCTTGGATGAGAGAGTTATGGAGGCAGATGGGCGTCGCTTCCACTTCATCTTGCATTATTGTGGTCAACCAAGATCTTTTTGGGTAAACTTGCAAATAATTTTTATGCCAAGCAAACCTTTGTGAGTATGAAGTTTTGACATTTTTCTTTTCTTTCATTACATATAAATGGTGGCATAAATAGGTGGCTTTATACACAGCATACAAGAAACATTGATTGAAAGAACAAAGATACGTTTTATATCATGAGCTGGGTAATTTTTGTCAGCCATATCCATTTTCACATTTCTGTGGACAGCTACACGCGCACGTCTTTGAAATAAGAAGGTCTCTAATCAGTAGCTTATGTCTTCCTAGGTGGAAGCCTTACATGAATTCTTTCACAAGAAATTCATTTAAAACAACGGCATCAGGTTAATACCTTTTCTTGACATACACTTTTTCCACAGAAGTCTAACTAGACGAATGACTATGGATTAGACGCTCCTGCTCTCAAAACAAGATTTTCCTGTCTTAATCTGGAGAGCAGTTGTAGAAACATTCACTAGAAGAAATTCATTATGATTAATGAGTCACCCGACACTTGGACAAAATCTGAGAACTTCAGTTCCAAAGCAAGATGTTCTTCTACTGAGAATAGCTGCAAGGTATCTTGTGTCTAAGAGATGCTCAATAAATATTTGTTGAATGAATAATGAATTAAATGTTTTATGTAGAGACTGTCTTCTAGTACACATCTCTGAACTGTTTTTTTTAGAGTAAATAGTACTTATTGCCCTTGGCCTTCTCCTAATAAACTTTGGTCCATTTCTTTGATTTAGGTAGATTTGGATAGCCCTCCTCCATCAACGGCTGTTGGTAATGCTTCCATTGTTTTCTCATTCATTTTTCTAGAATAAATATGTGGAGTATAGTTGATCTTTTCTAGTTATTGTGTTATTATTCATTGATAATAAACCCAGGTCTGCTAAGTCTGTAATTGAATTTTAAGGGAAATAATAATTTGAAAGATCTGTTCTCTGATGATAATAAAAAGTCATGACTCACAGAAAGCTTGATTGGGGTAGTTATTTGGATAATTCATAGAAGAAAAAGTTGTGTTTGGTTCCCAAAGTTCCACAGGTCCTCCACAGTCAGCTAAAAGAGCAAACATTGGAGATAGATTAGTAAATTGTTAATGGCAGAGAATAACAGAGAGAGTGGATGGTCTCAAAAGCAATGTCAAACTTTAATATGGCGATGAAGTTGACAAAGTCCTGAACTCAGTCTTTCTTTAGAGCTTTATTGGAAGTGTTAAGCTAGGATCAACCTAGGATCAACTAGTGGAATTGGGGGCAGATTTAGACAAACTTAAGAAGTAGGTGAAGTTTGGCTCCCCGCCCCCCCCCCTTCCCAACATAGGTATCCAGGATCGATAGGAAATTTAGTCAGTAAAACGTTATAATTTCATAAAGTTATAATTTTATTAAAAAGTTTATAATTTTATGGTGCTTTGTCTTTTAGGATACTTTTCATTTTAAAAGCAGCCTGACAGGAAAGACCAAAAATTAGTATGAACAAATTAATCATAATAAGGTTAATATCAGGTATAAAAAATAAATAAAATTGGGTTAATGGTTGTGGTTTGAGAAGAAATAAGGGTACTTGGTAGCATCTCTCAAATTAAACCACAAAATTAGCTGTCCACCTTGTCTGCAAGGTAACTCTGGCCTTGATTGGAGTGATTTTTAAAAATTAAATTAATAAATAATATTATTAATTGTTTATTTTAAATTTTAAAATACTTTTTAAATTTAAAAAATCCTTACCTTCCATTTTAGAATCAATACTGTGTATCAGTTCCAAGGCAGAAGAATGGTAAGGGCTAGAAAAGGGGGATTAAGTGACTTGCCCAGGGTCACACAGCTAGGAAGTGTCTGAGGCCAGATCCCACAACTTCTCTCAATTCCACAGAGCCACCTAGCTGCCCCCTAGTGTTGTTAATAGTGCCTTTAAAAACTATTCATTGAAGACACTCATTCCCAAGTGTTATTTCATTATTAAAAATGAAACTATTCTGAACTTGTATTTCCTAATAAATTAGTTTAATTACTTATCTCTTAAAAAATTCCAGAGGTAGATTATTAAGAATCTTTTTTGACTTTCAAATTTTTGAGATTCTTAAGAACTTTATTATGAAGAAAAAAAATTTGTTATAGAGATGACTATTAAACAAGGAAGCAAGGCAATCTGTAAATCCTTCCATTTGGAATTTCAGGTTCTGGGTTCAAAAATCCCAGGCAGTTCTCTTCTATTATTCCCTTCTTTAATGACGTTAAGGGTTTTTTGGAATAGAAAGCTCTTCTCCTGGACCTATGCTCCTTAGCTTGTCTAGTTTTGAGACTAGGATGCTATGCTGTTTTTTGTTTTTGTTTTGGCAGAGTGAGCATATATGCTTCTAATATTCTTGCTTTTTGTTTCTCTTCTTCACTTCTGTGTATTTGTTTCAGTCTATTTTCCTCTCGTTTTTTCAGTGAGACTTACCATTGTAGATTCCAGTTTTTCTATTCTCTCATTTTTTTCTGCACAAGCCTTAAATTCAGGTATCAGAATTCTTATTTTTCCTTTGAACCATTCAAACGCAGTATTCGAAGTTCCATGTTCTCCAATGTTGGAACATTTTCCTTTGATTTGCACTGTTTATTCATAGATACCTGAACTCCATGACTAGATCTGGAAGCCATCTTTCTTACTGTCGTTCATGTTTTCTCTTTTAATTATGTTCAAGGACTGTGAATTTTCTTCTTCTTGAAATCTCTAGTCATTCCAGTCTTTTATCCCCTCACTTTCCCTGTCACTCGCACTTCTGGATTCCTTGGGGCTGCTTCTCCGATGGTCTCACCCTCCTCTCAAGCGGAGCAATTCATCCTTCAGTAGCCTGGATCTATTTCCACAGGATTTTGCGTGATTTGAACTGGTCTCAGCCAGATAGTATTCTCTTTCCTTCAAAGGTGGTGGAGCCAAAATGACCCCTCCCAAATTCCTGTGACTTCCCCACTCCCTCTAGTCCTTGGTTCAGAGCTTCGCAGCACCAGGGCTTGTAGGTTGTGACCTGTGGCTGGCTTTGGTTCTGGATGATTGTGGCCCCTTGTTGCCAGGAGTGTGGGGAAACAGTGATCGATGAACTCAGTGGCGCTTTGGATTCTGGGTGTTCTGGATCAGTAGGCAGATAAAGCAGCTTTCTGTTTTGTTTAAGATTCTGTTTGGAAGACGTTGGAGCGATTACAGGAATCGGAGAGAATGTCCCGTCCTCCACGTGCTCCTGCTGCTCTCCTAGAGATCTGGCTCTTTTACTTGTAAGTCAAAGTTGCATCTCCTGTTTTCAGGTTTCTGCGCCTTCTCATTCAAGCAGATTTGGTTGGGGTCTTTTGGGGACTGAACCAGAGTCGTCGAGTGTTTGAAGCTGAAACAATAATAACTACCAAATATGAGAAACCTTCGTAGATGCTGAAGATTCTCTGTCTGAGTTCGAGTCAGGAGCACTTACCTCCTCTAAGTCAGTGCTCACATTGTTGTGATATCACACGACCACACACTAGAGCCTCCTCGAAACTGGCATGTGTTGATGGATGTTGGGGCCATTTCCCGCTCGCCAACTCAAAGACTTTCATTGATCTTTCTTCATAATCTTATGAGCTTTCCCATGTACAAAGCTGTCACTGAGGTACACATACACTTGCAGGGAATTTCTATTTTGAATTACTTTCTCCCTCGGTTTTCCTCCTTCTTCCAGAGCCATCAAGTCCAGTGGCAAGACTGAAGTCTGGATGCCCATTGATGGTCCAGGGCACAGCAGATTCCCCGGGTGTCCTCCCTAGTCTAAGCGTTCTGCGGCACCCATTTGAACTGCCTTCATGATCACTGGAACAAATTATTCTCATGTGCCCCTTCCACTGGGGGAATCTCCATAGGCTTGTCCAGATACTCCCTCTATTCATCAAAGGCTTTAAAGCCCTTTAGCCACTCTCACCCTGATTTAAGCTCTCTTCCAGGGCTCTTTTTTCTGGGGTTTGGCCGTAGCTTCTTGGAATCACCAAAAGTGGGTGAGAAGCCAGCTCACACGCCAGAGGGGCTCGTCCTCCCTGAATACCCCATACCCACTTTTATAAACAATATGGCCTCGCCAGGTATGGGCTGGCAGCGATCAGTCTCCTCTCTCTCCCTCCCAAAGTCCTCAGACTTCTAGAAGGCCTCCAATTCTTTCATCAATCAGTCCCCCTGCAGAGAAGGGGCTGCCCACGTATCTGTGACGGCTCTGTGTCTCAATAAAAGCGTGAGATCCTTGAGGACAGGAAACACATCTACGTGGCAAACAGAACCATCCCACTAAAAAGCCAACCCGAGGCAATGCAAACTGATGGGACCAGAGAAGGGTAAGAAAAGTGATCTACGTGTCTGTAGAACTGAGTAGACTTTACACAGTTGAGATGAAAAAGTGTGTTAGAGTTTACTAGTGCTGAATGCTAAATCGGACTTTTCCCGGAACTAGGCTCTTTAATATTCATGCTGTAGTTCATTGCTGTTATTATTATCCGAGAACACACAAGGAAGGCGAATATATCTTTGAGTTCCTAGCTAAAAGTCTGAAGAGCGGCCAGGAGTTCTATACTTCAAATGCACATTTATCACCTACGTAGAGGTAAGTAGCTTAGGACACTCATCATCCAGAGTAAGGTAATATGCATTAATGAACATACGAAAGGTGCCAATTCTCTGGATACTCTTCTTTATGGAATAGCCCCAAGGAGGCCACCAGTTTTTGTTTTAAAACCCTTCTTTTCCATCTTAGAATCAACACTGTATATTGGTTACAAGGCAGGAGAGTGGTCAGGGCTAGTGAAAGCGGTACGTGACTTCTGTAGGGCTGGAAAGTGTGGGAGGCTAGATCTGAACCCAGGACTCTGGTCTCTAGGCCTGCCTCCGAATCTACTGAGACACCTACCTGCTCCCAGGAAATGAATTTTGAATTCATGTTATCTTATCATTGGTTTAACAAGTTTTATGGGTGTCTCTCCAGATACAAAACACTGGAAAAATCTGGCAAATTTCTTATCTACAAATTCCTTTTGTGCTTCTATCATTGACTTTAATAGCCACAGAAGAAAGCTTTCATGTGATCCTTAAGAGAACAGCCAAAGCTCATGAAATATCATTTGGGGCATTTTAGTTATTTGCTATTTTTAAACCTGCTTCTGGTAGCTGGGGGAAGAGTTAAATTGAAGTTCTTGATCGGTTCAGGGGCTGGTAGTTGCCCGATGCTGAATGCTAAATAGGACCTTTCCCTGGAACGAGTCTCTTTAATATTTATGCCGTAATTCATTGCTTATTCTGCTGATAGGCACTTCTAAGCTAACACAGACAATCTTTTGCAAAAAATGATGGAGCTTTTGCTTTCAGCCTGCTGCTGCTATATACTCAGGTTGGAATCCGTCGGACTGTGTGCATTATCAGGGAATTTACGATACTTCCCTGGAAAATGGAATGGTCTTTTGGAGATGAAAAAGTTTTAAAATATTTGGGCCTTAACAAAAAAAAATTCCCTTTAACTACTCATCGAAGGAGGTAGATGAAAAGGTTTTCAGGTATATCAAATAATTAAAGCCACGAGTCGTCAGCTTGAACTTTGGTGAGGATGTAAGCGATTCCTTGATTTCTCTTTACTAATGTGAAACCCACCCAATATAGATCAATATTAAGATTTACATTTAGTTGAAAAAATAAACTGCACAAATACGAGATGGGGAAAATGTGCTTAGATGGGAGTTAATCTGTACTCTATTACAAACATGAATACTATGGAAATGGGAATTGAGTGATAACGCATGTATAATCCAATGCGATTACTTGTCAGCTCTGGGAGGGGGGGAAAAGAGGGGAGGAAGACAACATGAATCATGTAACCATGGGAAAATACTCAATAAAATAAATAAAAGAACAAGAAGTGAATCTGGAAAGGATCTGAGAGTTTTAGGAGTCGGCAAGTTCAACAACACAATTCAGAATCTATGATTGCAAGGATGTAGAGATTCTTTCAATGAATGCAAGTCATAAACCAGCTAAGACAGGGAGTTAGCAGCCTGCGAAATGCTGTGACTTGCTTAGGGTAATATCAGAGAGGATACTTGAACCCAGGTTTTCCTGATTCCTAGCCTAGAACGCTATATGTTACCTTGTATCTCCTGAAATATGGCAGGCAAATAAGTTAACTTGATTTTAACTTCATTAAGAGAGGCACACATTATAGATGTTCTTAAGCTAGCCTCAATTGTGCCTACACTTTAAAATCCCTCTTTACTGATACAAGTTATCAGCTCCTTTAAAACAGAAGTCTATAATTCAAAATCAGACTCTAACATGAAAGTGTCAACATGGGGAACAAGAGAAAATGCATATTCAGCAGGGATACTTACTAGGAAGTTCTGCTGGTGGAGTGGGAACCGGAGTTGGTTCTGGATATGCACTCTTATTGCAAATCCCACTTGCTAGGTTAAGGTCATCCAATGCTATGTCACTCCACATTCCATTTTTATAACCATCAATAAGAACCTGAAAATGGGAGATGGGCCGGAAGGTAGAGAAGATATCAATTCATAGATTTAATAACAAAGAGCTCCGTCTGCACTGGAACCATTCCACTAAGTTACAATGCTACAGACAGGCAAGGTGGCTTTATTCAAAGAAGCAATAGTCAACTAGCTACAGTGTGGGGGAAGTTATTATAAGAGCTGCCTGACCAAGCTACTCATGCCTCTATTTGGTTTGAAATTCCCAATATTAGAGAGAAAAGGCAGGAATATTATCTATGAGAAGATAAGATTATACTGCGCAATATACACATGTTATCTGGGAGAGGGAAAAGGTATATCAATTTTCTCCCATTAGAACATTAAAATTGATTTATCGGATTAGCTAAAAATCAGTAAAGTCTTACTATGTATCATCAGGGATATAGATGAGCTTATGTCAAAGCCTTATGATCACCCAAACATTTTGGCGCGTGATGTGCTTTTTTGGAGCTTTTCAGTAAGCACAGCAAGACTCTTTCCCCCGAATCACACAGAGCAGGGGAACAGAACTCATGCACATAGGCACCCAATTCTCATCTAGCCTATTAGGCTTTCTTGCTCTGACTCCTGATGGTGCTGCTAGTCCTGTGGGATGAGGGATAATTTACAAATAATGACCAAGAAGTTTAATCATGCTCTGCTTTTCAAGGCTTATTATTTGCTTCTAAGGAGAAGCTAGAGTTTCATCAGGGTTATTGGCTACAGTTGATGCCTTCAAGCTCCAAAAAATCACTTTCTTCTCTTTCCTGAGATGTTAAAAAATATTATTGATTACTTTTCCATTCAAGATTATATTTTATCATGTTTTATAAATTTTATCTATTAAGTTTATAATGAATATTTTTTTCTCTAGATCATCATTTAAAAAATTAAATTAGATTACATTCTTATACTCTGAAAAGCTAAAAGGGAATACAGAGGGATACATATATTTATAGCATGCTTTTTATTGTAGCAGAAACTGGAAATAAGTTGTGCTCATCAACTGAGGAACAGGTGGACAAAATATGGTATATTAATATAATGGAAAATTATTGCACCATAAGATATGATGAAAGGGACATACTCAGAGAAAAATCGGAGAGAATTTGGGAGTTTGAAATCACATAAAGTGAAGTAAGCAGAGCCAAGATAACAATTATATAATGACTACAGTAATTTGAACTAAAAAAAAATCTGAAATACTTCATAAGGTGCAGTGACTAGCTATTACTCCAAAGGGCAGAAAATGAGATATTCTTCTCACTTCTTGACAGACTGGTGATAGATCAAAAGGGAAGAACAAGATGCCCTTTTTGAACATGTGCAATATGTTGATTTATTTTGTTTGACTAGGCTTATGGATTTCAAAAGACATTAGTTTTTGTAAGTCTTTTGAGGAGAAGAATCAAGGGAAGTTGGAATGTTAATAGGAGGGCAGGAATACAAGAATAAAAACATCAGTAAAACATTTCAAAGGAGAAAAGAGGAAAACAGGAGGTTCAGAGGGATATGGAAAAAGAACATAACTTTGGAACTAACATTATGTTGGAAGTATTAGCTACCTAAAAAATGAATAAGCTATATATATTATAGAGGTTCACAGTTCCATATATGATCCTCTTTTCATATTCTTCCCTAAAAATGAAAATGCTCATATTTGTTGGTGTTTGTCAAATTTGAAATAATAGCAAAAATATTAAAACCATTAACATCTAAAATATATATTGTATTTTTCTACTCAGAAGATGGCAGCGTAGAGGCAGCAAAAGTTCAGACCTCTGAAAGCCCTTCTTCACCAATTAAAAACAAAATGCTCCTAGGGGACTGAAAACCAAATCTAACAACAGGACAGAGTTCAAGGAACCCTTCTGTCAGACTCAACTTAAAAGGTACCCCCCCCCAAAAGCCTGAATTCAAGAGCACTCGGGTTTAAGGTGAAGGAAGAAGGAAGATCCCAGGACCCCTCCCCCACCTACAGTACTGAGCCTCCAGCAGTAGCTGGAATCTCTAGGCAGGCAAGGGCACTAGTCTAGAGGGAGTACCTGGCGGGCAAAGCTGTGCCAGGCTCAAGGCTTTGAACACAGGCAGCAGGGAGGCAGCTGGAGGAGAACCTCAAAGAAGACAGCCCAATCACAGCTGAGACACTCCATATTGCCCCCCTTCCTGAGGTTTTGGCCTCAGGGCACATCCAGCTTTGCAAGTTCAACTCCACTGGGCTTAATCTTATCAAGTCTTCAGAGGGAAAGGAAGCTCAAGCTCCAACATACCTCCCCCATAGACTGCTCTGAAAGCTTTGCTGACTAAGCTCCAAGGGTAAAGGCTGACAGAAAAGCCCAAACCCACAGATCCAGCACATAATGAGAGGAGCAAGACTACAGGTGATTACAGGGGGAAAAGAAGGGGCAAATATGAGCAAAGAACAGAAAAAAAAAGAAATTACAATTGACAGCTTCTATATAGACAATGAACAAAGAAAATGTAACAGAGGAGGATCAAGGAACATCAAGCAAAAATACAGAAACTCCAGCAAATTAGACACAGGCTTTGGAAGAACTCAAAATATAATTCAAAACACAATTAAGAGAGGCTGAAGACAACTGGGAAAAGAACTTAAAAAGCAAGATAAGTCATCTGGAAACAGAGACACTTGAACTAAAACAAGAAAATAGTGTCTTGAAAGCCAAAATTAATCAGCTTGAAAATGAGGCAAAGGAGATGAAAGATGAGGCAAATAAAATGAAAGATAACCTCCAAAGAAAATCAGACCAGATGGAGAAGGATGACCAAAAAGCCAGTAATAAAATTCAGTCTTTAAAAATCAGAATACAACAATTAGAAGCAAGTGACTTCAAAAGGCAGCAGGAAAGTATAAAACAAAATCAAAAGAATGAAAAAATTGAGGAAAATATGAAACACCACATTCACAAACAGAAGATTTAGAAAATCAGTTCAGGAGAGACAATTTAAGAACCATTGGTCTATCAGAAGACCATGACAAAAGAAAAAGCCTGGACATCATCCTACAGGAAATTATCCAAGAAAACTGCCCTGATATTCTAGAACAAGAGGGAAAAGTAGAGCTTGAAAGAATCCACATATCACTTCCTGTACTTAATCCCCAACTGACAACACCCAGGAATATTATAGCCAAATTCAAGAACTACCAGACCAAGGAAAAAATATTACAAGCTGCTAATAAGAAGTCATTCAGATATCATGGAACGATAGTGAGGATAACACAGGATCTGGCTGCATCTACACTGAAGAACTGAAAGGCATGGAATATGATATCCCAGAAAGTAAGGGAAATAGGTCTACATCCAAGAATCAAATACCCAGCAAAACTAACTATATTCTTACAGTATGGTCATTTAATAAAATAGAAGAATTCTAAGCATTTATAAAGAAAACACCAGACCTGAATAGAAAATTTGATGTGCAAACACAGAAATCAAGAAAATCCTCAAAAGGTAATTAAGAAACGGGGAAAAAAAACAAAACAAAACAAAACAAAACAAAAACACTTTTCTTAAGGGACCCAACAAGTTAAAATGATATGTATCCCTACAAGAAAAGAGGATATTGGTAACTCTAAAAAATTGTTATTATCACCTGGGGAGCTAGAAGAATTATACTTAGAGGGACCAGTGACACACTATGATGAAATGCCAAATATATATATATATATATATATATATATATATATATGTATATGTCTGTATGCAAAAATATATATGAGAATATATATATATATATATATATATATATATATATACAACTAGACTTTAAAAAGGTTAATACTAAGAGAAATGGGAAAAGAAACAAAATGGGGTAAATTTATATGTCACAAAGAAGTACATGGCGGGAGGAGGGGAGAACATCAATACACTAGAAGGGTAAAGAGGTTAGAGATAGGAAATACTCAATTCTTAAAATATATATTGTATTTCCTTGTATAGAATTTTGAAGTTTTATGGAACCAAATATTCAAATAATCCAAATTTTGTTTCAAAATCTGACCTAAATTTGGAATTTAGGTTTCCTTCAATGGAAGGGACATTTCCTGAGCAGCATAACTCTTAGAGAAAGAAGATCATTGCCCATTTTTCCTACTCAAAACTGGTTCCTGACACATGTTAGGAAGAAGAGAAAGGTGGCTACAGATATAATATAAAGAAGCAAGATAATTTTATTTTGCATTTCACTATAATAGTAGTGTGTAGGACTACTATTTACCATAACTGACTATAATTTGTTTTAACATAATTTATTTTCATAATTTAATATAATTTTTCCCCTCTTCCCACAACATGGGCTAGGTTTAGGCCTCTCCCTTTTACCTTTTGAAATATGGATTGGCTTTCCCTAATTTTAAGTTTTCCCTAAAAAGGAGACAAAGCTATTCCCCGGACCTAATTGGCAGAGGCTTCTCTGATGCAGTTTCCTGGCCAGCTAAAGGCATGAAAAGTCACAACCACATGTGAGTTAGGCTTAAAGAATGCCTGAAGACCAGGTGAGTCCCATATCCTTTAACATCTCTTGTTCTGATGAACGGACACTTCCCAAACAGGGAGATGTGGGATGTGGAGGCTAAAAAAGCTAGGTACTATTATATTATGGCTGCATATCTTTACTGTGTTGGAGGAAAATAAAGATCCTTTTGTTAACTATTCAATGACTTGTGAGTGCCTCATTTCATCTAAACATCAAAGAGTATTGGTATTAGAGTTACTTCCAATTTATGGATTACTCATAAGAGTGAGAATGTGATGGGAAGAGCCTTTGCTTATCAGAGAGCAACAAGTTTATTTCCCTTCTTAAGGATCCAAGTCCTCAGAGTTATGCCATCAGCTCAAATGCTTTTTGTTGGGTGACATTCCCTCTTGTTTATTGCTAACAATTTATCTGACTTTGGTCTCTAAAATGACCAATATTTTTATTTCCACTAATTCATCCATATAAACATACACCTTTTCAAGGATTTTATTAATTTTTAAAATGAGAAATGACAGTGTCTGCAAGTCAAAGGAAAGACATTTTCACTTTGATTGTTGATAAACACGTCAGATCATATTATTTTAAAATGGCTTATGGAAGATAATGATCATTAGGGGGTTGGAATAACTTTAACAAGAACAGGTCATGCCAAAAGTCTCCTTTGCAATATCCTCATCCAGATCATGCCTTCAAACGGAAAGCATCCCTCAGTCCTGTCCTGGGCTCTCCTCTCTTCTCACTCTATTTTCCTTCATTTGGGGAGCTTTTTAGCACCATGGACTTAATTATCATTTCTAGGTTGATGATCTACTTATTCTACTCCAATCTCTCTGCTGAATTTGCCTCTCCAACTGCCTTTCATACATTTCCAACTGGATATCTAGTACATATTTAAAACTCAGTATGTCCAAATTTGAATTATCTTTTCCTCTTAACCCTCTCCCCCCTTCCCTCAGGCTCACAACCTAGGAGTCATCCTGGATTCCTCTCTCTAACCTCCCCTATCTAATCTGTTTGCTAAAGTGTTTGAGTTAACCTTTGCAATATCCCTTCTCTCCTCTGATACTGTCATCACCATAGTTTGGGCTCTCATCACCTCACACCTGCTGGTGGGTCTTCCTGTTTGAAGTATCTCTTCATCCCAATTTATCCTTCACTTAGCCAATAAGCACCAGGCTGATCATGTTAGCCACCTACTCAAACTCTGGTGGCTCCCTATTGCCTCTAACATAGATTACAAAATGTTCTCTTAGATATAAAAAGTCCTTCATAACCTAATCCCCTCCAACCTTTCCAGTCTCACTCTTTGACCCAGTGACCCTGGTCTTCTGGCTATTCAATGAACAAGAAAGACACTCCATCTCAGCTCTGGCTGTCCTGTATGTCTGGAATTCTTTCACTCCTCATCTCTGTCTCCTGATTTCCCTGGCTTCCTTTATTCATTTATTTTAAATTTCATTTATTTTTATTTAATTAGATGATTTAGAATATTTTCCCATGGTTACAAGACTCATGTTCTTTCCCTCCCCTCCACCCACTTCCTTCCCATATCTGATGCACAATTTCGCTGGGTTTAACACATGTCATTGATAAAGACCCATTTCTATATTATTAATAATTGCACTAGGGTGATCTATTAGAGTCTACTTTCCCAGTCATAGCCCCATCAAAACGTGTGATCAAGCAGTTGTTTTCCTTGTTTCTTTTCCCACAGTTCTTCCTCTGAATGTGGATAGTGTTCTTTCTTATATGTCCCTCTGAATAGTTCTGGATCATTGCATTGCTACTACTAGAGAAGTCCATTACATTTGATTTTACCACAGTCTCTGGTTCTGCTCCTTTCACTCTGCATCAATTCCTGGAGGTTGTTCCAGTTCACATGGTATCCCTCCAGTTCATTATTCCTTTGACCACAATAGTATTCCATCACCAGCATATCCACAATTTGTTCAGCCATTCCCCAAATGAAGGGCATCCTCTCATTTTTCAATTTTTTGCCACCACAAACAGCATAGCTATGAATATTCTTGTACAAGTCTTTTCCTTTATTATCTCTTTGGGGTACAAACCCAGCAGTGCTATGGCTGGATCAAAGGGCTGACAGTCTTTTAGCACCCTTTGGGCACAGTTCCAAATTGCCCTCCAGAATGGTTGGATCAATTCACAACTCCACTAACAATGCATGAATGTCTGACTTTGCCACATCCCCTCCAGCATTCATTACTTTCCATAGCTGACATGTTAGCCAATCTGCTAAGTATGAGGTAGTTTTGATTTGCATTTTTCTGATTATAAGAGATTTAGAACATTTTCTAATGTGTTTATTTATTTATTTATTTATTTTAAACCCTTACCTTCCGTCTTGGAGTCAATACTGTGTATTGGCTCCAAGGCAGAAGAGTGGTAAGGGCTAGGCAATGGGGGTCAAGTGACTTGCCCAGGGTCACACAGCTGGGAAGTGTCTGAGGCCAGATTTGAACCTAGGACCTCCCATCTCTAGGCCTGGCTCTCAATCCACTGAGCTACCCAGCTGCCCCCTCTAATGTGTTTATTAATAGTTTTGATTTCTCTATCTGAAAATTGCCTATTCATATCCCTTGCCCATTTATCAATTAGGGAATGGCTTGATTTTTTTTGTACAATTGATTTAGTTCCTTATAAATTTGAGTAATTAGACCTTTGTCAGAGGTTTTTGTTATAAAGATTGTTTCCCAATTGGTTGCTTCCCTTCTACTTTTGATTGCATTGGTTTTGTTTGTAGAAAACCTTTTTAATTTAATGTAATCCAAATTATTTATTTTGCATTTTGTAATTTTTTCTAACTCTTGCTTGGTCTTAAAATCTTTCCTTTTCCAAAGATCTGACAAGTATACTATTCTGTGTTCATCTAATTTACTTATTGTTTCTTTCTTTATGTTTAAGTCATTCACCCATTCTGAGTTTATCTTGATGTAGGGTGTGAGATGTTGATCTAAACCTAACATCTCCCACACTGTTTTCCAATTTTCCCAGAAGTTTTTGTCAAATAGTGGATTTTTGTCCCCAAAGCTGGGATCTTTAGGTTTATCATAGACTGTCTTACTGAGGTCACTTACCCCAAGTCTATTCCACTGATCCTCCCTTCTCTCTCTTAGTCAGTACTAAACTGTTTTGATGATCACTGCTCTATAGTGCAGTTTAAGATCTAGTGCTGCTAGGCTACCTTCCTTAGCACTTTTTTTTTCACTATTTCCCTTGATATTCTTGATCTTTTGTTCTTCCAAATAAACTTTGTTATTGTTTTTTTCTAATTCTGTAAAAAAGTTTTTTTGGTAGTTTGATGGGTATGGCACCAAATAAATCAATTAGTTTGGGTAGGATTGTCATTCTTATTATATTAGCTCATCCTACCCATGAGCAATTAATGTTTTTCCAATTATTTAGATCTAGTTTTAATTGTGTGGATAGTATTTTGTATTTGTGTTCATATAATTCCTGTGTTTGTCTTGGTAGATAGATTCCTAAGTATTTTATTTTGTCTAGGGTCATTTTAAATGGAATTTCTCTTTCTAATTCTTGCAGCTGAGAAGCATTGGAAATATATAGAAATGCTGATGATTTATGTGGATTTATTTTGTATCCTGCAGATTTGCTAAAGTTGTTGATTATTTCCACTAGCTTTTTGGTTGATTCTCTAGGATTCTTTAAGTAAACCATCATATCATCCACAAAGAGTGATAGCTTGGTCTCCTCATTGCCAATTTTAATATCTTCAATTTCTTTTTCTTCTCTAATTGCTACTGCTAGTATTTCTAGTACAATGTTAAATAATAGAGGTGATAATGGGCATTCTTGTTTCACTCCTGATCTTATTGGGAAGGCTTCCAGTTTATCCCCATTGCAGATGATGTTTGCTGATGGTTTTAGATATATACTGTTTATTATTTTTAGGAAAGGCTGTTCTATTCCTATGCTTTCTAGTGTTTTCAATAGGAATGAGTGTTGTATTTTGTCAAAGTCTTTTTCTGCATCTATTGAGATAATCATGTGATTTTTGTTGGCTTGATTGTTAATATGGTCAATTATGTGGATGATTTTCCTAATATTGAACCATCCTGACTTCCTTTAATTTCCAACAAAATTCCTATCTTTTAATGTAAGCTTTCCTCAAGTCCTCTTAATTCCAGTGCTTTCCTTCTGCTAATTATTTCTTATTTATCCTGTACATAGTTTGTTCTGTATATATTTGCTTGGCTATTGTCTCCCCCATTAGATTGTAAACTTCTTCAGTGTCCTTTGCCTCTTTAAATCTCCAGTGCTTAGCACAGCATCTGGCACATAGTAGGCAATTAATGAATATTTACTGTTTGATTAATTCCATGAAGGTCTTGATTGAGTTTGAATAGCTAATTAGATGCTGTGAAGAAAACAAGTCAGTATCAAGTTTCTAAGTTCAGAAGCTTCTTGGAATATGTATAAGAAAAGCACATGTACACAGGAGTATAAGTAAAACAGGTCATGTTACTGAGAAGGAAATGGGAAATTACAGAAAGGGTTTAGGACACAGAAAAGGCAATAGAGGCTAAAAGGAGCCCGGAGGACAGAAATGCAATCAAAAGAGGAAACAGAAGGAAAAGTGAGGAAAGGCACCGAAAGGAGAGGGAAAGAGCATATTCAAGACCGCATCCATAAGTTATTGTGATTTCAGGAGTGTTTGGAATATTTTCTTTTAAAAAAGAGGTCATTTACTGCTTCTGTCTCTGGTAACTGAAATTCTATCAGTAAAGACCAATTTCTTTGTTTTAAGCATTATCGCTTTGTTTTCAATGTAAGCATTCTTGGGAAAGAAGCACATTAAAACCGTGACATTCATTCATCATATTATTTCCAAACTTGCTAAAAAGGGGAGTGGGAGGAGGGAATGTGTACATATAAGCTAAAAGAAGGGTTCCTTTGTGGACAAGCAGATCTGAGTGGGCACTTGGAGGGTAACAGGTGTAGGCAGTGAAAAGACAGTTTCCTGATCCAGGACAATGTGGAAATGGGAACAAAGGAAGGTAAGCAGAATGGGAAGTCAATCAGTTAATAAACATTTATTAAACACCTTCTATATACTAAGTGCTGAGGATTTAAAGAAAGTTCCTGCCCTCAAATACTTTATAATCTAATGGGGAAGGACAAAGAGAAAACAACATATACAGATAAGCTACTTATGGCATAAATAGGAAATAATTAATGGAGGGAAGGCACTAGAATTAAGAAGATTTCTTGTAAAGAGTAGTCTTGTATAAGTTGGAATTCTATCTGGAATTTGAAGGAAGCCAGGAGGTAGAAATGAGAAGGAGACAACGCTAGGTAGAGGAAATAGACAGAGAAAATGCCCAGTGGAGTTCCTTGTTCGAGGAATAGCAAGGAAGTCAATGTCAATGGATCATGTATCAATGACCAATGTAATGGATCAATGAAGGAAGTGGAATGTGGGATGTACGAAGACTGGAAATATGGGGGGAGGGAGGGTGGGCTAAATTATACTAGAGCTTACTGAGATGGTGGTTGACATGGTTGGTCTTAAGGGAGATTCAAAGACAACAAACATTGACTACTTTATCTTCATCATAATGAAAATCATACCAAATGAATATTTTTCCCTAAGGATAGCTGGGGAGCAATCAAGAGAGGCTGAGTGTAGGCAATGAGGCAACCAGGCAAATTTGTAGTCCGTCTCACAAACGTTATCAGTTTCCTTAGACCTAGATCTAGGGGCAGGCAAGTGATGGAAACACTTCTCTGGTGCTGTTTTTGGAGTTTTCTTGGAAGTATGAGTGAACCGTAGGTTAGACTCCACATCTACAAGTGAACATCAGCAAGTCCAGCCATTTCAGGGGTTCATGTTTCCCAGGACAGAGGACTTCCCTTCCTCACCACACAGCCTTACCTTGCCACCGCCTGAGGTTTTCGTCAATGACTGTCTTAGATCTGAATTTTGAAATAAATTTAGTTATCATGAATAGGATGGCAGATGGGGAGATGTAGATGAAGAAAATAAAAAGAAGTCCTAGCAATAAGGCTCTCCAGTCACTGAAAATAGCGATTGTCTTCTTACCAACCTCAAATTCAACGTTTTCGTTTATCGTTACTTGTCCATAATTCCACGTTCGGCCATAATTTCCTTCTTTTTGAAAAATTGTCTTTTCTGCATCATTGGTGCTGATATTGATGCTTAAGCGATAGACATTCTCACCATACATATAATACCTGGATGAGAGACATAAAGGTTTTGTTCTCCTTCCAAAAATAGAAGCGTAACAATGAAAATCAATAGTCCAAGAGCAGGGAATTCCTCTCCAAGAGCATCAGAGTGAGAGTGAAGCAGGCAGAGTACTAAAAGAGGGTTCTGAAATTCAGTAAACACGTTTTCGGGGATGAAGTGGTACAAGAAATTCTGAGAATCCTCTAATGTTTGGCATATTTTTAGCAGCTGAGCTAAAGTTCTTACAAATAGTTCAAAAAGGATTCCTAGTTTAAGGAGGCGTGATACTAACATTCCCCAATATGTTATTAGTGGGAAGAATGCTGAGTTTGGAATCAGAAGGTCTGGGCTAAAATTTGAGCTTTTCCACCTTAAGCCAGTTGAAACTTCTCTTTGCTTACTTTTCTCATCTGCAAAATGATGGAGTTGGAAGAAATAGCCTTAATGGCTTCCAGGTTCAAATCCAGGATACGACCATCTCTTCCAGGTCTAATCTATGTTCCTTGGTGATAAATGTTTTATGGAAAACTTGAAAGGAAGTGTAATGCTGAGATCCTGGTCCTTATTAAGCTCCTTCTAAATAATTAAGGAATGAGGTAAGAAGTGTTAAACAATAACATTTTTGTAGCTAAATTATTAATTACATGGATTTTACATGTTTTCTGAAACATCTTTAAGGCAAATATTAAGGCATTCTTTAGGGGAAATGGGTGCAATTCTACAAGCGGGTGTCTTACTGTTTTCTAGTACCACTCACAAATAGTCAAGTAAATTTAATTCGGTAACTTTTATTTTCTATTGTATATAGAACTTCTTGTGGCAAGAAGCTATTCTTTGTAGGTTGTAAGTTTTTTAACATTGGCAATTGCCGACAGGTAACTAGAAAAGCTAATTATAAACTATATTAGAAATGTGATTAAAAAGAGCTTTTTCATTTCTAAGGGCATACTACAAAATAATTTTTTAAAAGTATAAACAATAATACAATGGAAACAGCTAGGAGGTGGAATTTGGAATCAATAAAACATGAATTCAAATTTAGCAAGTCACAACTTCATTAAGACTTTATAGGGTTGTATGGATCAAATGAGAAAAAATATGCCATGTAAAATAAAAGAACTGGCTATTTTGACATTTATATTGTCTACATTTACATTGTAATGTGATCACATATTCAGGAGGGATTATAAGTAATTCACAGTGCATATATATAAATTATTAAAATTTATAGTACACATAAATTGTTAGAATTTTATTCAGTGGAATTATATCAGTTGCTCTGGAAACTAGGGCTGTGTTGGCTAATCTACGGCATGCATGTTGGAGGGGGCTGCTCCCTTGCCCCTCTCCCCATGCACCTGAGGACATGTCTCTCAGGACCCAGCCCTCTATCTAGGAAGCCCAATGGGAGAGCTCCTCCCTTCCCTGTCTGGGGTAAGACAGAGGGGGGAAGGCAGGGCATGAGGGTTGCAGTTTGGGCACTTGGTTCCTAAAAGTTTCACCATCACTGCTCTAGGGTAAAACATTAATTTAGCCACTTAAATATTTAAAATGTTAAAGGCTGTTCATTTTTTTACTCAAAAATTCTGCAGGAGCCAAGATAGCAGAGTAGGAGAAGCACTCATCCATGCTCTCCCCACAGACCCCTCTAAACAACTTTAAAATAATGCCTTAAACAGAATTCTGGAAGAGAAGAGAACAAAAGATCAAGGTGAGGCATGTTTCCTGCCTAAGACAACTTCGGAGGTTGACTTGAGATCTGTGACACAGACATAGAGGCTGATCCAGAGCTTCTACGGATACAGCATTAGTGGTGGGACCAGGGACAGAAGCATCAGCTTTGTGAGCTCTCAAGTCAGAGGCAGTAACGGGACATTGATTCTGGCCAGAAAGAGATTATAGCCCTTAGTAACCCTTGTAGTATTTGCTGTACTCTTTTCAGTGTTAGAGTTCAGAGCTTAGAAGAAGCATCTTCAATCAAGGGGATCAGGGCCCTGAACAACTGTATGACTTCTGGTTCCAAGGGATCAGGATCCATGGAGAGCAATGCCAATTGTAATCCCAAGGGATAAGAGGCTCTTCCTGGGGAAGGACCAGCGTGCACACTGGGAGAGCAGTGAGCACATCATTTTTCAGACTGTATCACCTTAGAAGCATAAACAAATACTCACTCATCTCCTCCCAGAACTAATTCTGAAAACGGCAACATGAAAAAGCCTGAAGCTTGGGACACCCCTCCAGCCTCTAGCACTGGGAAGGAAACTTTAAGTCAAGAAATAGGTTGAAAAAATGAGCAGATAACAAAAAAAGGACTTGACCATAAAATCCTGCTATGGTGACTGTGAAGATCAAGACACAAACTCAGGAAAATGTTGTCTAAACACCTATAAGCATCTCCTCAAAGAAAAATATGAATTAGATACAAGTCCAACAAAAGTTTCTAGATAAGCTAAAAACTTATTTTCAAAATCAAATAAAAGTAGTAGAGGAAAAATTGGGTAAAGAATTGAGAGAGAAGGAAGAAAATGATGAAAAAAGAATAAATAGCTTGGTAAAAGGCACAAAAAACCCCCAACCACTTAAAAAAGCAAAATTGGCCAAATGGAAAAAAAGGATTAAAAGAGAAAATATTTTCAAGCACCAGAAGAAAACCATTCAAGTAGGAAACCATGGAGTCACAGTCAAAATCACATGAGGTTTAGGAGCTGTCATGTTAAAGGAGCAAAGTACTTGACATATGATATTCTGAAAAGCAAAAGAACTAGGCTTACAACCAAAAATGATTTACCCAGCAAAACTGTGCATAATCCTTCAACTGAAAAAAATGGATATATAATGAAATAGAGGGATTTTAAACATTTCTGAGGAAAAGACCAGAGCTGAATAGGAAATTTAACATTCAAACATAAAACTCAAAAAGAGGCATAAAAAGATAAACATGAAAGAGAATTCATAAGGCACTCAATAAGGTTAAAGTATTTCTATTTCTAGATGGGAAGACAATAAATTTAACCTCGAAGAACTTTATAATTATTAGGGCAGTTAGAAGGATTCTATATAGTCAGAGTGTGGGGGGCATGAATAGGTTATGTTGGGATGATGTTAAAAAATGTAAGGCAAGGAAAGAGGGATAACATGGGAGAAAGGGGAAGCGAGAGGAAGAATGGAGTATTAGGATTGATTAAGCCACAGGGCTAATGAGGACCATGTAGGGTAATTGGGATCTTAGCAGCTAAGGACAGGGTAAAGAGTAGTGGGTACGGTTTCTTTAAGGCCGGACAGAATCTTGGGAAGGTGCCTGTTAGAATTCTGGGTAGCCTGAGCAGGGGGTCTCTGGGAAGTATTTTTTTTCCCCCTAGGAGGAGGTTGGTGTCTCTGTTCCCTGGAACACTGGAAAACCCAGTGCCAGGTGAAGGAGGAAAATAGGTTAGAGTTTCTGGAATAAGTTTGTGGGGAAAATTAACGGAAAACAGAGAGGGGCAATTGTTCCTCCTGGTGGCGGCTGAGAGGGCCAAGCCATTTTGAGGCCTGCTAAGGCCAAAAAACCTAGCCAGACCCAGAAGAGCTGGTAGTTGACAGAGAGAGTGAATAACTGAACTGATTTAGAGCTGAAAGAGATCTGAGGAGACAGTAAGCTTACTTATATAAGAAAAGAGAGAGGCAGTTTTTTCCCCTCTGTGTGACTGCAGAGTGGGCGGGGCCTTTGAGGCCTACCAAAGACCCAGAAGCCTGACTAGGCCGAGAAAGTACTGGGAGTTGGAGGAGTGAATGAAATGATTTTTAGAATAGGTTATTTAGCATAGATTCTGGAAATCCAGTTCCGGGATAAGGAGTTGTAAGTTAGGCTCAGGGAAGCTTGAGCAAGAAGCAAGTTCTTGCAAACTAGAGGGAAGTATTTAGGGATCCTAATCCTCTACCTTCCTTCCCTTTCCTTCCCTTTCTTCAAACCTTTCCCAATACTTATTAGAGGTTTTTTTACATCTGTCTCCTTCAGTTATCCATTGTGCAGGCCCAAACACTTACCCAGAGTTCCCCCCACTTAATATTCCTAGATGACCATTCCTGGCTGTTCCTAATTGCAAATTCTTGGCCATTTCTATTGATAACATTCTCGCCGATAGAGTACAATTAACAGGAGAAAATTATCTCACCTGAAAGAAGTGCAGGAGGAAAAGCTTGTCCATTGAAAGGGGAGTGGTGGGTTGAGTCCATCTCTCATTTAAATTGGTTCAGAGAAGGAAAACTAGATACACACTCAATCGGGTATAGAAATCAGAAGGAAAGTAGGAGGGAATGATAAAGAAAGAGGCTGCTCTAAGGATAGGTCACGGAAATAGGTGGCGACTCCAAAGATACTGGGCTCAGAAGGGCTCTGGGCTACCATGTTGTATCAATGTTGGACACAACTTCAACTCACAACATTATCAAAGCTTGGAAAAGTTGATGGATCGTAAGTATTTCTGCTTAAGATGTCAGAAAGTGTAGAGGCACAGTTCTTGATAACTGGCCAAACATCAGCTTCTCCAAAACACATGTGAATGATAAAATGACTCATTTTCCTAGTTAAAAGATAATTATCTGCTTATTTTGGGAGTGTATTTGTTGTTTCAGGTAATACATTACTTTTTACAAATTACCTTTTCAATGACAGACCATATATATATATATAATTATTTTGGTATACTTTTATTATTAGATTTCCCTGAACCCCTTCCTTCCCCCTTTGTCTTTATGTTCCCTTCAACACAATTTTTTTTTTAGTGAAGGAAGTTATTTAAATTAAAAAAAATTTTTTTCCCTTACCATATAGTGTGTTTGCCTTAGCACTGAGGAGCAGGAACTTAACAATAACTTAACTTAGCAAATTGATACAATTCCCTGACTCTGACTGAATAAGTTCCTGATTAAGTCTTAGGATGATTGTCCAAGAAGACCTGTTTTACTGTCCATACACTTAACTGTTACTTAATCAATAAATACATATTATGGGCCTAGACAGGGCAGCTAAGTGGATAGAGTGCCAAGTCTAGAGTCAGGAAGTCCTATCTTCCTGAGTTCGAATTTGGCCGCACTTAGTAGGTGTGTGACCCTGGGCAAGTCACTCAATGTAGTTTGCCTCAGTTCCTCATCTGTAAAATAAACTGAAGAAAGAAATGGCAAATCACCCCAGTATCTTTGCCAAGGAAATCCCAAATAGGGGTACAAAGAGTCAGACATGATTGAAATGATCGAACAGCAACAATAACGATGGGTTTGGTAGTTACGGCTTTGGGAAATATTCTTTATGACAGCTCTGAGTCATAAAATTCAGAAGGCTTTCTTATTCGCTGCCCTTTGAATTTCATATTCACGTTATAAATAATGTAAGTCTGACTTACCAGAAGCTAAGGCAGACTGGATCTGAAGAGGGAACTAAAGAGAGACTTGAAAGCCGCACTCTTTCTTTTCTGTCTCCTGGCCCCGTTGGGGTAGAAATATAAAATCCTGTTTGAAAAAGAAAAAGGTTATTTTGATTTCAGCACCATTTTTCATAATTTAGAATGAAATTCATTTGCAAAGTGTGACTGTTCTACAGAGATTCAAGATGAAAACCAA
Source organism: Monodelphis domestica (assembly GCF_027887165.1). Classification (NCBI taxonomy): domain Eukaryota; kingdom Metazoa; phylum Chordata; class Mammalia; order Didelphimorphia; family Didelphidae; genus Monodelphis; species Monodelphis domestica. The sequence continues at coordinate 5,634,405 of NC_077230.1, forward strand.
TGAAATATTGACTACTTGAATTTAAATCACCACCCCTTGGTTCTAAGCCTGGTTCTGCCATCTATCATTAAATGACCTCAAAAAAAATCTGGTTTTATATTTATAAAACAAAGATCTCAGATAAGGTGGAAGACCCAGGTAAGATCTTTTCCAACTCCAAAATTCTAGCTTTACATAGACGTACACTGCCATGGTGCCACTAAAACTTATTTTATCCGAGTTCTCCCAAGATGATGATTTTAATTCAGGAACTGAGCAAATACTTCTTAGCTGTTGGATGTCAACCTGTAGGGTTCCTTTATCAGTTCAGATATCTTATGCAAACATAAATGGACACCAAATTGGTTCCAGGATTGAAAATAAATAAGAGAATGGTTGGAGTGTCTTTGAGAATGTGCACGTTTTCTAGGGAGCCCAGCCATTTCCCTGGGATAAATGTTCCTCTTTTTACACTAAGGTGTTGATAATTTTATATCTCTACAGTCATGGAACTTTACAGACTGCAAAGAATTGAAGTGAGGAACACACAGGGGATGGAGAGGTAGCTGGAAGTCCCACTCCGGTTGCATTATGTTACGAACAAAGGATTACACAGGAGAAGCCGTGTAAAGGGTGTCAGGTCTTTAAAAAAGGATGTTTTTCATGTAGTGGAAGGGAGGGGTGAATAGATGAATGAGAAGGCATTTATTAAGCACTTACTATGTGCAAAGCAGTATATTAAGAGCTGGGATCCAAATAGAAAAATAACATCGCTTGTGCTCCTCAAGGTGCCTTCATTCAAACAGAGAGGGTCAGCTCCAGGTCGGTTGGGAAAGCCCTGTAGTCCTCAAGGTGGCATGGCAAAACCAATGAATAACTTCCCATTCTCCTGACCTTACTCACTCCCATACACCCTGATCATGTCACACAGGCCTCCTGCTTCTCCTTGTAGCTACTTACTCTGGCTATTTTCCCTGCCTGCCTCCCAGGCCTTGGAATTCTCTTCTCACCTGCTATGTCCTCACCTCCGAGGCTTTCTTCAAGTTTTGGCTAAAGTCTCACCTTTCTTTGTCTTTATTCATTTTAGTGCCTTTCCTCTGAGACTGTCTCCAATTTATCCTCTATGCGTGTGTGTATAATGATTTACAAGGAAACCTCATGCAGGAAGGAAATGGAACTTTGGCTGTCAATGGGGGATGGGGCTAGAACCTCCAGCCAAGAAAAGCAGATGGACAGTTGGAAAGGAGTTCTTTTTCCCTTCTGAACTAAAAGGGAGAAGATCAACTTGCTGAGCTTAACCTGCTGTTATCCCTCATCATTATGAAGAACTCAGATTAGCCATCTTTCCTCAAAAGTGGTGGATAGAGACTTTTTCCCTTTGGGAAAGACAAGAGACTATCTACCCAGAGGATTTTCCATTGATATCTTCAATAACTGTATCTCTCTACATTAGGAAATTACACCAGCCTGACTCCACAATGTCCTCAGACCTGAGTCCTCAAACCCCTGAAGGGTCTTTAGGTTGAAATAGAAATAGGGACTTCCTATTTTTCCCTCTTCCCTACACCTACCAATCCTCAATCTCCAAACAATAAATAGATCTTATTAGTTCAGAAGAACTGAACATACCATTCTTCAAATGTACTAGGGGGATCAAGATAATATCCATCCAGGGCAGAAAACAGAAACCAGCGACTGAAGGGGATTTCCTATTTACCTTTCAGCTCTGGACATTGATCCAATCTCACCTTCTCTTGGGTAGCTCTGCCTGGGAGAGGAAGTGGTGCTTCAATTTATCTGTTCCCTCCCTCTCTGAGACCTGTCAAGCTTTGGTTCCTGATCGCCTACTAGTACACATACAGTATTTGCTTGCAAGTTATCTCCCTCATTAAATTGTACTTGGTACACAGCAGATACTTGATAAATGCTTGTTGACTGACTGACATTACACTTCCTCCATTAGGATGAGAATTCCATCCTTATAAAGACTTTCCTGAATGCTTATTTTGTATTTACCTTTCTGTTTCTCTTTACCGCCTTACTTTATATGTCAAAGTTTTGATTTAATCTTTTTATCAAGAATGCTTTGAAATCCTCTACTTCACTAAAGATTTATTTTGTTTATCATGATAAGTTGTTGGTGATAAGCCTCTAACTTCTGCCTTTAGAATATTGTATTCCATGTTCTAAACTCCTTTATTATAGTAGCTGCCAAAGTATGTGTGATCCTGGCTGTGATTTCTTGCTTGGTATTTGAACTCTTTCTTTCTGACTGCTAGTAGTGTTTTTTTTCTTAGACCTCAAAGCTCTAAATTTTCTCTTTGTCATTCTGGAGTTTTCATTCTCGGTTTCTTTCAGGAAGGTGATGGATCAGTTTATTCTATTTTCATTTTGCACTCTTATTTGAGTAAATCTGGACAGATTCCTTTCACAATTTTCTGAAGTATGATATTCAGGCTCTTTTTTGGTTATTGCTTTCAGGTAGTCTATTCATTCTCAAATTCTCTCTCCTTGATCTTTTAGAGAGGTCAGTAGTTTTGATGTAACTTAAATTTCATTCTTCTTTTAATCTTTTGACTTTATTTTAATATTTCTTCTTGTCGCATTAACTTTTGCTCAGCCCATTCTATTTTTCATTTTACTTAGGGAGAGTTCTGTATTTGTCATTTCAGGCAAATTTTCTTTCTCTGCCTTTCTTGCCAAGCTTTCATTTCCCCCCAATTTTTCCTCTATCATTTTCATTTCATCTCCATTATTTTGAACATTTATTGCATTTCTTTAAAGAATTTCTAATTGATCTTCTTGTGGCCAATCTATTTTTTCCATTGACGCTTTTTGTTGTTATTTTTGAATTGTTCTTTTCCATATTTGTGTTTTGGGTGTCCCTGGAGTCATCTCTCTGTCTCTCTCTCTCTCTGTCTCTCTCCCCCCTCTCTCTGTCTCTCTCTGTCTCTCTCTCCCTCTGTCTCTGTCTGTCTGTCTGTCTCTCCCTCCCTCTCTCTTCCTCCTCTCTCTCTGTCTCTGTCTCTGTCTCTCCCTCTGTCTCTGTCTCTCTCTCTCCCTCTCTCTCTGTCTCTCTGTCTCTGTCTCTGTCTCTCCCTCTCTCTGTCTCTCTCTGTCTGTCTGTCTCTATCTCTCTCTCTGTCTCCCCCTCTCTCTCTCTCCCTCCCCCTCTCTCTCTGTCTCTGTCTGTCTGTCTGTCTGTCTGTCTCTGTCTCTCTGTCTCTGTCTCTCTCTGTCTCTCTGTCTCTGTCTCTCTCCCTCTCTCTCTCCCTCCCTCCCTCTCTCTGTCTGTCTGTCTCTGTCTGTCTATCTTCCTCTCTCTCTCTCTCCCTCTCTCTCTCCCTCCCTCTCTCTCTCTGTCTGTCTCTGTCTGTCTGTCTGTCTATCTCTCTCTCTCTCCCTCCCTCCCTCTCTCTGTCTCTGTCTGTCTGTCTGTCTCTCTCCCTCCCTCCCTCTCTCTGTCTCTGTCTGTCTGTCTGTCTCTCTCTGTCTCCCTCTCCCTCTCTCTGTCTCTGTCTGTCTGTCTGTCTGTCTCTCCCTCCCTCTCTGTCTGTCTGTCTGTCGCTCTCCGCGCCCCCCCCCCCCCCCCCCCCCCCCCCCGCCCCTTTCTCTCTGTCTCATTCTTCCAGCCTTACTTCTCAGAGTAGGCCTTTGTGTCACAGCCAGGCCAGTTCGAATTGCCTTTTCCAAGGATCATAGAGACAACTGAGGTGGGGCAGCTGCAGACTTTCACTGGGCTCTCTGCAGTCAGACCAAGGGCAGCTGAGAGGGACCTCTGCTTTCCTGAGCTTTCCAGTCCTGGTTTGGGCTTAGCCATGGCCACTCCAAAAGAGAAGAGGTGACGATTCAGAGCGATCGTGCTGCTGACGTGCCTCTGTCGGAGTCTACAACATCCTCTTGGGGTCCTGCTTGTCAGCTCTGGTCTGGCCAGTTAATTAGCATTCCTTGACCAGGTCACGCAGCCAGCACGTGTCCGAGGGCAAGTCTGACTTCAGGCCCAGCGTTCTATCTGCTGCGCTTCCTTGGTGAACTGCCTGCTTCCTAGTAAATACTTAATAAACATGAGTCCGTTTGTGGACTGACAAAGTTTTCCCTCACTTTTACTCCATCTTAAATGCATTTGGTAAAACAATCTTCCTCAAGGCCTCTCTTCTATTCAGTGAATGCCAGTGGCTCGGGTGGCCTCTGAGAGCAATAACGATGAGTAGCATTTCCGTATGAGTCCGTCGTCTACATGACACTTTCTAAACATTTCACTGGAGCCTCTCAATCAACCTAAGAAGTTTGCGTTCCTCCTCAAAATTAGTCCTTTAATTCTTTGTCTCTTGTACAGTAATCACTAAATTAGAGAAAATCTTTTCCCAAAAAGTACAATTCTCTTTATGCCCTTCTTTGTAAGCATCATCGTTAAAAATAGTTGCAGCGAGCAGAAGCTTCTTCTCACCTCCCTCCCCTTCAGATCCGCACAAATTCTGCCATCAAAGGAAAAGCGCCCGCTTTCTCCCCGACTACGTGGAGAAGACGACGCGACCTTCAGTTGTTTTCTTTCGAAATTGTCCACAAGTTCCTTTGTTTTCTGGTTTTCCAACACATCATTTCCCCATATCTCTGGCTCTTAAAACTGTACTAACAGGATCCTCACTCTCTGTGGGACGCACTACATTTGCAGTTTTATTCCATAGGCATTTCTGTGTAGACACAGTGATCCCTGATGGAAAAGAAGCGAAAGGGTGGACAATCCTTTTTGTCTTTGAGTCCCTGCACGTGGCCTATGTTGTTTAGTTGTGTCTGACTCTTAATGGCCCCATTCTTGGCAAAGAGACTGGAGTGGTTCGCCATTTCCTTCCAGCTTGTTTTACAGATGAGGAAACACGGGCGAATCAGATGAAATGATTTGCCCAGAGTCCCCAACTACTAATTGCTGAGACTGGATTTGAACTTAGATCTTTACCCACTGTGCCATCTAGCTGCTGTGTGCATAGCACCTACTAGGCATTTAATACTGGCTCCATGATTCTCATTGACAGGTTCTAAACCCTATAATAAACAAATTACCGTTTTTATAATAGACATGCTTTTCATTATTCAACATTTTATGGCCAATTTTGTGTTTTCATGAATAAATCCTCTGGATAGTAACTTAGTGCTACTGAGAATTCAGTGTTCTTTACTTGAAACAGAATTTGTAAGAAGGCTTTAGAGCTGCACATTCAGAAAATCACTTTAGCATCTACGTTTCGGACAGATTAAAATGAGGAAACAATTTGATCAGTTCACCAAAAAAGTATTCGTTGCCTATTTAATACTTGAGCTATAAAGACAACTTATTTAATTTTTCTTTGGTTAAGGACGAGAACAGAGATAAATTATACCTGAAAAATTGCCCAACGTATGGTCATAATCTGGTCCAGTCAGAGGGGGGAAAGTATTTCCTTGAATTCTTTCCCATTCATTGTCATCTTTTAGATCTTGGATCCAGTAACAAAATCCATCCTCAAAGTTGCAGTTAATCTTGTCATAATCTGCAAATAATAAAAATATAGAAACTTTCATGCTGTAGTCAGATTTCAATCCAGGACCTCATGCCACTAGTCCTGCCTCTCAAACCACTGAACTACCTCACTGCTCCTGACAAAAGAACATTTGAGTCTAAGTGACACTTTAGCATTCGAGGCTCTTCAACTGACTGTTCTATACTGTTCTGTTGGATTTCTTCTAATTCTCAAGCATAGACCTTTGGCAACAAGAATCCTCAGAGGCAAGGCAAGAGAAGGAAAAATATTCTAAACATAAGAACCCACCCACTCAAATAGCAAAGAATAGCAAGTTGTTGATAAAGAACCTTGAGCTCTGTTACTCTCTCCATTCTCTTCAGATTCTCTGGATTCGATGACCAAGACTGTACATATGGCACAGGAATGACTCCTTCCTGAGCTCAGTTCGGCAAATCCCTCTTGGATATTTGTGATTCTCAAACATGGGCATCTCAAACGTCACATTTGCAAATCAGAACTCATTATTTTCCCTCCAAAGCCTATCAAATCCTCTTCTGAACTTCATGATTTCCCTCAAGGACACCATCATCCTTCCTACTCTCCACTCAATCCGCATCATCTTCTTGTTTTTGTATATTCAATTTAAAATAGATTGTTGGATACAATAATAAGCAGATTTCTCGTTTTTCTACATTTCTGCAAGTCTTTTCCATTTCCTATTCAATTATGTTGTAAGCACTCATTGTATTCAAATTCTATGTATTTCCATGGATTCTGTGGATGGTCTTAAAATTCTGTGCATTTTCTCACAGAAAGGTACTCTAGAGAGAGCAGATTCTCAATGAATGCTTATTTGGTGAAATTCATTAAATCTGGCTCTTATTTTCTATTCTGTCTCTAGTTCAGTTATTAAAAATTATTATCAAGTTAAAGATTTTGCAGCTTTGAAACTTCAGGTGGGAGAGAGGAAGCAATACTTACTGCTGAGTTCATGGCTATTAAATTCAGAATATGTTGCATTAAAACCACCGTAATCATTTTCATTAGAATTTATGAGAAAGTTTACAGTTGCCTGGTTAGAAAAAATGTATATTGTTCCTGGATTAGTCTCTGAGAGGGAAGCTGTAAGAGAAAGCAAATGACTATTTAAAAAAGGGGGAAACATTTGCTATTTTTCTGTATAAAACAAAACAGTGAATTATATTAGCAATATGTATATTAATGGGATTATTTTTCATGAAAAAAGGTCAGCGAACCACAAATAAACTGAAAATTGTAATCCTACATCTGAACTTTACCTACATTAAGCATGTATGTATACACATAGGCACTTGGTTTTTTCATATAAATATATACATGAAGCAAGCATTTCCAAAATGATAAACCTGCATTATTTGTCCCTTGATATGTTCCCCTCCTTAAGTATCATGTGTTACTGAGCAAGGAGACAAAGTAGTGATACCACACAGCAAGTGTGGAAGATTCTGATATATTCATGCAACATTCTGTATGGAATCTTGCCATTAGACTAGCAAAGTTTTTGATAATAAACCCTAACATTTAGACAAAGAAAAAACATAATTTTTAAAAATCCTTACCTTCCATCTTAGAATCAATACTAAGTATTGGTTCCAATGCAGAAGAGCAGTAAGGGCTAGGCAATGGGGGTTAAATGACTTGCCCAGGGTCACACAGCTGGGAAGCATCTGAGGACAGATTTAAACCCAAGACCTCCATCTCTAGGCCTGGTTATCGATTCATGAACTCATAGCTGCCCCCCAAAAACATATTTTGAAAAGATAGAAAGAATAATTTTGAAACCAGAATGGAAACAAAGGACAAAATGAACTGTTTCGAAATACAACCTTTTTATTGCATTATGGTTTATCTCTATAATCATACCTCATTAAGCTTCAGTTTCGATGGGATATAGACTTTCCTGGTGCTTAAGTCACATATTTGTACAGTTATTATTCCACAGTACGGACAAAGTCACTATTCTGTATCTAGTACAATGAATCACTCAGAACCGGAGAGTTCAAACACATAGTTTTTTGGTTTTGTTTTAACTAAAAAAATGACAATATCCTCAGTTAAAAGTGCTTCCCAAAGCGGCTGGCAGTTCAGGAAGCTAAAAGTTGGTCATAAAAACCTCAAGAAAGGTAGTTAAAAGAAACGGAGAAGAAAACCTTCCCATTCCTCTTGCCTAGAGTGCCTATAGTTGGATTTCAGTTCAATTCCTACACCTCTTGAAGCAAGAGGTCAATGTTAACCCCAACTGTTCAATGTATGCACCATCATTCCTTGTTCAAGACAGTAATGAATGGCACTGTGGGAGTATGTGCGTGTGTATGTATGTTTGAGTGTATTAGAAGAAGCAGAAGGTCACTCCTGCCCCTACAATCCCACTAGTAGTCCAGTCCAGGCAACCACGAATGAAGAACTCACATCCTGGAAACAGGACCTCCAGATCCCCTGTCCCACTCTGCTACTTCCTTACTGGAGAATCACTTTTCTCCTCACAACCTCAATTTCTTTAATGGAAAATTGGGAAAACTGATACAGTACTTGCACTATTGATTTTACAAGGTTATTGTGAGAAATGTGCTTTGAAAATACTATAGCCTCATAGAAATAGGAAGTATTCATTACTGCTCTCAACTGGACCAAAAGTAATTCCTGGAAATATCAAGAGGAAAGATTGCAGTATGCAAGTTTCATAAAATAAGGAAATGATATATGAATTAGAAATGAAAGTGTTAGTATTCTTACAAAATACTAAATAATTTAAGTTATGCAAAATACTATTTTATTCCCTTGTCAATATGCTCTACAGTTGCTTAGAAGAAATAATTATTTCTTACCCTGTCACTCAAGAATTTTCCTTATTAAATAGTTGATATTTTATGTTTTAAATTTAATTATAATCTAAAATCTATTATCTTAACTTTAAAAAATTAAACCAACATAATTTATCTTAATATCAAATTTCATTTCTGACACATACTGGCTGTGTGACCCCAGGTATGTCATTTAAACCTCTCTCCTTAGACAGATATGTAGGCAACTCTGTAAGACCATCTACTGTATGCAATGAACAACTATGATTCCAGATGAATAATCATGAATACCTATTGTCTATCAGAGAAGTGATAGGCTCAAGACTGAGAACAAGGCTTTCATTTTTTGAAAATATAGACAATATGGGAATTTGTTTTCCTTATCTTTGCATATTTTTTTTAATGGGGAAGATGGGAGGGAGAGAAAATACATTTTTACTAATAGAAAAAGTAGTTTTTCTCTCCAATTTTAAATCGACATTTTCACTTCCATTCTACCTTAGCTATCAAAGGGAAAAAAGCTGTTTTTACCTCTTTTCCAAATGTTCTCTTTATCTAAACTTAGCCTTCAATGGGAAATATGTTCGTGTTCAAATTAGCTACCAATAAGAAGACTGTAATTCATTTACTTGTAGATACGATAAGCACTTATTGTATCTACTGTGTAGCAGAACACTGTGGAAGGTGCCCTAAGAGAAAGTTTAGTTAAGACATAGTGCCTGCCCTAATGAAGCTCGAAGTTAAGTAGGGAAATAAAACTCAACTCAAACCACAACAGTACTAAATAATCTATGGTAAATTCATTAGTGAGGAGCAAAAGAAATTGTTCTATTAGGTTGGAGTGGAAAGATCTCTACTGCTCTAGGGGATCAGGGAAAGACTGATAGAGCAGGAGGCATTTGAGCTGGAATTTGAAGTATGGGTAGATATTAAACAAAGGAAGTGAGGGAGAGAAGAAGCATTGATAGAGGACTTATAGGTGCCAAACACTTTCACAAATATTGTCACATTTGTTCCATTGCCAGAAAAGTTGTATTATGATGACCATTTTACTGTTGGAGAAACTGAGATAAGCAGAGGTTGAGTAATTTGATCAGGGTCACATTGCTAGAAAGCATCCGAAGTAGGTATGGACTCAGGTCTTCTGGACTCTAGACCCAGAACTCTATCCACTGGACTATCAGCTGTCTCCAGCTGGGATTGGCAGAAAATGATCTGGCAAGCTTAAATAAGAGAGTGAGCAAAGTTCAGAGGAAGACGCAAAGAGGATGTAAAATACTAATGGGGTCAGATAGGGTCTGTGTTCCTCAGATTTTTGGAACACATGTACTTTTTCTCTTTCTCCCAGGCTCACTTCCTTTGCAAGTGTATGTTAATAGCAATGTACTCCAGCTAAGAATTAGTATAGTGACACAATGTACCACACAAACAGGAGTCAATCATTTTCTTTTTTAAAATAAGTGTTCACTGATGTCTTCTGTTTTTTATTGCATCATGTTTTTCCAGTGTTCCTCAGTCTCACAATTCCAGGGAGTCATTCCATATAGTTTTTTTAAAAAGCAAAACCAAGAAAAATAGAGGAAAAACCAACAAATCTGATCAATATGTTGAGAAAACATGAAAATGAAAACATGCATCATCTTCATTATCTGTTGACTTCCCACCTCTATGAAAGGATGGATTGGGGGCAGGGGTATCTTCTCATATCTCTTCATTCAAGTTATGCTTGAGCTTGATAATTTTGCTATTTTCATTTTTTATTTTGTGTGTGTGATTGTTTTTTCTAGATCTAGTCCTTGTGAATATTGTTTTCTTGAGTCTGCTTACTTCACTCTGTATCAATTAATGTAGATCCTTCCATACTTCTAGATAGTCATCATGTACATAATTTCTTGAACATTCAACAATATTAATTTCTTTAAATCTCAATAATATTCCACTACATTTATGTGCCATATGTAAGAGAGGAATTTGCAAAAGAGAGAAATCAGATCCAGTAGTGCAAGGAGCAATCCATGTGGGGGAAGAGCAGAAGGAAAAAACTCAAGATTCCAGTGAGAGAACAGAAGCTGTGAGAACTCAGAAACAATCAGCTCAACTCTCCTCCTCCAGCTGAGAGCTTGAGAAGAAGATCTTTGAGACTGGAGGTCCCTCTGGACATCAACTGTTTCCTAGTAAACCCCTGAAATCTCTTATTAAGCTCAAATATTGTAGACTGGACTTTGAAAGAAGCCAACTACTGAGAAAATCCTCTCCTAAGATTATTCTCCACTTCCCTTTCCCCAACTTGTCCTGAACTTCATTTTCTAACTAGATTGGATCAGGAGCAGGGACAAACCAGCAGCTGACTAAAAGAGGGATCAAGGCTGATAGCCTAGACCCCGGAGATTTGGGGGGGAGGTCAGTCTGCCAGTCCATAGGGATTCCTGCTACCCACTTTCCTCACCAAATACCCTCATCTCTCCTTTCCCTGAGTAATCCCTATTAAAGTATCACTACTTAGATCTGGTCTGCCTATTTTCTGACACTGAGGAAGGGGACTAAAGATTTTGGGGGAACTATACCTCTTCCCAAACAGGAGGGTTAGCTTAAACCCTAGAAATCCAATAGCTAGATCCAAAGAGCAATCTTTTCTCCTGGGCTGAGGAGAAATCTCAGGTCTTAAGGGAAAGAAGTGGCATTTAGGGTATTGGAAGGACCCAAGTCTGTCCTGCCTCTCAACAATACCTGAGACCAAGATGGGAGGCAGTGAGTCATTTCACTGAAGCTCTTGCCTCTAAGTTAACCTCCACCTTCCAGGCCCACTCTGAGGAGATATACTCAGTCCCCAAGGAGACAAAACTGAGTTACCTTTCCCAACTCTGTCTCTCTCTCTTATATAGATTAGTGTAATTTCTTTGTCAGGATTTTGTAGAACATTCTTGAATCAACATCCATTACTTAACTTCTTTGTTTTGTCCTTTCCAGATTTAGATATTTAGGGTTATATTTATCATATGACATGATTCTGGTAAGGTTCATTTTCAATTTTTAAGAATAATTGGTAGAGTATGAATACTTACTGTTCTTTAAAAACTTGATGCAGTTATCATCAGGACCAGGAGTTCTGTGGGGTTTTTTCTTTGCTAGTTCCTTTACATCTAGCTAAGTTTCTATCTGGTTTTCAGATACCTGGGATATTTTATATTTTTTAACATAATTCTCTTTTTTACCTTAGTTTTATTATGATAAAATTATATACGAGATTCTGATTTTATTTTTTCTGCCTTTTTCATGATTTTACATTGCTTATTTACTAATTTATTGATTTTATTTTCTGTTAGATGTTTATCAATTTATTACTCTTTTAAAAAGCAGTTCTTATTTAATACTTTTATGATTTTCTGAGGGTTTTTTGTTTCCAGGTTATACATATATTTCCCCATGTTATTTTTAATATCTCTTCTTTTACATTTATTCTTAGCTTTCTCATTTTTTTAAAGAGTGCATTTAATTCATTAGTCTTCTCTTTTTCCCTTGTGAATGTATATTTGCAGGGATATGATTTTTTCCATGAAGTCTTCTTTAGTTGCATGACCTAAATCTGAAATTTTGCTTCATTCTTTTGAATTTCTTTCACAAAATTATTCATTGGTTCTATGATTTGTTTTTAATTCATTTGTTATTTAGGATTTCATGTTAATTCTCCATTTGAGTAGGTGTCTTTTGTTAGTGGTCACTGAAAAAATGATTATTTTCATTTCCTTATGGTCTATAAAGAACACAATTTCTCTGTCTTTTTATACTTGTTTATAATATCTGTGCCTTATCACATGGCCAATTTTTTTAAAAAATTAACTTATTTGGTCAATTTAGAACATTATTCCTTGGTTACAATAATCACATTGTTTCCCTCCCTCCCCTCCACCCACCCTTCCCATAGCCAACATGAAATTCCACTGGGTATTACATGTGTCCTTCATCAGAACCTATTTCCATGCTGTTGATGTTTGCACTAGGATGTTCATTTAGAGTCTATATCCCCAAACATATCCCCCTCGACCCATGTAATCAAGCAGTTGTTTTTCTTCTGTGTTTCTAATCCCACAGTTTTTCATCTGAATGTGGATAGTGTTCTTTCTCCCTCCGAGTTGTTCAGGATCACTGCATTACCACTAATGGAGAAGTTCATTACATTCAATTGTACCACAGTGTTTCAGTCTCTGTGTACAATGTTTTCCTGGTTCTGCTCCTCTCACTCTGCATCAGCTCCTGGAGGTCGTTCCAGTCTCCATGGAATTCCTCCACTTTATTATTCCTTTGAGCACAATACTATTCCATCACCAACAGATACATGGTCATTTTTTTAAAAAATGTTCCATGTGGTACTAAGAAATGTGTATATTCATTTTCAGTCCCCTTTAGAAGATGTCATAAGTCTTCACTTTTAGCTTGCCTTTGCCAGTAATTTGTTTAGTATCATATTATCTTTTTTGTTTGTCTTTCTGTTAGACATCAAAAACTGAAGGGCAAGTGAAGTCTCCTATTATTATTGTGCTTATTGTATATATCTTCTCATAGTTCAGATGTTATTCTTTTATTAATTTGGATGCTAAGACATTTAGAGGGCATAGGTTTATTATTGATATGGGCTTGTTGCCAATGGTTCCTTTCAGTATAACATAATTTCCTCATGTCATCCTTTTCATTTTTTAATCTTTGGGGTTTGGGTTTGTTTGTTTGTTTGTTTGGTTTTTGCTTTGTCAGATAACATGATTGCAACTCTGCTTTTTGGGATTCATTTGATGAATAGTGCATTTTTCCTACCCCCTTAGTTTTATTTTTTATATGTCTGTTTTTAAAATTCTTGTAAATATAGATTGTAGGATTTTATTTTCTTAACCAATTTGCCACTCTTTTTTGTTCTATTGAATTCCTTGATCCATTCACATTGGAACCTGTAAGAATAAGGTTTATATTTTCCTCTATTGCCTTTAACATTGCTTTTTAAAAAAAAGTTATGATTTCTCCCTTCTTAGTGCTATGTCCTTACATTATCCTTCATTTCCATTTTTTGAGTTTTTGAGTTTCCAATATTTGAGTTTCTAATATTTCCAGTATTTGAGTTTCCAATAAATTATCCTTTCTATTGTTTCTTTGGGAAGATTTGCCATCAGAGACTCAAGTTTTTCTATCCTATCAATTATTTCTGTTGTACAGACCACATAAATTCTGCACTCGCAATTCTTATTTCTCTTTTAACCTTTTAATTTTTAAAGAACAAAGGCTCTGTAATTTCATCTGAAAGGACCTTTAAAAATATATTGAACTATTTTTGTACCTGGATTCTAATTTAAAGGCTTAAATAATTTCCTTGATCTCTGTACTCATTCCCTCATTGCTCAGAACTTCAAGGAATACCCCACCCTACAGCCTAGTAGAGAGAAAAGGAAATTATTAGATCTTCCCAGCATATGCAAGATGTACCTGCACATAGCAAAATCACATTCCTCAATTCTCATTAAGAAACAATACAAAAGTCAATCTTAACTGGGCAGAGCTTGATCTCTCTCCAAAGTAGTTGGAGGACACAAGACCAGTTGCGAGTTTTGATGGACCACCTCCCCATTGGCTATTCACCAGAATTCCCAAATTGTATTCATACAAAAGAACCAGGGTCTTCTGTTTACTGAATCTTTTGACCAAATTAATTCATATAGACTAATCAGTTAATAAATAATTTAATACTCAGGATTATTGCCTCTTAACATTTTTAATCTCACCCGTTATTCTCAAAATCCATAAGATCTTCTACCCCATTAAGTAGTGAATCACCTTCTCTTGTAGATTCCTGAAACTCATTTACTATCTCTGGACACCATATTCTGTTCTGCTATGAATGTTTGACTGGTTGTTGAGTTTTCTTCTTCCTGAAATCTTCATTCTTTTTTTCCACCCTCCTTATTTTTTCAGTCGCTCCTCTTCTTTACTCTCTCCCTAATAACAATCATTTCCTTAGGGACTGGATCTTAAAACCTCCTCCCACATTGGGCAATTCATAGTTCACCAGCCTAAGTATCTAACCCAAGAGACTTTTGAGTGGACAGAACTGGCCCCAACTGGGTTCTGGGCTCTTTCAGGGATAGTAGGTTGCCACATAGCCCTCCACAAATGACTCCCTGTCCTGTTTTGTTTCTCCATTCTCTAGCCTGGCAGTATGGAGTGCTTCCACCCTGCTGCTATTGCAACTTGAATTGATTTTTATCATTTGGAGTTTGGGTTTCCAAGGCTGGGGCCAGGGAGTTTTTGAGGAATTTAGTCACTTTATTTTAAGCCCAAACAAATTCTCCTCTTTCTCTGGGATCTCCTGCAAATAATTTTTATAGTATAGAATGCTGCTATGGTATTGGCTATCCAGACCTTAGGGAATTTGTGCAGTTTAGAGCTTGGCAAGAAGGAGAAGTAATGTGGTACGGAGTTGTGTTATGTCTGTGGGTTTGCTTTGGCTAGTGCAGATTTGTTGCCAGTAGCATGGTAGGCAGTGGGACAGGAGATGGAACTGAGCTTATTAGATGTAAATTATTTGTGTTTTTAAAAACATCTTTTTGGTTCTTGGTGTCCTAGACAATGGAGACATCTAAAGTTGATTTCTCTTCAGCATATGTAAAATTTCTGTCTTGAAGAGATTTGAGAGATTGTGAGGATCAGAGAAAATGTGCAGTCCTCCATCTTTTTGACCAGATGGCCTGGAAGTTCACTCAGAGATTCTTAAGGTATGATGTGATAACTTTTCCAAAGTAGAGTCATCAAGAATCGTAGTTAGAAAGGTCGTAGAAGCCATCTAGTCTAATTTCTCCCTCAGGGCAGGAATCTCTTCTATAGCATCTCTAACCTATAGTATCTACCAACCTATGTTTGAATATCACTAGTAGTAAGGAGCACATTGATTTCTAAGAGAGCTTGTTCCATTAATGGCCAACTCAAACAGTTAGAAAGTTCTTCCCACAGAAATTGTATTTCATGGGCAGTAAAGAATTTTTAAAAAATGAAACTGTTGGGGGCAGCTGGGTAGCTCAGTGGATTGAGAGCCAAGCCTAGAGATGGGAGGTCCTAGGTTCAAATCTGCCCTCAGACACTTCCCAGCTGTGTGACCCTGGGCAAGTCACTTGTCCCCCATGGCCTAGCCCTGACCACTCTTCTGCCTTGGAGCCAATACACAGTATTGACTCCAAGACAGAAGGTAAGGGTTTTTAAAAAAATGAAACTGTTGGTAACAATCTTAGGTAAAATTATAATTATTTCATAAATTCCTCACTTCAAATATTTAACAATATTGTTTATGATTAATAGCAATTCTCTGACTTAAAAGTACTATATAATAATGGATTCCTTTGACTTTAAATTATAGACACATTAATGTGTTCCTTTAAACGATCAGAAGTACAACATAAATATTAAATTTAATTTAAAAAGATTAAAAGTAATAAAATGATATTAAATATGTTGAATTCACCTCAAAAATAGATTTAGACATAGTATCAACTTACCTCTTAATGTTTTATTTGGTCCTATACCTTCATAAATATTTAATATGTCTGAGTAATATATATCAAAAGAACTGAACTTCAGCTTAATGGAAAAGCCTTGTTGCACTCTAAAAAAGAAGAACAATTATATTCTTTCAAGAGTCTACAATTCGTAATGTATGCTAGGCTTGAATTTGTCATCTTATATGAGATATTTGGGATTTGGGATTGAGTTTTAGAACTCTGAACCTCAACCTCATACTAACTTTAGCTGGTTTCTTACTTGAATCATATTTTCCAACATACTGTTCACTGTTGTTTCCTATACTCATCTTTGCACTGAAGCTACTAAGTATTACAGTACATGTTGGTTTAATTTGAATAGCTTTATCCAGTTCTTTTGCTCATCATCCTCACTCATTCTCCATATTCTGTAATAACCTACTTTGGCATTTAATTTGCAATTATCTTAATAAACCTAATATAATGTACTAAAACATAAATCATTCCAAATGAACTTAACCCATTTGCAAAATGCTTATTATGAGCATTGTCGCAGGTAATGATCATGTTCCTCTATTAAGATGGTATTTTGAAACAATTTGCCTGATAATAAAAGCTGTAACAACTCTTATTTTGGGAACCTGTGAGCCATTCTTCCATTTAGCTGCAAACTCTTTTTTCCTAATGTCTTTTGCTATTATTTTGTTCCTCCACTTTTATATCCATTTATTGGACATTGGACAAAGGCCTCCATTTCAGGGCTCCCAGAGCTCAGTTGACATTTAGAGATAGTTTAAAAATTGTTTGATCCTTGGTATATTCTGCTCAATTTTCTGCCACTATAGTGCTGTCACTGCAGGAGCAGAAAGGCACTAAGGACTTTCTTATATTTTCTTTGTTTTATGAAGCACCAAAATGCTTGTGATGAGCTTCTCTTAAGGAAGTTGGCATTAGGGGTACGGAAATAGTCTGTTCCTCAGACAATAAATGCAGTCTTTTCAGTATGGTAAAATCTACTAGAGCTTTTTCCCCATTGGCATAAAATTTGAAAACCCAAGATTATCTCCATGTCACAATGAAGCATCTGCTTTTGAATTAACAAGAGTTACATTTCTGTAAGAATCCATGTAGCAGTTTATTTTCTGTTATTTATTTGTTGAGCCCAAGCCAGCTTATCCTAATTGTCTCTTCATTCATGATAGTTATTAAGCACTGAATAAGTAGATGAAATAGAAACCCAGTTAATACAATTTTCTTATTAAAAGAACAAAATAAAACAAGCCATTTCTCCTGACTTGATTTTGGCCATATTATTTGGCAATCCAATTAATAGCTTAGGTCTCAAGTGTATAAATGGCTGAACAGATTGAGAGTCAAAATATAACAGCAAATGTTGAAAAAGTTTCCAGCTATTAAACTGACTCGAAACAGATCGTTGTAGTAGACTCTTACCAAATTCAAAGTACTATAAACAGAATTAGGTATGTAGCAATTGACTGTCCCTACCTGCATAATATCTGATTTGCTCTCTTCTTAAAGTAATAATAGAAGAGGTCGAGATCAGTAAAATAGCCTTTTTCCTAGGCACTAGTAGGTTAAAGATGAAGGAGGAAATGCTTATTTTAAGGGTTAAAATAAGTTAAATAAGTTAAAATAAAATAAAGAGTAACATTTGCTAGAATAGGATTCATTTCCATTGAAAATAAAAATGTAACAAAATGAGTAACATTATGACAAAAATTGTGTTCTTTACTTAAGAAGTAATATTATATTACATACCGTATAACCCACTGGCAAAAGTGATTTGAGTTTTCAGGTCCTGGATAATTGAATGAATGAAAATATCCAGTGGATCCAGTCAACATAAAATTTCCATCACAAACTGTAGCTACAAAAAAAGGGAAATTAATATGTCAGTCATGTCTAGAAATATCTCCCCAATTTTTAAATTATTTTCATTGGATTATGGTTTCCTTAAGAAAAGCACTGTGTCATTTTTAGTAACTACTGATCCTTAGTGAATAAAGCATCAGACCTGAAGTAAGAAAGACCTGAGTTCAAATTTGACTTAAAGCATTTACTAGTTTGTGTGACCCTGAGCAAGTCATTTAACTTCTCTCTGCCTCAGTTTCTTCAACTGTAAAATCAGTATCTATTTCTCAGGTTCAAGATCATATTTGTAAAATGTTCAGTGCCTGACACGTAGCAGGTGCTTAATAAATGCTTGTTTCATTCCCGGTAGCCTCTAAGTGAATCCATCCAACCTATCTTTCTAGCCTTTCCACTAGTGATATACACAAAACCTGTTTCTTTTCTGCATCCTTCAGATTCTCTTTCAAGTCCTATACCCCCAAAACCTTTCTCTAGCTGCACTAGCCAGTAGTGAACACTTCCACCGAATTTATTACCTGTGCTACTAACACGGCATTTATTTATCTTTCATTGCTAGCTAACCGTCCATGTGTAGGTACATTTTGTTCTCCAAGGGTATATAAAATCCTTGTGGGAAGTGTCAGATATCACAAATTCCTTTGTATTTCTTTTAGCATGGCATCGTAAACATGCGTCAATGCAAAGTGGTCCTCACAATGTGCAATTGCCTCAATATATATTGATTATTTGCTTAGTAAACATGTTAGATAACGGAGATGTTAAGAATCCAAATTATTTCATCATTTTTCTTGCCCTTCTTATTTGGGTCTTCTGCTTCCTTTCCCTTATCAGCCTTATCTGCTGATCTATGATGCTCACACTTACCATTTTTTTTAGAGGAAATTGGGGAGTGTTAAATACCAAATCAAGATTAGCTAAGTGGGACTGACAACTAGAAAGGGAAGAGAAATCCCTAAAGATTGTTCTTATTGAGGTCATTTCTGACAAAAGGCTTAGATTGCATTTTTAAACAAAGCTGCTAGTTGTATTGCAATGATAATGATTCGTTTAGCTCCAACAACTCATGAGGACCATCAACTAGTCCATTCAGAACATATGATATCCATCATTGCAGGGAGCATATGCTCCCAAACCAGCATCCCTCATGTATTAGTACTTATAGTACTTATATAGTACTTAGAAGTACTATATAAGGACAGGATGAGCCTACATGAAATCAATTCATTGGACATTATAAAAATAATCAATTTTCCATTCAAGCCCCTTCATCATTTTGTGTGTGTGTGTGTGTGTGTGTGTGTGTGTGTGTGAACACTTAAAAATTATCTGTGATACAAGGGATAAGGAAATCGTGGGAAAATGTTTATGGAATCTGTATAAAGTTTTCAAAGTTTGATCATTTTGAAAAGTGATTTTGAGGTTGATCTGCCTTTAGCGATCATCTTCATATACTATCCATTTCAAAAATGAAATGAATAACTTGGGAATGAAACTGACCCAATAGAATCCATTGACAATATTGGCATCGAGGTAATTGACACTTATACGGTTCCATCAAATTCTTACTTTCTGAAGTTATTGAGAGAAATACACGGCACCCTCATCAACTTGGATAACAATTCTGAATTTAAATTACTAACTAAGTTGACCACGTCAGGGCCCCCAAACAGATTTTGATGTTAAGCTAAGTAGGGGAAAATGTGAAATTTGATATTCAAGTTTAAGAAAAATCCACTTCACAAATACAAGCCAAGGAGGCATGGTTAAACAGTGGTTTGTCTATGAAAATTAAGGGATTTTTACTCAATTTTAAGCTAAATCTGAGCCAGCAGCCAAAGAAGCCAATATAGAGAAACATAGCTTCCAAGAACAGACAATACCTTTGGCATATTCAGCTCTGGTAAGATTCCTCCAAAGTATTTTGTTCAGTTCTAGTTGCCACATTTTAATAATAATATTCATAAATTAGAGATTATCTAGAGGAGAGCAACCAGGAAGATGAAGACCCTCAAATCCATGCCATATTAGGACCAATGGAAAGAATGAGCGATATTTAGCTTAGAAGAGGGAAAATTCAGAGAAGACAAATGTTGGCAGCAAAATGGCATAGTGGATAAGTTTAAATTTAGCCTCAGATACCATCTGTGAGACCTGGAGCAAGTCACTTAACTCTATTTGCCTCAGTTCCATCATCTGCAAAATAAGGATAAAAGTAGTTCTTACCTTATTGTGAGTATCCAACAAGATAATAACTGTAAAGTGCTTACTTAGCACAGTGAATGCCTAGCATAAAGTAGGTTCTTAATAAATACTGATTGATTGATTTTCCCTCACTAAAATAAGGGCATTGTCTCTCTTTCCCAACATGTTTGAAAAAAAAGCTGAATGATCATTCTGAGCCCGTCATAGATAGGTGGGGGGAATAGAAGAGAAGAAGGAGGGGGCAGTTGGGTAGCTCAGTGGATGGAGAGTCAGGCCTAGAGATGAGAGGTCCTGGGTTCAAATCTGGCCTCAGATATTCCCAGCTGTGTGACCCTGGGCAAGTCACTTGACCCCCATTGCCTAGCCCTTACCCCTCTTCTGCCTTGAGACCAATACACAGTATTGACTCCAAGATGGAAGATAAGGGTTTAAAAAAATGAGAGAAGAGAAGAAGGCCACTTTTTAAAAATTAAGGTAAAGTAATTGAAAGACTGTAGTGTTGATGTTTATAGCTGAAGAGGGGGGAAATTATAACAAACAATTATAGAGAGATGTAGGAAAATATAAACCAAACTCTCACAACATGTGAATAAGTAATGCAATAAAACAAAACAGTGACAGTTTTAATTTTTTTTAGCATAAAAGAGTAGAAAGAGTCAAAGGCTTTTTTTGCTTCTAGTGAGATAAACATATGGTTTTGGATGCTTTGATTTTACTAAGATTCATTGTATTATTTTCTTAATATAGTGAATATATTTTATATTTAAATATGATATATTTTCTTAACTACCCTTGCCCCTCTGACATGCATCCCCCTTGGTCACAGTATCTGCAATCTGACTCTTTTGTCTAAAATGTTTGCGTCAGTACTCATTACTGATATTAATCAAGAGTTTTCTTTTTGTGCTTTATCGTTCTTTGCTTTAGGTAATAGAAAGATTTTTGCCCTCCGAAAAAGTATAATATAGTGCTTGATAAATAGAAATTCCTTCTTAAAACTTCTGGGGAAACTGGTAAGGAGTGTGGCAGAAATTAGGCTTGGGGGGCAGCTGGTGGCCCAGTGGGTAGAGAGCAAGGCCTAGAGATGGGAGGTCATGGGTTCCCAACCACTGCTCTGCCTTGGAGCCAATACACAGTATTGATTCTAAAATGGAAGGTGAGGGCTTAAAAAATGAGGCTTCGGCCACACCTTCTACATTTCACAATAGATTATAAATTATGATATGAATATTTAAAGTTGTGTAAAACAAACCAGAAAAGTAATATCATATCCTCACAGCTTTGAATAGATTATTTTTAACCAAACAGAGATGGATGCTTCTACAAAGGATGAAATAAATGCATTTTATTGCCTGAAATTGAACACCTTCTGCACTGACCAAATGAATGTACTCAGGCTAAGAAGGGAAGTGATCCATAGGCGAATCTCGCTGTGTCCTATTTTCCCGATAAGGGCTTGATACCCAGCGTGTGTCATATCTAATGTGGCCAAGTGGTTTCAGGATACTGTTAAGATGAGAGTTCTCTGGAGAATGAATCTTAATTTTCATTAACTTACTCAATAATAAAAAACGGGCCAGAGAAGGAAAAGGCGCCCGCCATATGCGGATGGATGGTTGTTCCCTTCACAAGCCTCCTCCTGGCTCTGGCACGCTGGTGCTCTCCTGATCAGCCCCACACCCGACCCTGGGTGTGCACTGGGGCTCCCCCGCCAGCTCTCCACCATTGCCCGCAGTCTCTGGGCCACGTCCTCCTCCCACGCCCCGGTGAGCCAGCCCTCTCTTGGCCGCCTCCTCTCTCCACGATTTGGAAGCCAAAGAGCCCCGCTTCCTTCCGTTATCCCAGTCCCACACCTGGTCCTAAGCCTTTCCCCAGCCCCTGTGATTTAGAGGACGACGATGACGTTAGTCTGGGTAGGAGGCGGCCAAGAGAAATAGTCCTCGGAATAGCTCCCAACTCCTATAACGTCTGTCTGCAGGCGAGGCTGTGGGGAGAATTCCAGACATGGCCTCACAGAGCGCGTTCAGAGGGCCGAAGTAAGATCCCTGCTTTGAAAGCCCCAAGTTGTCTTCACGGACTCGTGTTACATTTTCACACTAGAAGCAATCTCAAAGGAAAATCGGCTAAGTCTTCACAACCACATGAAGCAGCTGTCCATCACAGCTGAGCAGGGAAATGCAAAGCAAAATGCTCCGAGGCTTCCCGTTATTGGAAATGATTTGGAATTTAAAACGGCAATAAATATTTGAGAAGTTGTAGAACTGTGGACCAGTTACTCCGTAGTTGATGGAGCTATGAAATGGTACAACCATTTTGGAGAGTCATTTTGAATGATGCAAAGAAAATCACTCAACTGTCCATACAGTTTGGACCAGAGGCCCGTTATTGACCTTAGGCCTTGAGGAAGACCTTGATGAGCAGAAAGTGCCCATACGTATACCCCAAAATCCTTAGAGCAGCCCTTTCTGTGATAGCCCGGAACTGGAAATAAATAGATGCTCATTAATTGGGGAAGGACTAACCTGGGACATAGAAATGAACTGGAATATTACTGTGCCCTGAAAAATGAATGCATGGAAGCAAAGCTTTGTATGAATTGATCATGAGGAGAGTAAAGGAGAGCCAAGAAAACAAATCATCTGGTAAACTAACCCACTTGAAAATCAAAAGTAAGTGATACGGAATCATGAAGATCAGGAGGACTTGAATGAAGAGACAAGAAAGGAGAGATCTAGGAGTGTCACACATTGTAAAGGTTTTCAGAACTTTTCAATGCTTTGATCAGTTGTGCTTTTTCCCCTCCTAAAATACTATTTATTATATGAGATGTCTCTCTGGGAGGAAGAGGAAAAGGCTACTTGAGATAACTATAATGATGTAGGGAACAAAAGGTATTCCTAAAACTTAATTTTAAAGAGACAACCATTTTATCCAGTATCTACTAAATGAAAAGTACTTGGAGAATCAAGATGGCAGAACAAAGGGATTATTTCCACTGACCTCTCTCAACACTGCCCCCACTAACAATTTTAAAAATAATTAGTCACATTGTATTCTAAAGTGGTATAGCCAATGCAAGATGGGGGGGGGGGGAGACATTTTTCCTTCCCAGGACAACTTAAAAATTCAAAAAGATATCTGTGACACTGAAGTTGGGACTAGCTATGGGACTTGGAAGTGATGGTGGCAGCAGCAGCAGAAGCAACAATTTACCAATGGTTTTTGCCTCCCAGAGACAGTAAGACAATTGAATACCTGGTTAGAAAGAGATCGAAGGGGATCCCGATATACTATTGCTAGTGGAAGACCAGGTGCCATTGGGTTACTCCAGTGCCTCTTAACAGTAATAAGGAATTTAGTAAGAGGGGAATGGTTTGGGGAAAAGACAGTGAGTTCCTTTTTGGAATTAGTATATAGGAAGAAGAGAAGAGGGGTGAGGATGAAACCCTGGAAGATACTCATGGATATGTCCTGAACATGACTTGGGCAAAGATCCACCAAAGGAGGCAGAGGAACATTCAGATAGGAAAACCAGTAGAGAGTAGTGTCCTGCCAACCTCTAGAGAAGAGAATATCAAGAAAATCCACACTGCAAAGACTGTAGAGAGGTTGATAAAGGTGAGGATTGGGGAAAGCCCAATTTTAGCAATTAAGAGATCATTACTAACTTTGGAAAGAGACTTTTTCGTTGAATATTGAGGTTGAAGGCTTAAGTAGAGAGTTTAGAATGAAAGGAAAGAAAGTGAAAAAGAGAGGAGGATATAAAGCAATAGCAAGCAAAGAGAGATGGGTCAGATAAGGATTTTTTGAGAATGAAGGAGACATGGACTTTGTTGGTAGTGACGAAGCAAACAATAGATAAAGAATAAAAATAGGTGAGAGAGTGGGTATGATGGAGAGTGACAAATGAGATAGTGGGTCTTTTAGCGGGGTATAAAATAATTGTCTTGTTTTAGGGAGGGCCCCGTTGAGAATACATGACATAAATTTATAGTAGATCAGTCACACCATTTTGTCATTTTCTCCAGTTTCTCCAAAAAGTGAGGAGCAAAGGAACAAAGTGGATGATGGAAATCGTCCAAGGTTGAGGCGTGGCATGGCAAGATCAATAATGCCCCAAGGGCAAGGAACTCACGATAACAGGGCAGTGTAGAGCTGATAAATCAATAGTGAGAACTGATAAATGTACACATAGAAACTCGCACCGAAGACTACTTACCGCAAGTCGTGCTGTTTTCATCAGAAGCATCAGAACAGTTTGGTTCTCCATCACAAAACAGTTGTTCAGGTATACAATTTAGAGCATCAGCACAAAGTTTTGAACCAGGAAGGCATTCAACCGAGATACTTTCTTTAAAAAAGAGGTGAGGGGAAAATTGAATTTTCTTTTGGTCCATTGATTACTGAATGAAGTGCTAGTTACTGACTTTTGTTATTTGCAATTTAACTCCTTTATCTAAGACTAGTCTAGTGTATACTAATTCAAATGGAAATTTTTCTATATATGATGAATCAATGAATTGAAACTGAAAATCAATTGTATAGGAAACTGTTTCAGGAAAGCGGGATTGCCGATGGTTAGAAATGAGATCAAAGCAATTAAAGGTGAAAACCTTATTCCTTTGCAACCTATGCTAACACCGTACTTGGACATTTTGGTGTAGCTGGCACATCACAGTTCTCTCTGGAATGTGCCATTAAAGAGCTTAGCTCGAGTCAGAGAGTCCCAAGCAGATTAGTCACTAGTGATCATTTTTTCATTTGGTCATAACCAATGAGATGACTCATCAAAATTAACCCCCCCCCCGAGGGCATGTCTACACCAATTATCTTAAATCTTTTGAAGTATTGAATTGAATATATTTAAATTCTGTCATTATAATTCCAAAACTACCTTCTAACACTAATATTAGTAATAATCTTAGGACCGCCTCTCTCCCTCCCAATACACAGGAGAGATCAGAAGATGTTAGGCCTCCTGAAGAGTTGTTCAATGGTTTAAGGATTAGTGCTAGTCCCCTGGTATATGATATTCACAGCAGATTACTGACAGGTCTGCGGGCAGAGAGGAGATGAATACTTTCAGGTCGGCTATGATTCATCTAAAGACAAAGTAGCTTAAAGTGGAAGAGTTAGAAGACAAACTAGATGTATTTCTAAGAACCAAAGGGAGAATATCTAATGAGTCTAGGAAAAGATATGCCAGATGAAGAGAAATGGAGGCGAGGCAAACACCAAACTAAAGAAAGAAGGGAATGAATAAATAGTCTGAAAAACTTCTTCTAGCTTAGCCTTTCTGACTTGCCTGGCCTGCTCTAAAAAGGCAGATTTATTCTGTGTAATAGGATTGACTCAGGGCCAAATTGTTTCCATTTAACTTCACTTCTTCAGGTTACTGCTACAGCTGAACAGTTTTCTACAGTACTGAAGCCATTGGAGAATCTTTCTTTTCTGCCATTGACTAAAACGTCAATCAGCCATGTTCCTTTCATTTGTGGAATTTAGTAACTAGAACCGTTATTCTCTTACTATCAAATCAGCTTTTGTTCATATATATGGCTATAGAAAGGTTATTTATAGAGATATAGAAAGATATAGAAATATAGAATAGAGATAGAGATATAGAAAGAACCTACAAATATTTTCCCCAATATCTCGGGGATACAATCCCCCCAAATCAATGTAGTGGTAGGGGGTGGGGAGGACATAACTAACAACTCAATTCCTAAATATTATTGACCCCACCAAATGGAAGTCCAAAGTTGATCTGGCTGTATCTAGTCTGGGTCCCCAGCTTCTTAGGGCTTGGATGCTGGGTTACCCCTCTGGATCCCCATTACTTAAACTCCTGGGCTGGATTAGAGAATCCACTCTTTATCTAAACCAGAAAAGAATAAACAAGAAGGCCAAATATGTAGAGTCTTTCTTTGGGTATCCCAGTCTCAGGGTGTTGGCAGGGGGACAAAGGAGGGAGAACAAATGGCATGCATAGGCACCAAGTGTTGAGACACCTCAAGGTGGAGATCAAAGTAGGGCTATCACATCAGTTACTGTCTTTTCCCTAAGGAAGTCTGCCAGACTAGGCTGATATCTGAGCAAGACAGAAAAAGCCATTTGCTACTATTTAAACCCGGGAAATATCTCCTTAAACCAAGGAAGACTTGAGTGAAGAGTGAAAGCCAATTGTCTCTCATCCTTCTGTACACTTTTTTCTCTCTCTTGCCAAAATTCTTGTGATTCCCATATTTAATTATATTCCTTTTTTAATAATAAGGGAACATTTCCCTTAAAATCATTGATCTTTTCTTATTATTTTGATAGCTTTACATATAATCCTTCATTAGTCTGGTATGATACTAGACAAGTAAAATAACATAAGCAGTTTTGTCATTTTTATTATATTGATACGGTCTTTCAATAAGTAATATTTCTTCACATTTTGACATCTGTCTTGATTTCCTTTATAGTTGCTCTCAATAGCTCCTGAAAATATCCTGGTGGAGGGGAAGGTGGGTGGTTCAGTGGATTGAGAGTCATGCCTAAAGATGGGAGGTTTAGGGTTCAAATTTGACCCGATACACTTCCCAACTGTGTGACCCTGGGCAAATCACTTAACCCCCATGGCCTAGTCCTTAACACTCTTCTGCCTTGGAACCAATTCACAGTATTGATTCTAAGATTCCTTATCTACCCTGGATGCATCTCAGATTCTTTGGTCACTGGCCTTTCTATTTATCAATTAATATTAATGTATTTCTATTCTATACTTTTTATGTATGTGTGTGTGATTGGGAATATGTTCAATGTTCCTTCACCTAATTCAAATGAAAATTAAACTTCTGTGATACCTATTTTTTCTGTCCTGGTTTAGTCATTTTTCAGCTACATCCAATTCTTTGTGTCCCCATTTGCGTTTACTTGGCAAAGATACTGGAGGGGTGCCATTTCTTTCTCCAACTCATCTGACAGATAAGGAACTGAGGCAGACAGGCCTGAGTGATGGGCCCAGGAACACAGAGCTATTAATTGT
Source organism: Monodelphis domestica (assembly GCF_027887165.1). NCBI lineage: Eukaryota > Metazoa > Chordata > Mammalia > Didelphimorphia > Didelphidae > Monodelphis > Monodelphis domestica. The sequence goes on from NC_077230.1 coordinate 5,661,355, forward strand.
CTGAGGCCAGATTTGAACTCAGTCAGATAAAGTCTTCTGACTTCAGTCATGGTACTCTGTCCACTGTATCACCTAGCTGCCCTTTTCTCACTTGTAGGTTGCCCTATTCCCCACTCCACATTCAAATAGCTTTAGATCATAAACTGACATAAAATTACATAAACTAGTAAGGGCTAGCCTCTTTATCTTTTTTTTTTCCCCTTTCTAATAGATTCCTAATTTTCCTCGTATATCCCTCCATTTCTCTCATTTCCTTCTTCTCAGAGAATGACAATAGACCAAAACCATCCTGAATCCTTTAGCCTCTTTTACTTTTGTAGTGAGGATTTTAGGATTCTGAGAGGGCACTTTTTTCCTCTTCCTTTTACTACATATACATATATCCTAAAGTTTATATATATGTCATATAAAAACTTTCCTAAAGTTATATGTATATATCCTTTCATCATATAGTCTGATACAACAAATCAGATGTCATTTCCTCTCTATTTTTCTCTTGACTCCTAAATCTATATTTTAAAAAAATCTATTCAGCTTCAGAACAGTTAAGAGACTATAGATGAAGTAAAAATGCCTAAACTATGGTGGTGGCTCTATAGGTAGAGAGAAGGGGATATATGCAAGAGCTATTGACAAGGATAGAAAGGATGGTATTTGGCAAACGACACATCTTGTAAGTCAAAGGGCAGAATTAGGAATGATGCTGAACTTGCTATTCTCACTAATTAGGACGATGGGGCCCTCTACGGTAAGAGAGAAATTCAGAAGAGAAGAGTTTTAGTGGGGAAAGATAACTCATTCTATTTTGGACATGTTGCCTTTACAATGTCTATGGTACTTCAAGTCAGAAAGGTCCAAGAGGCACATGGAGATGGAGTGCTCTACTTCAGGGGAGAAACATTGAGTGGTTACGTCTCAGGACTGACCTGAGAATTCTCTGTATAAAGTTGACCAAGAGAGTCCGTAAAGCCAGAAAAGATAAAAGGACCTGAGACAGAACTTTGAGAGACACCAAAAGTTAGTGTGTATGTGTGTGTGTGTGTGTGTGTGGGACATGTAGAAGAAGCATCAAATAAGACTAAAAAGGAGTTCTCAGAAGGGACAGGGAAAGGTAGTGAACCAGGACAGATTAGTGCCATGAAAACAAAGGAAAAAAAGAATATCTAGGAGGAGATGGAAAATAATGATTGAATATTTATGAAAATATAAACTCAAATTAATTTTTGCTCTAATTCAAAACCAAAACATCACTGCCATCTACTGGGGATTAAAAGATGATTTTAAAATATATTAAAAATTTTCCTTATATCCCCTCCAGTTTGGGAGACTTGAAACATCTGGGAAAACAGAAATTTCTATGTCCACAAATCTATGTAAGTAGAACAAAATGTCTATCCAAAACATTTATGATCTCTTTGTAATATTTTCAGTGCTAGATGTCTGAGCAAAAGTAGAATTAAACATATTTAAGAAATATGTATTAGAGGAAGTTTTCTAATTCCTGGTTTGCCAAAATGGTTTTAATTAAAGACTAAAGACACCATTCAAATTTGAATAATAAAAGAACAACTGGCATTTAAAAGATCATCATTGTATATATAGGACATACATTTTTCAAAATTAGTATATTGATTGGAATTGCCGATAACCCCCCCATAAAACAGAAGTGGTAGTTACCTTCTCTCAACTACTATGGCATCTTTCTCAAAGCTCTTTTCTTAGTTAATAGATTTTTCCATACTTATTATGGGGCTATTTTAGCATGGAATTAGTAAGGAAATAGACCATTGGGCTGGAAGTAGTATTGTCAATAGATCCAAAACATGCTTTTAAACCAAATTTCAGATTTTGATGTGATCTTTATTGCCAAGTATTAAATATGGTGTCAAGGAGCCCGGACTTGGGTTCATGATGCTTGCCGCAGATCTACTACTAACTAGCTGCAAGCCACGGATCAGCTCCCATGGAATTCGTTTTCTCTCTTTCAAAGTGAGGGAGGTGGTATAAAGCAGATCCAGAGTCAGGACTGTGGAAGACACCTAGTCCAGTCATGGATTCCTTTGATGGTCCATATATACTTTTCTTGGAATGATGTTTTAAGACATATACCACTGAAGTACATAGGAAACTAAATGTATTGAAAAATCAACATGTTAAAGACAAAATGAGTTCCTAGACTTCAGCTTGGGTATCCTTCCTCTAGTCTAAGCCTTTCCCTTCAGGGATGAAGAAAACTGAGCCCCTGGAAGAGGTCAAGTGACTTGCCTCGGGTTACAGTATCTGTGGCAGGATCCCATCCCAGGGCTTTCTGACTCCAAGCTCAGTGCTTTTGCTATCCACTCACAGCATCGCTATCTCCTAAAAGTCACTGAAATCTGGAACAAGGATTTCTGTTTACTCCAGAGTAAATTCTTTTGCTTTTAATCACATCATTCCAGGCATGTTGCTAGACACTAAGGATAGAATTACAGTGAATGAACAATCCATCTTCACGAGGAATTTCCATTCTAATGGGGGACACAGCAAGGAATTCTATTAGTGGATGCTGTTTAAATATCAAGCGAATAAGTATAAGTAAACGAAAGGCATTAAGTATAAGTCATTTGAAAGGGAGAACACCAAGAGCTGAGGGGACATTTCATACCTTTCAGACATCTAGAGGAACTGGCAAAAAAGAAACGCTTAGGCTCTAACCAAGAACAGCCAGCTTTCTAGTATACATTTCTTTTTAAACCATTTCCACTTGACGTGTTCTTGCCCAGACCCCTGGTGGATGACCTGATGCACTGAACGAATCATGAGAGTTTGGAGAGGAGTGGAAGACGGACAATGTGCATGTGGAGATGAAATGGAGCGTCAAAGGAGGAGATAGCAGAGGCTGAGATCAAGATAAAAAAGAAGAAGTAGCTCCTGCATTTTTAATACTACAAATACAGGGACTCGCTGTAACTCTAGCGAAGATGGAGAGTGGATTTCCTTTCTAGAGAGAGACCACTTGCCTAGCGGCACTCATCTGGGAAATCAGAATTCTTAGAAGGAGCTGCGCCAGACTTCTACAAGCATCTGAGCCCCCGTGTAACAGTTTGTTCATTCCTTCTGGATACAAAAGCTGTAACAACCACAAAGTGAGTTACCTCAAGGGGGAACCATTTTGCTTCCATTAGCAAGCACATAGAACAGGGATTCGGAAGAAAGCCACCCTCCAAAAGGAAGCCACCTAGTGCTTAGATACAGAAGATTATTTACCTTTTCATACTTTGGTTCAATGACAAAAATCATTCATTCTGTACATTTCTATTAAATAGTCTGGAGAACTTTGATACAGTGGTTGAAAGAATACTGAATCTACAAGAATAGTTGTGGGATAACCACTTAACCCAGGGACATTTTTATCTGAACTACACTGCAACCAAAGATTAGAAGAATGAAATGAATAATGACCAACAGTGACAATTATAATGATTTTATTATAATAATGAACTCCATAAAATGGGAGCAAGAGGAATAGCAATGACAGTTATACTATAACTATATAGCTTCAGCTCTAAACCAAATGTAGGACGTATATTCTTTTTCTACTTCTAAACCAATAGTAATTAAAAAAAGAAATAAAGGTTGGATTCATTTTCTTCAATTAGTTTCATGCTGTCAAGCTCTTGATCTAAGTCTAACACTAATCCTATGTTTAGTGCAATCTATCTGTCTAGATTTTTCATGATGTAACATTATGAGGTGCTAAAAGCCAGTTTAACTGGTATGGCTCCATCCTCCCCTCTATCATGCCGTGTCCCCCTCCTCAGTGTGTGTGTGTGTGCGTGTGTGTGTGTGTGTGTGTGTGTGTGTGTGTGTGTGTGTGCACATCCAGATCCTGACACTACACACTCCCCCTTTCTTGAAAAGTTGAAACAGAGCTCAGGTCCTTGTGTACTTGCCCCTTATTCTTCCCTTTTCATCAGATAATTTGGAAAATAGCCTCATTTCCCTGATCTTGGGCATTCTGTTATCTACCAGGCAGCTGATCAGGCAGCTCTTTGTCTCAAACTCATCTATAAGTTTGAGCACTGGAGGGATGGGAGCCTTCAATCAGAGTGTGAAAGCTATTTCCCAGCCCCACATCCATCTGAAGCCACCCCACTGTGTGCTGGTCTTGGCAAGGGGATGGAAGCAATAACACATTGGAATTGTTCCCTGTTGGCATCTGTTCTCTTCCTCCTCTTATGAGTAGTGATAAAATCGTGTTAACTGCTCTTCCTGCTTATCTCTGCTGCTCTCCATCTGAACAGTATAGTTAACTGAGTGAGAAAAGGGGGAGAGATGAAGTCAGAAGATCTGAGTTCTAGTGCCTGCTCTTCTAGAAACTTGCTCGGCTAATCAATATGCTGCATCTAGTTTCCAATGTATAAAATAAAGATAATCTTTTACCTTCCTTCCCCCACATCATGGATAAAAAGAAATGTTGTACATGAAAAACCTTGAAAACCTTTTAGGTTTTTTCCCCAGTTTTAATGGAGAGATACTAATTCACAAACTGACCTTTGGTGGTTGGAGGATTGCTAGTTGTAAGTCTGTCAGGATCTGTTCAAGGTAAAAAAGAAATAATTTTATTTAAATGTTGATAACATTCAATAGCTATTATGCAACCTCTCCTCTTCTGTACTGGACACTGTAAATCTGTTGTTCAGCCACTTTCAGTTGTGTTTGACTCTGGGTGATCCCATTTGCAGTTTTGTTGGCCCAGCTACTGGTTTGCCATTCCTCCTCCATTTCTATCCTTCTCTCATTTTATAGATTAGGAACTGAAGGAGATGGTATTAAGTGACTTGTCCAGGGCCACACAGCTCACAAGTGTCTAGGATGGATAATTCTTCCTGATTTCAGTCCTAGCTGTTCCCAATGCCAATATATTGATTGTTCTATTGTTCTATCATCAGGAAGGAAAGCCTGGCATAGTGTAAAGAGACCTAAAGAGAAAATCAGGAGACCTGGGTTCTAAGTCTTGTTCTCCCAATACCTAGCTTGTGACCTAGAACAAGTCTGTTAACTTGTCTAGACGATGTTTTTATTTGAAAAATAAGATACTTGGATAAGATGGTTGTATATGCTTTACTACTTAAGAATCCAAACCCAAAATGTTTAGCATCATCACTTAGTAAGGATTTATTCACTTTGAATTTTGCCATTGTAAATATAGGTAAATATCTATCCAGGCTTATTTATTATTAGTGAGTCAGTTTTTTTATTTAACCAGAAACTTTATTACATGAGAGCTCCCCTAGAAGGGGTGGAAAACAGAATCAGAATATTTGATTTTAAGAGTTTGTGGAGCTGGGTGAGATCAATGAACCATTTTGAGCCTCAGATAAGTGAACAATCTATGTCTAGAGTTTTTGAATGAAGAAGGTGCTTTGTAGAGTCTTACAGTTGATATTTCAATGTGAAAAAAGCTGATTCCCAATAGAAATCCCAGAAGATTTTTGGCAAAAAAATAAAGAAAACAAAATAGAAAGAGAAATAACCTCCTGAACTTGACAAAAATGTGGCCGAGACTTGCAGAAAAGTCATACCAAGAAAGTGGGCATTAACTCAGGAAAATGGTATCTGTGGCAGAGAGAGCAGTTAAGATAGACAAGTTCATGCAAAATCCTACAAATTGTCCTGAAGCTCCATGAATGAGTGCTTAAAGCCAGCATGAACGCCAGTAATCAGGAACCTAAAGGCTGTCCTTGGATAACTACCTACGAAGACAGGTCTTGATTGGGCCCCCTCAATGCTCTGAGAGTCACCACAAGAATCTCTACAGAGTCAGCACCTGAGTACAATGCCAGGGTAGGGCAGGATTCCAGCCTAATCTCCAGTATCCTACCTTACCCACGATGTCAGAACACAGGGCAGAACCAGCTCCTGATTAGGGATCATGCAAGGAAAAGAGAGAAATGAGACTAGGCCGGAGGATGCAGTGGATGACCAGACTACTCGGAAGATAGGAATTGAGGGAGAAGGTGAGGCCTACTCATACCAGACAGATTGGCAATAACGGCAACTGGGACTACAGAGTGGCCCGATCCAAACAAGGGCTCCCCATCTCAACTGAGACTGTTAAGGGGAGCTAGAAGAACAAAATTTCCATCTCTGAACCTAATATTATGACTAAAACAAACACTGAATACCAGGAAGAAATTTTGTGCATTAAGAGAAACCCAAGAGATTAATGTAAAAGAAGAAAGAAATTCCACACATTCTGGACCAGGTCTAGCTCAGACTGGTTTAGAGACTAAAACTCAGGATCGAAATGTGATGTGATACTTACATATCCCAAAATGTACATAAAAACTCAACTTAGAATGTTTTAAAAGGGTACCATTTCTATTTAGTAATCAGAATAAAATCTATTCTCCACCATCTCTACATCTACTGTAGCAAAGGCAACGCTTGGTCAGAAAAGCAAACCCACAATGAGAATTCTGCTAAGCCTCTGGAACAAAGTTCAAATAGCATGAAAGCCAAAGCTATGATTCTGGACCACATCCTTTCTACTCTCTACTTGTTATATAATGAAAATCTAAAAATGGAGTCCTATAGACTTAATGGAAAACCACTCTAGACTGAATAAAACAAATGATGTTTCTACCATGTCCTATCATGTGGTAGGAATGACTTAGTAGCCTTCTATACCATTCCTAAAACGTGAAAACAATTCCAATTTCAGGTAAAATCCTAGCATAAACAGAACTAGAGGAGGAACTTAATACAAATAATAGTATAAGCAGAGCAAAAGGTCTTTTAAAAATGACAATCCATGAAGTGAGGAATGGTTTATAATGGATCTACTAATTTAAAATGACAACGATAAAATGGAGTAACACCAGGAACACGAGGGCCATCATTCCAGTGATGATACTTAGATAAAAAATAATAAGTCTCTTGTATGCAATCCCTTCTGGAGTCTAATCTGATACCAGGATTTTCTTGGATTGATACACACACATATATATGCGTATATATATATATATTTCATATATATATATATATATTCAATGTATACACTAGGACGTTGCATGCTGGGGGCTAAGATGGTACCACAAAGGATGCTCCACTGACCTGAACCCTCCACACAACCCCAACAAGAAGAGAATTCAGCTCGAAACAAAGGAAAACAAGAAGAATGCAGCTCATCAGGGTAAGAAGAAAGAGCAGCCCATGGAGAACAGGATCTGTGAAAACTGGCAAAACATGGGCCAACACACAGTTATGGGGTTAAAGGCAATGATACAGAAGAGCAGGACCGAGCCTAGCTTGAGCCACTCAGCAGGGGTAATGAAGGCAGAGAGGAAGAACAAAGTACTTTCCTGTGGCAGCAGAGTGCCTAAGGCAGAACAGGGACCAGCTAAGCCCAAGCTACCTGGGTAGTGAAGGTAAAGCAGGCACCAGACCAACATATCTCTGCAAAGCAGCAGAATAGGGACCAGCCCAGCCCACCAGACAACAGAGGAACTGGCAGCAGGGTGAGAAGAATATAGCTGGACAAAACAACTGTAAGCCAGCAGGACCACCCCCTCAACCCATACACCATGGGAAAACAAAGGCAGCCAAGCCTACCCCAAGTATCAGAGAAGAATACTCTGCAATCTTAGAACAGTGCTTCCTCTATCCCAGGAGCAGAAAAGAACCTCAACATGGGAAAAAATAACTAGGAAAATGAGCAAAATACAAAGGAAAAAATCATTGGTTAAAAAAAGGAAAGAAAAAACCAAAATACCATTATCAAAAATGACAACAGTGGCATCACAACCAACGAGGAAGAAATTAAAGCTATTATTCAGTGTTATTTTGCCCAACTATATGTCAATAAATCTGACAACCCAAGTGAAATAGATGAATATTTACAAAAATGTAAACTACTCAGATTAATAAAGAAATAGAATACTTAAACAACCCCATTACAGAAAAAGAAATTGAACAAAATATTTAAGAATTCCCTAAGAAAAAGGTTAGATGGATTCACAAATGGATTCTACCAAATACTTAAAGAATAACTAACTCCAGTGCTACATAAAGTATTTGGAAAGATAGAAGAATACATCTTTCCAAATTCATTTTAATATACAAATATAGTACAGATATTAAACTAGAAGAACTAAAACAGAAAGAAAACTATAGACCAATCTCCCTAATGAACATTGATGTGAAAATCTTAAATAAAATACTAACAAGGAAATTACATCATTATATCACAAATATCTTACAACATGACCAGATGGGTTTTATAACATGGGATTTTGGATTTAAGGAATGTGGGGATTTTAAGAAAACTATCAGCACAATTGGCCATATCAATAATAAAACCAACAGAAACAATAAGATTATCTCAATAGATGTAGAGAAAGCTTCTGAGAAAACAATACCCATTCCTTATAAAAAACATTAGGAAACATTGGAATAAATGGGGATTTCTTTAAAGTGATAAATGATATCTGTCTAAAACCATCAGCAAGCATTGCCTGGAGTGGAATTTGTAATGTAACTAATATAACTAGAAGCCTTCCCAATAAGATTAGGAGTGAAGTAACGCTGCCTATTGTCACCACTACTATTTAATATTGTACTAGAAACACTAGCTAAAGCAATAAGAGCAGAAAAATTAATAAAAGAATTTAGAATAGGCACTGAGGAAACAAAGTTATCATTTTTTTGCAGATTCTATGGTATAGGAAGAAACCCAGGAAATCAACAACAAAGCCTAATAGAAATAATCAACAACTTCAGTAAAATTACAAGATACAAAATAAACCCACATTAATCATTAGTGTTTTCATTTACCACCAACAAAGTTCAACAGCAAGAGATAGAAAAATAAATTCCATTAAAATTAACTGTAGACTATATAAAATACCTGAGGGCATATCTACTGAAACAAATCCAGCAATTATAAGAAAACAATTACAAAATACTTCACACAAATAAATTAGACCTAAATAATTGGAAAATCACTACGTGCTCATGAATAGGTAAAACCAACATAATAAACATTACAGTCATACCCAAATTAATTTACCTATTCAGCAACATACTAATTGAACTACCCAAAAATTATTTCAAAGAACTAGAAAAAATAACAAGTTCATCTGGAAGAACAAAAGGCCAAGAATATCAAGACAATTAATGGAAAAAGAACTATGAAGGAAGGAACTGTACCAGATCTCAAACTATACTATAAAGTGGTGGTGTTCAAAATAGTCTGGAACCAGCTAAGAAATAGAACAGTGGATCAATGGAATAGGTAAGCAACACATAGTAGCTAATGAGCAGAGTACCCTAATGTCTGTTAAACCCAAATATCTAAGCTATTGAGGAAAGAACTATTTGATGAAAACTGCTGGGAAAACTAGAAAATAGTAAGGCAGAAATGAAGGATAGACCAACATTTCGTATTATACACAAAGATAAAGTCAAAATGGATACTTGATCTAGAAATAAAGGGTGATAATATAAACAAATTAGGAAAACACGAAAACGTTTGCCTGTAAGACTTAAGAATAAGGGAAGAATTCATGACCAAATAAGATTGGGAACAATATGAAAAATAAAATGGGTGATTTTGATTACATTAAATTTTAAAAGTTTTATATAAACAAAACCTATGCTACAAGATTAGAAGGGAGATAACAAATCGGGGGGGGGGGGGAATTATAGCAAGTGTCTCTGACAAAGGTTTCATTTCTCAAATAGATAAATGAGTCAAATTGATAAGAATACAAAGCCCTCCACACATGATAAATGGTCAAAGGATATAAATATACAGTTAGGGGAGAAAGAATTTAAAATTATGTTCTGTCATATAAAAATACTCTAAATCACTATTGATTAGAGCAGTGCAAATTAAAACAACTTTTAGATACTACCTCCCACCTATCAGATTGCCTAATATGACCAAAAAGGAAAATGATATATATTGGAGGGCATGTGGGAAAATCAGGACACTAATGCATTGTTGGAGAACTGTGAATTGATTACAACCAATCTGGAAAGCAAATTGGAGCTACACTCAAAGAACCATAAAATTATGCATACTCTTTAACCCAGAAACCATATTGGGTCTGTATCCAAAGATAAGGGTAAAGGACTTTTCTGTACAAAACATCTTTAGCAGCATTTTTTTGTAGTGGCAAAGAATTGGAAACTGAAGGGATATCTATCAGTTGGGAAATGATTGAACAAGTTGTGTCAAATGGTTGTAATAGAATATTATTATGCCACAAGAAATTACAAACAAAATGAGTTTAGAAAAACTTGAAAACATTTATATGAATTAATGGAAAGTAAAGTCAACAGAAGCAGGTGTATATAGTAACAAAAATATTGTATAATCAACTGTGAAGGACTAAGTAATATTATCAATGAAGCAAATTTCCAAGATAACCACAAGGGACTCAGGATGAAAAATACTATCCACAGCCAAAAAAGAGACTATTGGAGTCTGACTGCAGATCAAAGCATACCATCTTCCATTTTATTTCCTTTATGAGTTTTTTTAATTGTATGTATGATATGTATCACCTGTCACCTCATGAGCAATATAGAAATGTGTATTGCATAAAGTGCAGGTATAATCTATATAAAGCTATTTATCACCTCAGAGAGGGTAAAGGGGAGGGAAGAAGAAAATCTGAATTATAAATTATCAAAAAACAATTGTAAAAATTATTTCTACATGTAATTGAAAAAATATAAAAAGTAAAAAATAGATATATACACCTGGCCAACCCACCAAAACCTCCCCCTCTCTGGGAGAATCATCAGGGAAATGACTTCAAATGACTTCAGAGTTTTGTCCTTTTGGTTGCCTCAACTGAGGGCTGTTACAGTAGGAGGAAGGACCTCAGAGTCTAATGAATGGGGAGGTCCTGGAGCCCTGTGGTAAGAGGGACCTTCAGGCAGAAGATGGCATCAGAATAATACTAGAGTCCCTTGAGGAAGAAACCTGGTATTGGCCACAATACTCAAAATATGCAGGACCTACCCATGTTATTCAATAGCTGAGCCTAAGCCTAGCTTAACCTTGATGCTGAGGTTGAAACAAGGGAACAAAGGAAAACTGAATACCATGAGAAAATAACTTGTTTTGAGAGGAGTCCAGGTGGTAAAGAGAAAAAAGTTGTAGACAGTTGTCGTGGACACAAGGATTATAAGAGTACTTAGAAAAAATGAAGTAAGAAATAAAAAATGGAATATTAGGTAATAAAAACTGGCAATACTTTAGAACCTATGGTGGAAAATCTCACCCTGGAGTACTTGGAAAATGAGAATGAATTAAACAGAAAAACAATGACTCAATGAAACACCAAGAAATAATAAAACAAAACCAAAAGATCGAAAAACAGAAGAAAATATAAGGAATATTTTATCCAAAACATATGGAAAGAAGATGGAGAGACAATCTAACACCGAAGAAAAACAACTGCTTGAATACATGGATCTAAGGGATATGGCTGGGGATGGAGACTCTAAATGAACATTCTAGTGCAAACATCAACAACATAGAAATAGGTTGTGATCAAGGTCACAAGTAATACCCAATGAAATTGCGCATGGGCTGTGGGAAGGGTGGGTGGAGGGGAGGGAAATAATGTGATTATTGTAACCAAGGAATAATGTTCTAAATTGACTAAATAAACTAATTCAAATTTAAAAAAAATAATTATTGGACTGCCTGAAAATCCTGATGTCACCCCTGCAAAAAAAAAAGTCTAGACAGTAATTTGTAAGACATTTAAAAGACAATTATTGAGAACTTTTAGAAATCAAAGTGAAAATGGAATATAGTAGTAACCTTCTAAAAATAACCTTCAAAATGAAAACTTTAGGAAACATTATATTCAAAATCAACAGCATCTAGGTCATAGAAAAAAAACAAAACAAGCCCCATCACACTCTCACACCACCACTCCAAAAAAGGACAAATCAAATATTAAGGGACCAGAGTAAAACACACGTAAGACTTGGTAGTTGCTATTGTAAAGGAAATAACAGCTTGAAATATGATACTCTGAAAGATGAAACATAAAGGCTTACTACCAAGGATAACATATCCAGGAAAACTGAATAGGAGCGATCTTCCAGAGGAAAAGACGAACCCTTAATGGAACAGAAAACTTCTAGGCATTCCCAATAACAAAGCAGAGTAGACTTTTAAAACAAAAATATAAATCCCAAGAGAAATGTAGAAAGGTGTATTTTTTAAAAATGTTGATATGTGGGGCAATATGTCCATCAGAACCCTAATGTCTTTAAGAGTTGGAGAGAAGGGTAAAAACAACAGAGGGCCAATTTAGTTTTGTTCTGTCTTTATGATTTTAAGAAAAGACAAAAAGGAGAGGAAACAAGTCATTTCATTTGTAGACAAAAAGTATCAGGCAAACTACTTTCTTTATAAAAAGGAAGGTGGAAGCAAAGGGACAAAAAAATGCAAAAGGACATGGAATAAAAACGTGGGGAACAATTAAGAATTTTGGATAAGTGCAGTAAGTACAGACATGACATAAAAGATGAACAGGGGAATCACATTATGATTAAGATCATATATAATGAATCAATAGTACCCTTAATATTACATTGCCAATTAGCATATCATCTACATCCTAAGTGGGGGATCAAAAGTGAAGAAAGAAAGAAATAGGAAAACCATAATTTTGAAGCTTATAACGCACCCCTTTGACATATAAACAAATTTAAGCAAAAGATAAACAAGAAGAAAATTAAGGAGCTGGATATAATTTTAGGAAAGAAAGAGATGATAGACCTCTGGTGATTTCTGAATAGAAAGACACTTGCAAATTCTCAGTTATAAGTAGCTGCTTTGCAAAAATTGATCATGTATTGGGACATATTCACAAAAACACAGAAAAGAAGAAATACTTAACACATAATTTACTGAAAAAAAGTATATTCAAAAAGGAGCCATAACAAAATAAGTCAAATAATTGAAATAATTTGAAATCAATTGAAACACACACTCTTGATCTTAGTTTAACACTAATACTATTTTAATGCAATTTATCTTTCTAGGGTTGTTTTTTTTTTTAAGATATAACACTATGAGCTGCTCAAAACTAGTTTGGACTGGTGTGGCTCCATTGCCACTACCACCACCACCACCACAGCACCAAGGAAGAATATATATGTGAAGGTTAATAAATCCAGATCCTGGGTATTGCCCACCCCCTTTCTTAATGCATTGAAACAGAGCTCAGGTCCTTGTGTACTTGCCCCTTATTCTTCCCTTTTCATCAGATAATTTGGAAAATAGCCTCATTTCCCTGATCTTGGGCATTCTGTTATCTACCAGGCAGCTGATCAGGCAGCTCTTTGTCTCAAACTCATCTACAAGTTTGAGCACTGGAGGGATGGGAGCCTTCAATCAGAGTGTGAAAGCTATTTCCCAGCCCCACATCCATCTGAAGCCACCCCACTGTGTGCTGGTCTTGGCAAGGGGATGGAAGCAATAACACATTGGAATTGTTCCCTGTTGGCATCTGTTCTCTTCCTCCTCTTATGAGTAGTGATAAAATCGTGTTAACTGCTCTTCCTGCTTATCTCTGCTGCTCTCCATCTAGACTCCCCTGTATTTATTATAAACATCTCTTGGGAGAAGCAGTATTGTTACTGGGTGAGAAAAGTGGAAGAGACGAAGTCAGAAGATCTGAGTTCTAGTGCCTGCTCTTCTATGAACTAGCTGGGCTAGTCAATAATCTGTGTCAATTTCCCCATATATATAAAATAAGGATAAAACTTTTTTTTGGTCTCATTTCCCCCACAATGTTGTCATGAGGATAAAATGAAATGTTGCATGTGAAAAACCTTGAAAACTTGAAAACAGAGAAATACTACTTCACAAACTGACCTTTGGTGGTTGGAGGATTGCTAGTTGTAAGTTTGTCAGCACCTATTAAAGATAAATAAGAAATGATTTTATTTAAATGTTGAGAACATTTATTAGCAATTATACACCTTTTCCTCTTTTATATTGGACAGTGTAAATATGTTGTTCAGTCATTCTCAGTTGTGTCTGACTCTGTGACTCCTTTCACGTTTTTCTTGGCAAAACTACGGGAATGGTTTGCCATTTTTTTCTCAGGGTCATTTTGCAAATAAAGAACTGAGGCAGATGGGGTTAAATGACTTGTCCAGGGTCACAAAACTTATAAGTGTTTGGAGATGGACTTAGACTCAGGAAGATAATTCTTCCTGATTCCAGGCCTGGTGCTCTAGTCACTGTCAATACAAGTATTCCTTCTATATTGCACAGGTTAGGGGTACAGACTTTCCACCATCTGGAAAATGTCCATAAAATTTTTTGGCTCTGCCTTCATATCAGAAAAGAAGCCTGGTTATTTTATTTTATTTTATTTTATATTATGGGGTGTTTACAGTATAGGATAGAGGTAGTCTCTCGGTGTCCGAGAATGACGATTGTCTTTGTGCAGTCTCATCTACGGTGTACCCTCATGTGGCTTTGGAGTCCAAAGGCTGAGGCGCACAGTTTGTGGCACATGGGGCCTGGGACGCCAGTTGTTACGGGAGGTGCGGTTGTGGCCTGGTGTCGGCGTTCACGCGCAGTGGTAAGACATCGACGTCGCTCATCTTCAAAGGTGGCAGCATTGTTAATGTGGGTTCGCCAGCTGCTTCTGACAGAGGCAGCGAGTTCTAGTTGCTTTGGGGTCATGCCAGCCCACTTCAAGTTGGACTTTAGCTGATCCTTGAATCTTTTCTTTGGTCGGCCTTGTTTCCTGAGTCCAGCTGACAGTTCACCCTAGAATACCTGTCTTGGTATTCGCTGTGGGTCCATGCAGATGACGTGTCCAGACCATCGTAGCTGGGTTCTGAGGACCAGGACTTCGATACTGGTGGAGTTGGCTCTGTCGAGGACTTCCTGGTTGGTGATGCGGTCCTGCCATTGGATCCTCATGATTGACCGGAGGGAGTGTTGGTGGAATTGCTCCAGCTGTTTCATGTGCTTCTGGTACAGTGTCCATGTCTCACACCGTACAGGAGCGAGCTGAGGACCACTGCGTTGTACACTTTGAGCTTCATCGCAGTGCTTACACTGCTGTGTTGGAGGACTTTGCAGTGCAGCCGCCCGAGTGCCTGGCTGGCCTTTTGGATCCTGGCATTGATCTCGTGGTCTAGGGACCCGTTGTTGGTGATGGTGCTGCCCAGGTACTTGAAAGTGTTGATGTTGGAAAGCTGAGTGCCATTTATTGTAATGCACGGCTGGTTCGTTGGCCTCCCTGGTGCAGGTTGGAACAGCACCTCTGTTTTGCTGAGGCTGATAGTCAGGCCAAACAGTTTTGTTGCGGTAGAGAACCTGTCCACAATGGTTTGGAGATGATTTTCTTGGTGGGCCATGAGAGCACAGTCATCTGCGAAGAGAGCTTCCAGGATGAGTCTCTCTGTTGTCTTTGTTTTTGCAGACAGGCAGCAAAGGTCGAACAGTGAGCCATCCAGTTGGTATTTGATGTAGATGCCCAGGTCTAGATCCATCACAGCATGTCGTAATACTTGGGTGAAGTATAGGTTGAAGAGTACCAGAGCGAGGACACAGCCTTGTTTCATACCATTGGAGATGTTGAAGTGATCTGAAGTCTCTCCACCAGATGGGACTTCCCCTGTCATGTCGACATGAAAGAGCTGGATCAGTTTGATGAATTTTGCTGGGCAACCGAGCTTGCTGAGGATCACCCACAATGCATCCCTGTTCACTGTGTTGAACGCCTTTGTCAGGTCTATGAAGACAATGTAGAGACTCAGGTTCTGCTCAAGGCATTTTTCCTGCATTTGCCTCACTGTGAAGACCATGTCGATGGTGCTGCGATCTGGTCGGAAGCCACATTGTGATTCAGGCAGGTTCTGCTCTTAAACAGATGACAGGAGTCTGTTGAGTATAACACTGGCGAGGATCTTTCTGGCAGTGGAGAGTAGTAAGATGCCTCTGTAGTTGTCACAGGCTGCTCGTGCGCCTTTGTTCTTGTATAGGACTACGATGGAGGCATCTCTGAGTTCTGGGGGCATGTCTTCCTCTTCCCATATGCTGGTCAGCACTATGTGGAATGCCTGAAGCGCCTTTCCATGTAAGGGCTTGTACACCTCGGTTGGGATCCCGTCTTTACCGGGTGCCTTGCCTGCACTCATTTGTTTAATGGCTTTTTGGACTTCCTCTATTGAAGGAGGGACATCAAGTTGTTCAATGCAGCGGTTTTGAGGGATCTGGTCAAGGGCACTTTGGTTGACTGAAGAGGGTCGATTGAGAAGCTGACTGAAGTGTTCTTTCACCTGTTGCTGATGCCTTTTTTATCTTTTATGAGAGTGTCACCGTCAGAGGATAGCAAGGGAGTGGTGGTGGGTTTTAATGGCCCATAGACAGTCTTGAGGGCACTGAAAAATTGTTTGTAGTTTTTCATATCAGCAAACCGCTGGATTTCTTCTACCTTTTTTTCCCACCATCAGTCTTGCATCTTCCTGATCTCACGCTGCGCCGTGGCTTGGAGAGACTTGAATCTGTCCTTTTTTAGGAGCAGAGTTTGGGTTATTTTGCCACTCCATAAAGGCTTTGTTCTTCTTGCTCAACAGGTCTTCAATAGCAGTGTTGTTCTCATCGAACCAGACCTGGTGGTTGCGTTGTTTGGGGCCTAGGACTGCCTTTGATGTTTCCTTCACTGCGTCTCTGAACTGGTTCCATTTCTCGGTTGAGCTTCCAGTGAGTGGTCCCTTGGCAGACAGCTTGTTGTCCAGGCAGGACTGGAATGTTTGCAAATAAGATGGATCTCTAAGATGACTCACGTTGTAAAATGCACGAACTTTCTGGGTGCATTTTGGATGGCGAGGCGCAATGCGCATTTGAAGAGTCGCTCTAACCAATTGGTGGTCTGTCCAGCATTCAGCTCCTCTCATGGTTCTGGTGATCTTTACATCCTGGATGTCCTACCGGCATACAATGATGTAGTCAATGAGATGCCACTGTTTTGATCTTGGGTGCATCCACGTTGTTTTATATTTGTTCGCCATTCTGAACACAGTGTTCGTGATGTTGAGCTTGAACTCTGAGCATTTGCTGAGTAACAGTAGGCCGTTGTTGTTCATTTTGCCCACGCTGTGTTTGCTGAGCACTCCTTCCCATCTTTCATGGTCCTGGCCAACATGGGTGTTGAAGTCTCCCAGTAGTATCAGCTTGTCATTTGTGGGCACTGAGGGCAGGACGGCACTCAGGTCAGAGTAGAACTGCTCGATGGTCTCCTCTGTGCTGGTCAGTGTTGGGGCATATGCGCTGATGATTGTGGCATACCGGTCTTTGCTGAGAGGCAAACGGATCTTCATGAGCCTCTCACTGATGCCCACAGGCAAGTCTGGCAGCTGTTTGAGCAAACTGGTCTTGATGGCCAGGCCAACACCGTGGATTCTGTCTTCATTTGAGGCTCTACCTTTCCAGAAGAAGGTGTATCCAGTGGTGGGTTCGCTGAGTGATCCCTCTTCTGGTAAGCGTGTTTCGCTTAAGGCTGTGATGTCGATGTTATATCTCACCAGTTCTTTACCGATTAGAGCTGTTCTTCTCTCAGGTCTTGGGGTATTCTCTCTGTCAAGTAATGTCCTGATGTTCCAGGCTCCTAGTAGGAGTTTCTTTGTATTTTTTCTTTGATTTCGACCACTTAAAGGGAGGACCCGCCAGCCGCGGTGTGCTGACCGGGTGTTTGTAGGGCAGGCAATGTTTGGGACGCCTTTTCTAGTCCCCTCCCTTGATTAGGGTGAGCAGTGCTGTCCTAGAGGGGGCTGCTCAGTCACTCAGGATGTTGCCGAATGTCCCTGCTGCCCACAGGGCCGAGCGACCACTGGTCCGTGGGCCGCCTACATGCAGGATCGTGACTACAACTGCCAGTGGTCACCTCCACCTGTTGCGTCGTCACTCCCCCATCGCCGCAGGTCTTGAAGAGGGTGGATGGGATTAGGATAGATGAGTGTGCACAAAGACACTTGTGTGTGAAGGAGATTTAAGTGGAAAAACCGATGCACAGAGACAGTCCCACTCTCTCGGCGTTGGAAGCCTGGGTCCAGTGGCACGAAAAGTCGTTACACCTGGAGACTTCCTCAGCTGTATTGGATGGCCGTGTTGTCTTTTGTGCTCCAACACGCCCTGAGCACTCCACAGTGCTTCACTGCGTCACCCTCTCAGCCGTTGAACCTTCTTGTTGGTTTCTTCTGTCTGTTCCACCAAAGCAGTCTTCACATGCTGGGTGAGCAAAGCCCTGGTTCACCAGAGGTCGACGACGACCCGATGGCTACCCTCACAAGGTTTGGCAGGCGTGTCTAAGCCGTTGCCTGGGGTGTGGCCACTGCCGCATGCTAGCAGCTACTGGGAGCCACCAGTGAGAGCTGGGTGTCAGGTGGGGGTCAGAGGCTGGAGAGCTGCCCTAGGAGGGCACGACAAGCCCTCCATACCAGAGATACTACACCTCCAAAATTTTGGTTAGGTATTTGGTATTAGTCTGCTCTGTGCAGTTCTGATTTTCTCAATTTTTTCTGCATCATCATCTAGCCTTTGCATGTCATTTGTGGCTTCCACAATGCCTCTGCCCCAAATTCCTACTTATACTCTTATGTTGACCCAGAATAAATCAAAATCAAAATCATGACAGGGCAGGGCACAATATGGAAAGGACTCCTATTTGTCGATGGTTCTATTATTCTGTCTTCTGGGAGTTCACCTGGCATAGAATAAAGAGGCCTGGATAGAAAGTCAGGAGAACTAGGTTCTAAGACCACTTCTGCCAGTAACTAGCTTGTGAACTAGAAAAAGACAGCTCATTTCTCTAGGCACTGATGTTCTTATTTCAAAAATAAAAGAGTTGAATGAGACAGCTTTGAAGATTTCCTTTAGCTCTAAGGTCTTCATTTTTTAAGAATCCAAAATGAACATCTGTAATGTCATAACTGATTAAGGATTTGTTCATCTTAAATTTTGCCATTGTAAACTTGACTAGGTAACTGTCTCTACAATACAATAAAATTCATTAGTGTGTCATTTGTTTAGTTTTAGCCAGAAATTTCACTATATCCGTGGTGTCCTGGAAGATGTGTGGGATCAGAATCAGAACATTTGATTTCAAGACTTTGCACAGCTCTTTATTATCCATGTGATCCCTGATAGGTTATTCCCTTTGAATCTCAGACACGTGGACAACCTATTTATAGGGTTTTTATGAAGAAAGCTCTTAGTAGAGCCTTAGAATTAAGATTTCAATGTAAGCTAACAGAAAAGCCCAGCTCTTCCATATAAATCCCAGAAGATAGTTGTCAAAACTAAGGAAAACAAAATAGAAGGAGAAAGCTGCAGAACCTGACAAAACAATGTGGCAGAGGCCAAGAGATAAGCCATACCAAGAAAATTGGTACAAGTTTGGGAAAATGAAAAAGCTAAAAAAAAGCTAATGCTAACAGAGGGAAGAGCAAAGTGAGTGCAAAACCCTACAAAGAGTTTAGAAGTCAGCCAGCTCTATGAATAAAAATCTTTTCTAAGATTTACAAATAATTGATTCAAATTTAAATATATGTATATATTATATAAATATAAAAATATTTTAGAACAATTTCCTAAAAGATAAATCTTCAAAGAACACAAACAGGAGATTTTTAAAGGAAGAAACTTCTTGTTAGCCATCAACACATCATCTAAAAATATTCAAAATCACAACTAGAGAAATGCAAATCAAAACAACTTTGAAATTCTACCTTATGATTATCAGACTAGAAGAAAAGATGAAAATTTTTTTGAGAAATATTGGAGGAACTTTGAGTAAATAGACATACTAGCACATTGTTAACAACATTGTGAAATGGTCTAGCAATTGGGGTAGCAAATTCATCATTTTGCCCCCAGAGTAACTAAATTATATATACCGTTGGACCAATACCTTTCGACAACTACGGTAGCCATACAACAACTCAAAGAGGAAAATATTTATAGTATTTCTTTTTATACACAAAAATTAGAAATGGAGGGGATGTACATTTCAGGGTTACTTGAAACATTGAGGAAAGCTATGTTTTCTGGGAGATTTTGAACTAGCAGTTGCTTAGAGGTCATTTTCTCATGTGGAGTCAGGAAAAGTGTATTTTTTTACTTTTCATCTCAGCGTATCTATGAAATAAATCGCAGAGAGACTGTAAAGAGTAACACGTACTTTGCTAAGAACTGGGAAAATGAAGAAAGGCAACAATCCAAGAGAGGGAAACTGACTTGTTACTTGCCATAGTTGAGGAGAAGCTGATGTAACTCTTGAGAGAAAGAAGATGGAGAACTATTCTAGGCAGTTGGGTGGAATAGTAGAGAGCAGTTATGGATTCAGGAAGACACTCATTTCAAATCTTGACTCAAACACTATTAGTATGACCCTAAGCCATCGTTTTATCTTTTTTACACCTCACTTCCCCCTGTTGTATATCCAGGGGACAAAAAAGCATCTACCTACCTTATAGGATCATTTTGAAAGTCAATTGATAAAAAATGCTTTGAAATTTTTAAAGTATTCTATAAATATTAGTTATTATTTTCTTTTTCATTTCTTAAATTTCAATTTTTGTTTTACTTAACTTGTAGAATAACTTAATCTAAATTTACTTTTGATCCTTTTTTGTTTTCAATTCACTCAGTTTAGAAAGAGTTATTGTCATTGTCATTTTCATTTTTTAAAAAAACCTTACCTTCCTTCTTGGAGTCAATACTGTGTATTGGTTCCAAGGCAGAAGAGTGGTAAGGGCTAGGCAATGGGGGTTAAGTGACTTGCCCAGGGTCACACAGCTGGGAAGTGTCTGACGCCAAATTTGAACCCAGGACCTCCTATCTCTGGGCCTGGATCTCCATCCACTGAGCTACCCAGCTGTCTCCTTATTGTTATTTTCTAAGGAAACCTTTCAATATTACAGTGACCTTGGATAAATCACTTAACCCCCATTGCCTAGCTCTCCTTACCCCTCTTTTACCTTGGAACTAAAGCACAGTATTGAGCACAGATAAGGGTTTAGAAAAAAGAAGAGGCTTTCCCTGATAACTGTGGAGAAAAGCTAAATGGCAAAAGACTGAGTTTTCACAAGAGAAAACAAGTCAACTGGCATTATAGTGAAGAATTCAAGTGACTTCCCCAGTGAACTTTCTCATAGACAAATTATTGTAAATCATCACTAATACAGTTTGCTATTGATTTTGTTAATATTATATAAAAACATGCTATTTTAATATTTCTTTATTCATAGCAAAGTAAGGCATTTATTATTTCAAGAAATGAATAATTACTTGTGAAAAAGGAAAAAATGAACTGGATAAGAGGTTTAAATTAATCAATTAATGAAAAAAATTATATTTATATTAATGAAAACTAGAAATCAAAACCATCACGTTAGAGTAAGTATAACAAAATTAAACTTGAATACAAATAAAATTCAAAGGATGTTGGTCAAGATCCCTGCCTCATAGCAGGGATAATAACCAGCAATTTAAGATAATTTCCTAAATCAGCATTGGGTGCAGTAAAGTCAGAACATTCCCATTAGATAGAGGAAGCAGAACATTCTAATCAATATGCCATTCAGAAGCAGGCTGAACCATGTGTCATCATGTCATATTGATCTTTCAAAGGTGGGTGTCCCAACTGAAATGAGAACCAGCATTCAACAGAAATAGCTACATCATTTTGAGTTGGGATTTATACAGTTCCACACCTGCTGAAACATAGCATTATGTCCAATACTGGCCTCTCACCATGTCTGTATTCAGATTAATAATAAAGCTAGTTCCCAATTTTTGCAGTTCTCATGAAGGCATAACCTGATTCAGGTCAGCAAGGAACGGACAACGTCTCCTCTGGGTACTCGTACAAATTGTACACGGTAAGAGGTGAGTTTGCCATGACCATTATCGCTTAGGGTAGATAGTGGGCAGAGCCACCACTGAAGCAGTGACATCGTCCATCAGGAGCTGAGCCCTCAGAGGCCATTGAGTCAGCAAAAGAGGCCAAGCACTGGGTCAGAGAGTTTAGTTCTCAGCCTCATGATCTGTTCACAAAAAAACAAAAAGCACCAAGAGCCAAAAGGAAGATCATGAATATCCTTTCCTATTTAGCATGGGAGGCCTCCTGTGCCCTTGGCCATCTTTTAGTCACCTTTCATTCAGGATTTCTCACTATATATCAAAGGATGCAAAATGAATCATTCAGAATGTCCCATTACATGTTAGCCTGTACGGGATGAAGGGTTGTGTATGACTGTATATCATCTTTCAGTGGTAGCTAGGGCCCTATCAAGTAGCCCAGCACCATTTTTCAAACATGGCACCATGTTTGGTTACCTCAGGAAGCTCATAGCTCCAAAAGCCTAATGGCTACTGAAACTGGCCTCTCCTATAGGGTTCACTTGGCTGATTTTTTTTTTTGGACAAAGACTTCCAAAATCACAGTCCCCCAAACTTCTTGCAGCCTATTTTAGGTCTTCCAGGTCTATAAATAGCATGTTCAGGGTTCTACTCCAATTCTGTAGAGACCATCAAAATAACCACCTGGGAAATATGGGTTCTCTAGATTCATTTAGATTCTCTCCATCCAGTGTATTTCTTCAAAATTTAACTGAGAGGGAGAGACATTGAATGATCTTAGGACTGGCCTCCCTTCCCTTGTTTCTTACATGAATCACCATCCATCTAGTGTCTCTGTCACTTCAGTCAAAAGTGGCAGAATCTTTGCCTCCTCAGTCAACATTCTGCCAATAACAGAGTGGGAGGTTCAATAGTCCTCAGGAAAAGGGGTCTTTTTCAGGTGTCTACACACAAAATAAAAGCAACCAGGGGAATCAAAGGCTAGAACACAGGACCCAAAGTTATGAAGACCTAAATCCAGCCTCATACAATTACTACCTATGTGACTAGGAGCAAATTAATTAGCCTTCCTCATTTGTCTTTTTCTTCATTTGTAAAATTATGATAAAATATGTCATATTTTATAACAATATATTATTAATATTTATTATTAATTATACCCATAATGATTAACTATTATTAATAAAATGATATATAATATTATATAGATATAATAAGTTAAGAATAAAAACAAACTTCTGATTAATCTCAGTCATGTAAAAAGAAAAAAGAGAAGTCATGTGTAATAAATAAACCTGGAAAGGTGTATTAGTGGTAGGTTTTGAAGGACTCCTTAGATGTCAAAGATTTCTATTTGCTATTAGAAGTCACAGAAAACACTCGAGGTTAGGGGAGTCATAGGATCAAACCTGCCCCTTTTAGAATTGATTTCACTCTAGCCAAGTGGGAGGACGGATTAGAGTGGGAGATTCAATAGTCCTGATGGCAGGTGAGCACTAGAATGGTGGCATGAGTGGAAAGAGGAGTCAGACACAAGATAGGATATGGAAATGAAATGGAAAAGAACTTGGCCATTGATTGTCCATATTGAGTTAGAAGATTTATGAGCCAGGATGATGCTCAAGTTGCAAACGCAGGCAACGTTAAGGATACTGGCATCTCCAACAGAAACAGGGGAGTCTAGAAGAGGGGTGCATTCAGGGGGACTAATAATGAGTTCTGTTGGGGCACAGAATTTGAGATGCCTGTGAGATAATTAATTCAAAATGTCCAAAAGGCAGTTGGAGATTCTGAACTAGATCTCAGGAGGAGGGTTAGGGCTGTATAGACTACTCTGCATCTATTATCTTCCTAGAGATAATTAAATCTATCCAAAAGAGAGTAGAGTAAGAAAAGAGGGTCCAGGACAGAGCCTTGGGGTAGTGACACAGATAAAAGATGTTCACACACTCACACACACACACACACACACACACACACACACATCACCTACTGAGGGAGAGAGAAGGAATAGTCAGGAAATCCAGAGAGAAAAGAGGGTCATCAATATAAAAAGCTAACATTTATATAGGACTTTATAGAGGACAACCCCAAAGCCTTAGTGCAGTTTTGTCTTAAGCTTTCCTATCTTTAATAATTTAAAATTGCACTACAGATACCTTGGATGTATGTCATTCCTTATTTGATCCTAATAACAGCCCTATGAAGCAGATGCTTTTATTTTCCCAATTTTCTAATTGAGGAAACTGAGGTTAGAAGAAGGGAAAGGACTGGCTTAGAGTCACAGAGAGGCAAGTTTCAAACTCGGGTCTTCCTTGCTTCAGGTTCAGCATTCTGTCCATTATTCTACCTAACTGCTTCCAGTCAACAGTGTCAATGCTGAAGAAAGATTAAGATGGATAATGAGAAAAGGTTATCTGATTTGGCAATTACGAGCTATTTGGTAACTTTAGAGAGACTTATATTTCCAAACCGAAGAATATTGTTCTTGAAATACTCTGAAAAAATTTAAAATTTTCTAAAAAAATCTTTTTTAAAGAATACAAGTGATATAACATATGAATGAGCAAATTCATTCTTTCCACAATGATTTTTTTTTCATTTTGGGCCTCGCACTGATTGATAGTGCCAGAAAGTTTGTGATAGGAAATACTAGAAAAAATAAAGCTGAAATTAATCTTTGGAGCCTCATTTACAAACACTGTACTATAGCCCCAAAACCCGCCATCATATAACTGACTGAATACTCTCTACTCCCTCTCTGATGATCTTGACAAATAATGTAGTTCTCCCCAAGAACTTCATGCTTATTCTTTATAACTTGGAGACAGTTATTTTATTACATAGTTTAAATTATCTGAAACCTGTTTCTCCATTTGTTTTATGGAGCTTCCTTATAATGATCTATCTTGAGGCACATAGGCTCTTGCTAGATTCATCTGGTCTCTATGGTCTTTAAAACTGATACCTCCCTAATCAAGAAGTCTACTTTGATTTAAAAGGTCTATTTTTTCCATCGTTTTGAATTATATGGAACTCTGTGTATGTGGGTCAATTTTTACGCAGAAAATATTTAATACACTTTAGGATGACAAATGTTTCCTGTTCTCAGAGCCTTCAATGGCTGTTACCTTGTGTTAAAAATGCACTTTGTTCTAGTCTTCCTGACATCGCATCTCCCCTCCTTGTCAATAGAATAAGTTTACAAGTAGCCAGTATAAAATAAAATAGCAGGAAGGAAGATGGCAAACTAGAAGTCCCATACAGACTGCCCCAAAGACCAAAGAAGTATTATTTACAAGCTGTATCATATATTAATCAAAAGCTGCACCCTGAAAATATATACATGTAGGCCTTGCTGGCAGGGCTTTTTGGTCCTATGATATGTAAATCTCAGATAAGTACCAGACATCCAGAATAAGACCTGCCGAATTTTAAATGGTGCTAATGATTTTGAAATGATGTAGACAGACTAACTGCCAATTAAAAAAAATTTTATTTGGTCAATTTCAAACATTATTCCTTGGTTACAAAAATCATATTCTATTCCTCCTTCCCCTCTCCCCACCCCTCCCACAGCCAACACGCAGTTCCACTGGGTATTACATGTATCCTTGATCAGAAACCATTTCCATGCTGTTGGTGTTTGCATTAGAATTTTCATTTAGAGTCTACATCCCCAGTCATATTCCCTTGAGCCATGTGATCAAGCAGTTGTTTCTCTTCGGTGTTTCTCCTCCCACAGTTCTTCCTCTGAATGTGGATAGTGTTCTTTCTCATAGATCCCTTCAGGTTGTTCAGGATCACTGCATTGCCACTAATGGAAAAGTCCATTACATTCAATTGTACGACAGTGTATTAGTCTCTGTGTACAATGTTCTCCTGGTTCTTCTCCTTTTGCTCTGCATCAGGTGGAATTCCTTCAGTTCGTTATTCCTTTGAGCACAATAGTATTCCATCACCAACATATGCCACAATATGTTCAGCCATTCCCCAGCTAGTGTTTCTTGTACAATGTTAAATAATAGAGGTGATAACAGGCATCCTCATTTCACTCCTGATCTTATTGGGAATGCATCTAGTTTATCCCCATTGCAGATGATGTTGGCTGATGGTTTTAGATAGATGCTGTTTATTATTTTTAGAAAAGACCCTTCTATTCATATACTTTCTAGGGTTTTTAATAGGAATAAATGTTGTATTTTGTCAAAGGCTTTTTCTGCATCTATTGAGATAATCATGTGATTTTTGTCAGTTTGCTTGTTGAGATGGTCAATTATGTGGATGGTTTTCCTAATATTGAACCATCCTTGCATTCCTGGTACAAATCCCACCTGATCATAGTGAATAACCCTTGTGATGACTTCCTGGAGTCTTTATGCTAGTATCCTATTTAAGATTTTTGCATCTATATTCATTAAGGAGATTGGTCTATAGTTTTCTTTCTCTGTTTTTGACCGACTTAGCTTTGGAATCAGTACCATATTTGTGTCATAAAAGGAATTTGGTAGAACTTCCTCTTTGCTTATTATTTCAATTAGTTTGTATAGTATTGGGATTAACTGTTCTTTGAATGTTTGCTAGAATTCACTTGTCAATCCATCAGGCCCTGGGGATTTTTTTCTCAGGGAGTTCTTTGATGGCCTGTTCAATTTCTTTTTCTGATATGGAATTATCTAAGAATTCTATTTCTTCTTCTGTTAATCTAGGCAATTTATATTTTTATAGATATTCATCCATATCACCTAGATTGACATATTTATTGCCATATAATTGGGCAAAATAGTTTTTAATGATTGCCTTAATTTCCTCTTCATTGGAAGTGAGTTCTCCCTTTTCATCTATGATACAGCTAATTTGGTTTTCTTCTTTCCTTTTTTTTTTTAATTAGATTGACCAGTACTTTGTCTATTTTGTTTGTTTTTTTCAAAATACCAGCTTCTAGTCTTATTGATTAATTCAATGGTTTTTTCACTTTCAGTTTTATTAATTTCTCCCTTAATTTTTAGGATCTCTAATTTAGTTTTCTTCTGGAGGGTTTTAATTTGTTTGCTTTCAAGTTTTTTGATTTGCATATCCAATTTATTGACCTCTGTCCTCCATAATTTATTAATATATGAACAGAAGGATAGAAATTTTCCCCTGAGTACTGCTTTGGCTGCTTCCCATAGATTTTGAAAGGATGTCTCATCATTGTCATTTTCTTCAATGAAATTATTAATTGTTTCTATGATTTGTTCTCTAACTGATTTTGAAGAATCATATTATTTAATTTCTAATTAATTTTTGATTTGGCTCTTCATGTACCCTTACTGATTATTATTTTTTCTTGTATTATGATCTGATCTGAAAAGGTTGCATTTATTATTTCTGCTTTTCTGCATTTGTTTGCCATGTTTTTATGACCTAGTACATGGTCAATCTTTGTGAATTTACCATGTGCTGCTGAAAAGAAGGTGTATTCCTTTTTGTCCCTATTTATTTTTCCCCCATATATCTATTAACTCTAATTTTTCTAAGATTTCATTCACATCTTTTACCTCTTTCTTATTTATTTTTTAATTTGATTTATCTAAATTTGATAGTGATAGGTTCAGGTCTCGCACTAGTATAGTTTTACTATCTATTTCCTCCTCCAATTCCACTAGTTTCTTCTTTAGAAATTTGTAGGCTATACCATTTGGTGCATACATGTTGATTAGTGATATTTCCTCATTGTCTATACTCCCTTTTATCAGTATGTATTTACCTTCCCTATCCCTTTTAATCAGGTCTATTTTTACTTTGGCTTTGTCAGATATCATGATTGCAACTCCTGCCTTCTTTCTATCAGTTCAGGCCCAAAAGGTCTTGCTCCAAACTTTAATTCTAACCTTATGATTATCTACCCACCTCAGGTGTGTTTCTTTCTTTCTTTTTTTTTTAGGTGTGTTTCTTGTATGGTAGGTTTTGGGATTCTAATTCACTCTCCTATTTGTCTACATTTTATGGATGAGTTCATCCCATTCTCGTTCAAAATTATGATTGTCACTTGTGAATTCCCCAGCATTTTGATATCCTCTCCTAGTTCTGTGCTTTCTTCTTATGCCATATCCTTTTAAACCAGTGGCTTACATTTAATCAATCCCCCTAATCCCCTCCCTTAATATGCTTCCCTTTCTGGCTCCTCCCTTTTTGTTCCCTTCTTGTTTTTTTAGGGTCTGATAAGTTCCCTCCCCCCTCTCTTTCCCTCCATTTTTGTACTCCGTCTCCCTACCACCTTAGTTTTCCCTTGTCACTTACCCTATAGGATAAGATAGAATTCAAGACCCCAATGGATCTAAATGCTCTTCCCTCTCAGAATTGATTTCACTGAGAGTAAGGTTTAAGTATTGTCTATTAGCACTCTCTTCCTCTCCTTCTTATGAGTATTCTTCCCCTCTCCTTCCCATGTGTATCTTTGTGTGATAAAGAATATCCTATTTATTTTATTTCTTCAGGTATCTCTTGGTACCATCTTCAATTCCCCCCATCCTTTTTCTTTCTTTCTTTCTTTCTTTCTTTCTTTCTTTCTTTCTTTCTTTCTTTCTTTCTTTCTTTCTTTCTTTCTTTCTTTCTTTCTTTCTTTCTTTCTTTCTTTCTTTCTTTCTTTCTTTCTTTCTTTCTTTCTTTCTTTCTTTCTTTCTTTCTTTCTTTCTTTCTTTCTTTCTTTCTTTCTTTCTTTCTTTCTTGCATATCATCATATAGCCCTTAATGCCCCAATCTCTTCCTGTGAGTGATTCTTCTAATTACTATAATAATGAATACAATTTTTGAGAGTTACAAATAACATTTCCCCATATATTAACATATATAATTTGATCTAATTGTAGCCTTTAAAGAAGAGAGTTTGAATTAAAAAATATTTTCCCCTTTTCCCTCTCTTTCTTATTTATCTTTTCATGTTTCTCTTGATCTTTTGTTTGTGGATATCAAACTTTCCACTAAGTTCTGGTCTTTTCTCTACAAATACTTGGAAATCTTCTATTTTGTTGAATGCCCATACTTTCACCTGGAAGCAGATAGTCAGTTTTGATGGATAGGTGATTCTTGGTTGAAGACTCAGTTCTCTTGCCTTTCTGAAGATCATATTCCAGGCCTTGTGGTCCTTTAGTGTGGAAGCTGCCAGGTTTTGTGTGAGTGCTTCTTGGTATCTGAATGGTTTCTTTTTGGCTTCATGTAGAATTTTCTCCTCAGCTTTAAAGCTCTGGAATTTGGCAATTACATTCCTGGGAGTTGTCTTTTGAGAATTTAGTGTAGAGGGTGTTCTATGAACTCTTTCAATGTCTATTTTGCCCTTTTGTTCAAGAACATCAGGGCAGTTTTCTTGGATGATTTCTTGTAGTATAATGTCATGATTTCTGTTTACTTCTGGCTTTTCAGGTAGACCAATGATTCTCAAATTGTCTCTCCTTCCTCTGTTTTCCTTATCTGTCATCTTGTCAGTGAGATATTTTATGTTTTCTTCTATTTTGTCAGTCTTTTGACTTTGCTTTATTAATTCTTGCTGTTCTGCAAGATCATTCGCTTCTAGTTGCCCAATTCTGGTCCTTAAGGTCTGGTTTTCTGCTTTAATTTTTTTATTTTCTCTTTTAACTATTTCCCACTTTTCTTGCCAGAAGGATTCCATCTTTTTAATAAGCCCCAATTTAAATTCTTCCAGAGCTTGAGGACAATTTCCATCTTTTTGGAAGGTTTTGGTTTTGTTTGAATTTCCTCCTGTATTTCCTCTGTAGCCTGAGTGTTTCCTCCATAAACATTTTTGAGGGTCAATGGCTTTTTTTTTTCTTGGAGGGTGTTTGTTTTTTCCTGTGCACAATTTGCTGTGGTGGTTTTTCCTTCCCTTTTTAGTCAGAAATCTGAGTGATATGGGCAGGCTCTCTGTGTGTGGAGTTAAGGAGCAAGGGTTTTGCCTGAGGTAAGCTCTTAAATCTCTGCAGCCACGGCTCACTGCCCTTCTCTGGAAGCCCATGGGAGCCCATGATCTGCGCTCCCCATCCCACTGGGGTTTCAAGTGTAGCTGCTCTCAGGGGTAGGTCTTTGGTGGTCTTATTCAGCTCCCAAGGACCTAGAGGTGCCCCCTTGCTCGCTCTAGAGGTGCCCCTCACTCACTCACTGATTCTGGCGTGGGCTGGCTCTGACTCTGGCTCCATAGGTGAGGTGGGGGAGGGTGGATCAGCTCACATTTGGTGGGAGCTTTTCCACCCCCTTATAGTGTGGAAATGCCCAAATCCCATGTACATTCAATACTGCGCCCTACTGTAGAGTCCCTTCATTCTTATGAATTTGGGTTCTTTGGACTTTTGAGGTAGTCTATGTCAGTGGGTGCTGAGGAGAGGAAGTGTCCCGTGTCTAACCCGTGCTTAAAAACTGTTTTACTGACAATTTTGAGATAATTCGGTTATGTTAATAAATTAACTCCAAAGGTGGCTCAGAGAAGAAAGAATTTGTCTGGACCCCACTAAAACCCTATAAAAATGAGACCTCAAACTCCTCCCCTCTGAGAGGGAATTCCATTTGGGTTATGCTCCTCTCACTCTAATCCATAGTTACTGTGAGTTATTCTCTGATTTCCCCCCCCTCTCCATTCTCTTCCAGGTACTCTCTATCTTCATCTCTCACCCTGTCCTTTTCCCTATACCTCCTGCCTCTGTATTCCCTCCATTTTTGGGCTGCTGGTTGTCTGCCTATTGGCCCCCTCAGGACCTTATTGAAATTTGATTGAAACTGTTTTCCTCTACCATCATCGATCTTCTTAGTGAGTACCCAGAGAAGCAGGCATGGCTGCCCTGTTTCATACTTCCGTAAGCTAATTAGTTATTCACCTTGATACAACATCAAAGTGATATGTTGCAAAATCATTTGCATAATACTTCTCCATTACTCCTTCTTAAACAATGGCATTTCTGGAAGTTTTATCAAGTCTGGGAGCTTCAACTTCTTTAGCAAGTTTGAAAAAATCCCCACTTTCTCACTGAATCTGAGAAAGCCAATTCATCAGTTCTGTATAGCCCTGGGAAGTGCTCCATACAGGCATATGGCCCTAGGAGAGCGCATGGATTTCATCCCAGATCACCGATCTGGATTTTGCATTTTAAGAACTTTTGGCGGTGTTCTCTATTCATATTCACTAGATAGCTTGAGAATCTGGTGAGATTAGAGAGGTAAAAAGCTGGCAAGAGCCTGAGGAGTAGGAATTAGTTTGTTTGTCCCAAGAGTTCTCTCATTTTTCAACTGTGTGGGAAAAGTAGGAACCACAATCATCTCACTGAATCTTGATGGGCCAACAAAGTAGAACTCCCTGAAGCACTGGGTACCCTAAAAGCCCCCAGACTCTACAGAGGGAGATGCATGGGAACGCAGCCCATTTCATCCACTATTGTAACAATTACTTGGCCTTGGGTGAGACACCCTTCCGTTTTCACAATCATAAAAGTATTTGGTTTCTCTAGCTTGTCTTTTACCTTTGACCAGGGACTGTTTTCCCATTCTGATAAGAAATCCTGCTAAATGCATTTCAAATATCCCTTTTTTCTCCCTTGATCCATCCCCTTCTCTCTCTAGTCTTCCTTTTCTTGTGAAATGCTTTACATTTCTATCCAAAGTTACCACAGAGCACTGTGGATTGGCTGTGAACTCTATGCAGGTGTGAGAGGTTATAAAAGGTAAATCTCTACCCCAGGAATCTGGTTTTACAATCATCAAGAGCAAATGCCTCAGCATGCAAAAAACCCTCCATGCACTCAGTTTGACCTACCTTTAATCCACAATCACAGACCCCGTGCTGGTGAGCTTGCTTTTCCCAAGAGATAGTCATTGTTACATGGGCGTTAGTGGTCATAAGAATCTGAGCATTCTGTGTGTGCTAAGCCCTGGGAACTCAGAGAAAAAGCAAAGAAAGTTCTTGCCTTCAAAGTGCATGCATTCTAACGGAGAAAAAATGTGCACATGCACACGTGTATGTATTTCACTGTTAGTGACGAAATCAGAATCGGAACTTAGATCTTCCTAACTCTAGCTTTAGCATCCTAGTTATTAAACCAGCAACCCTTAACAGTAAGGCTACATAAGATGAGCAGGCTCGAGAAAAGGATAATACATTCCATTTGGACATGATGAGTTTGAAATGTTCAGTAGGACAGAGATCAGATTTGACGGGATCACTAAGTAAGAAAGAAAAGAGAAGCAGGCTTAGGACTCAAAAACATATCTTGTAAATCAAGTAATACCCAAGGTACCTGCGACATAGATGCTGTTCACATCAATTTGTAAATTCATCAGTTGGTTATTCGCATCAATTCCTTGAATCAACTCATTCTGAACGTTCTCATCTGATATCCATTTGGCAAAGAAGAGGTCAAAGGTGACTAAAATGCTGCCATTTCTGCAAAATAAAAAAGTGATATTAAAAGAAAAACTCACTGTCCTTCAAGTGACGTTCTTACAATAATTATCTTGCTAATTCTAATTACTCCTGCTTAAGTTG
This sequence comes from Monodelphis domestica, assembly GCF_027887165.1. NCBI lineage: Eukaryota > Metazoa > Chordata > Mammalia > Didelphimorphia > Didelphidae > Monodelphis > Monodelphis domestica. Next base: position 5,693,766 of record NC_077230.1, read on the forward strand.
ACTATGTCAAATATTATCCATTTTCCTGAGATAAGGAGGCAATAAAATGACTAAATGATTTTTTTTAAAACCTCACCTTCCGTCTTGGAGTCAATACTGTGTATTGGTCCCAAGGCAGAAGAGTGGTAAGGGATAGGCAATGAGGGTCAAGTGACTTGCCCAGGGTCACACAGCTGGGAGGTATCTGAGACCAGATTTGAACCCAGGACCTCCCATCTCTAGGCCTGGCTCTCAATCCACTGAGCCACCCAGCTGCCCCCCAATTAAATGATTTGTGAAGGAAAAGAGAAAAAAAACTACAGGACTAGCAAGAGTTAATATTTGCGTTTCTGGATTTCTGTTGCAGTTCTTTATACAGAAAAGTTTAATTGCTTTACTTTCTTTTCTTTTGTGATAGAATTTTTCACAGAGAAACAAAAGTGTCAAGTCAAACAAGCCTAAGAAGTCTTATGGCAGTACTTTGATCCATATTTCCCTAGTTTGGGGAATAAATGTGTGAATTCAGTTAAGTTTCTAATATCTCTGAGGAATGACTTTCTTTAGAGAAAAGTTGAATCTGTTTTATAAGGATCCAAAAGTAACAACCTTCCCAGGGATTCCTACCAAATTGTTTGAGAGTCCCCCTACTAGATACTTACTGCTGCCAGTCACCAATCAAAAGTGCAGAGGTAGGAAACTGACATCCTATCTTATCAATCAATGAGCTCTGAGTCACCTTTCAGTCACCTTATATAGAAAGTGAATATATAAGCCAGATGAGTATAATGATATTTTATAAAGAGCAGAAAGGCAGGGTGAGGGTTTACATAGCATAATTCTTCTAGTTTATAGAAGACAGGGAATAAGATAAATCTCCTTTAGCTCTGAGAATGTACTAAAGAAATATTAAATAGGGTAGGAACTGACTAACTAGAAAACATATTTGGGATTAGAAGATCTGGGTTCTAGTCCTCGGTCTCCTACTTAATGAGCTGCATGGCTAAAATGGATGTGGTAACACTCATGCTATCAAAGTTATATCTTTGTTGGGAGAAAGGCAACTTTACGCCTTAAACACATGTCCAGAGTCCAAAGTCTTAGACCAGACACTTGCTCAGGACTTCCTAACTCAAGTCCTAGAACTCTATCTATTGTACCATCCAATTGTGAGGGTCTTCCTATCATTGGTGAATCTCCAAAATGGTGGATTCCTATTCTCCATGATTCTTATTCATGCTAGTCCATACATCTTCTTCCAAGACCAAGCAAACCTTCGCTATCATTAAATGGATGGGCCCATCTCTCTTTTTTTTATAATCCACCATCTCTTGAGCATAGTCTATTGATAGAATAGGTCTTTACATTAGAGAATAGTTAAGGAATGACATACTATATACTTTCCTAAAAATAATAGAACCCATTGTCTTTCTCTTGTTCAATTCTGCATCCAACTTACTGTCCATCGGTAGCTCCTGACACAAATGTATGCACTGATTATACTTATTCATTGGCTAGACTGGTCCTCCGAATGTACATCCAAGTCAGCACAACAGATATTTTTTTTTAAAACTGGGACATTTTCCCAAGAAGAATCTACTTCCTTATCAAACGAATCCTCACTTTAACTTGGAGAAGCAACCATTCACAATGTGTATTCTTTTTTCCCTTGTTCTATTTTTTTTAAGTTTTATTGATGTATTTCAATTTTACATTACAAATACAGATTACCCTCACTTCATAAGAGGTCTCTTTGTAACAAAGTAAAGGAATTAGGTAAAACTAATAACATAGTCATTTCAATAGAAACTTTACATGCAACATTTCCCATCTGTAGGACCCTTCTATTTAAAAAAAAAACAACAGAAATCTATTTTCTCTCCCTTCCATTCCTGACATATTGGGGTGGGGGAGAAGAGAAAAACAGATATCTTTGAATGAATATTCATAATCAATCAAAACAAATTCTCTCAATGGTTATCTGAAAATACATGATATCGTACAATATACCTTTTAATGATAGAACATTTTTAAAGGAGCTTTAGGCATAAAATATTGAGCTATCCACATATTAATAAAATGTGAATTCATTAATAAAGTCAGTAATGGCTACCTCAGCTATGCCAGACGTCCCCCTTTTTTTTTTTTTTTAAACCCTTACCTTCCGTCTTGGAGTCAATACTGTGTATTGGCTCCAAGGCAGAAGAGTGGTCAGGGCTAGGCAATGGGGGTCAAGTGACTTGCCCAGGGTCACACAGCTGGAAAGTGTCTGAGGCCAGATTTGAACCTAGGACCTCCCGTCTCTAGGACTGGCTCTCAATCCACTGAGCTACCCAGCTGCCCCCCAGACGTCCCTTTTTTATAATACAGAGCAACAAACAGAATTGGAGAAAAAATTGGTAGTAAGGCTGACATCATCTTTGGGGTAGGAACATTACAATTGGATTTCCTGAGGAATGCAGGCTAATACCCACAGAGGACTAGTGACCACTTCCTTCTGGCATTAGGGAATGAGAACTGATTTATGGGATCCTTCTATATGCTATAATCTTTGCTAGTAGATCAGTTAGTGGCCTCCCTGGCATTCAGAAGGTTTCTTAGGGAGATTACAGCTTTCTTTAGTGGTGAAAGGACAGTTCAGGGACAATTCTTAGAGCTAATTTCAGGACTTATGGGTAACACCAGATGTCTTGGTATTTACTTAAGAGCTAATAATATAGATGATGACTATCTTTTCCTTCTAATTACAGTGACTTATGGTCACACTAACCTTTAAACTAGTTCAGAGGGGAAAGCTGATTTCTGAAATTAACTAAAGGATGTAGAAAGGGGACATAAGCATATATAGAATCAATTACAATATGAAATCAAGCAATATAAAATCAATTACAAAATAGAATTAATTTGAATCTCTCGTGTCTCTTTCTACATTCTAAATCCAGCACCTCATCCATTTCCTGGAATCATAAATACTGTTTTGTTTCTTATAGTTTTCAAAGTTGGTTCTTTTTTTGGTGTTGTTATTACACAAATTGTTCTGCCTGTGCTCATTTAAATCTTCATCAATTTATAAAAGTTCTCAAAATTCTTCATTTTTATAATTTTTGATGTTATAGTATAAATTGTTATTCTGGTTCTGCTTACTTCATATATCAGTTCATATAAATCTTTTCAGATCATTTTGAAATCTTTAATTTCTGCATTTCTTTAAGCTGTATAGAAGCCCATCACATTTTTATACCCCAGTTTATTCAGCCATTCTTTAAATGATGGGCTTCCCCTTAGATTGTAGTTTCTTCACCACATAAAGAACTACTATGAATACTTTTTTTCAAATAAAATCTTTTCAAATTTCTTTTCCCTCTTTAGGATATGGGCTTGGAGTGATATAAATGGGTTAAAGGGAATGTATTTTTTAAAGAAACTATATATAATTTCAAATTGTTTTCCAAAATAGTCGTATTCATTCACAGGTTCACTAACATGCTTGTTTTCCCATCCAACATTTATCATTTTCCATTTTTGTCAGTTTCGCCACTCTTGTGAGTATAAGGTGAAACCTCAGAATTGTTTTAATTTATGCTTCTCAAATTATTAGAGTTTGGGAGCTTTTTTTTTTTTAATTTGTCTAACCAGGGTTCTTCCCTTAATCAGGTCCTCATATGTCATCGGGAAATAGACCTTTACCAGAAAAACTTCATACAATGATTTTTTCCCACAGTTAATTGTCTCCTTATTGACCTTAGCTTTATTAGATTTGTTTGTGCAAAAACTCTTAAATGTTATAGAATCGAAATGATCCATTTTATCTATTATCTTTTTTATTCCTTATTTCATCGTGAACTTTTCTCCTATTCATAGATCTGTTAGATAACCTTTCCCCCCTATTTCTTTAGTTTGTTTATGAAAAAATTCTCAGATTTTATGTTGATAACATTTTGTATCAAGGTCATATATCTATTTAGAGCTTATCTTTGTATAAGGTCTAAGTCTACTTTCTTACATATTGCTATCTAATTTTCCCATAATTAGTTTGGTCAAATGTGTCCTTATCCTAGCTGCCAGAGTATTTGTATTTATCAAGTACTAAGACACTATATATTTGCTTCTGTATGTTTTATACCACGTTTATTCCTTCCTCAATCTATTTTTAACCAGCATTGCTTTGTTTTGATCATTGCTGTTTGAGTGTAGTAATTCATATAAATTCTTTGTGGCAGCCCACAGGTTAAAAGTCTAACAATTTATTAAATGGTTCAGAGAATGTAAAGTCCTACGAGGGTTTTTTTATTGCAAAAAAAATTGACTGCTAGAGTTAGATGCAACATTTAAAGGATCCCCCAAAAGTATCTCTCACTTGTATGTTAAGATGCATATTAATGCTCCTTTATAAGAAGGAATTGCCAATGAACAATGTCAAGAGTGACATAAAACTGGGCAATAATGTGTGTGTTGGAGGTATTTGCCTCTATCATGGAGGAAACATCTCACAGGATCAAAATTATCTAGAGTTCCCTATTATAGTGAGCTTCTAGAGATTGCCATTTGCAAGGGATAATTGTGTTGATTGCATGAAATCTAAGAACATGAAATCCTCAACCATTGGGAAGAGATTGTCCTCATGAGACATCAAAGAAAGATAAATGGAAGAAAACTACTAGTTGTCCAGTTTATAACATGCAGATGCATTAAACCATGAAGTCCTCTAACACTCTCCAAGCTTGCACTCACAATTGCAGGTCGTTTTAGGAGAGAGAGGCTACTATGCTGAAATTCTGGGCTAACCTGGGAGTTTTCCTTTGATGGGCAGCCAATAGACACAATTAGTTCGTAGTAAATGGATGGACTAAGACTGCATCATAAGAACAATAGCTGAGAAATATCTCTTCACTCTTCCACAAATATATGGTGCCTCTTAGAAGAGTGGACGCCAACGTGGGAAACAATAGTGGGCAAGTGTACGTATAATAACAATAACATTATATATGCATATAGCACTTTAAGGTTTGCAAAACATGCTCTCTCATTTGACCCTAACAATGACCCTTTGAAATAGGTTCTATTATTATCCACATTTTTCATTGAGAAAACCAAAGCTGAGAGAAACTCTGTGGTCTTTTCAGAGTTGTGCAATTACTAAGAATAACAGAGGGATAACAGGCTCGTGACAACTCTCACTGCTGGCTCTACAGGGCTACATGGCCTCTCCACTCGTGGAGTAACTCAGATGGATCCTTCTTTTCTCTAATAGATGGGCCACATGATTGGGCTCCCTAGGTCAGTTCCTCTCTGCAACTAGACTTTCAGCTGTCAGAGCTAGTTTTCTTTTCAAGTCATAGTCAGTTCTTCTTTGCTTGCTTTTTTGAAACCCTTACTTTCTGTCTTAGAGTCAATCCTGTGTGTTGGTTCTAAGACCAAAGAGCAGTGAGGGCTAGACAATGGGAGTTAAGTGACTTGCCCAGGATCACACACCTAGGAAATGTCTGAGGTCAGATTCAAACCTAGCACCTTCTGACTCTGGGCTTGACTCTCAATTCACTGAGTCAACAAATTGCTTGGTCTTCTCTACTTTCAATGATAACGCTCCCCAAAAAGATATTTCTACCCAAAATAATTTCATATCTGAGTCCATGGCTGTCTATACAGAGTATAAATCTGCTGTTTTCATGATATAGTATCTTCTACTGAGCTCTGTTGAGAGTGGTAGATTGCAGACGAAAGAGAGAAGTATCTTTCTCTTTCTTCTCTTTCCCTTCTCTGCCAAGCAAAATCTTTTGAAGAGCCAACTTCTTCCTCAACTGCTGGCTCCTTCCTGAACTAATTCAGAGTTGATTAGCTCAGCTTTCTAATACCATCCATGATGTGGCTAATATCTGTCTGAACCCCTTCTAAATTGACCAAGGAATTAATTCATTTTTATAAGAGGTGACAGGGCATAAGTTATCTACTCCTATAATTCCTTCCATTTTTTTCCCACAATTTGGAAAGACATAGCTGGGTGTTAAGATATTGATCATTTTTATATATGAAGTTATTGAAGCTTAAAACTGAACTTTTGGGATATTTTGTATAAATATGTTACATTTATCTTAAAACCCTAAATAAACCTTTATTTAAAAAAAGGTTTATTTAAGGTTTTAAGATAATATATATATATTTAAAAAGGTTTATTTAGGGTTTTAAGATAATATATATATTTTAAAAAGGTTTATTTAGGGTTTTAAGATAAATGTAACATATTTACACAAAATATATATAACATATTTTGTATATATATACACATATATAATAATATATATTAATATATTAAAAATATATAGGGGGGAGAGGGACAAAGGAAGGGAGGGAGGGAGGGAGAGAGAGAGAGAGATACATATAAAATACTGGGAACATCCTGAGGAAAGAGTAGGAGTTCCACAGCATAGAGGAAGTGATGACCATGGTACCCTCAGTCATTTGTTCATTTTCAGTATATTCCAATGTATGCTATTATGGAATTATGAACTATATTCTCTAGTTTTATTTAAGCTAAGCTTCACAGAATAAACTAAGGTTCACAATATGATGAACAAGGAAAAATGTATTGCATAATAACACATGTACACCTTTATAACATATTACCTGCCATCTTGGGATAAGGGGAGAGAGGAAGAGAGAGAGAAAACACATATTACAAAATGTCAGAAAACAATTATTTTGAATTGTACCATTATGTAATCTAGGAAAATATATATTTTTTTAAATTAAATAAAATTAACAAAAGATTACTTCAAAGAAATCACAGATTGAAGATAATACTAACAGGAACGACAAGAAAAATGAAGAGCTAACATTTTTAGGACTATGGCTTGTTGACATCCACATTATATATGAGATAAAGCAATAGAATTCTGATATTACAAGGGCAGGTAAATATTCAAAGTCATTAAGATTACTTCAAATATGGATTTATAGCCACTTTCCCCTAAATATGGAAAAAAGCATTATTTCCTACACAATGAAGATATTTTTAATACATAACACCCATAAACACACATTGACAGAAAAACTTAAACAAGTGAAGCATTAAATACTATTTTACTCTATTGGGATCTTTAAAAACTACTTAAATGTGAAATAATTTGGAAGACTACTAATTAGGCATTTTACTTTTCACCCTGGTTCTTCACTGTCTCCCTCAAAGTCCACATATTTTGTCCAAAGAGGCCAGGGATTTGCTTTATCCTTTGGCTGATGGTCATCTCCAAGAGTGTTGGAGTAATTGCCAAAGACTCTTTCCAAAGTACAGCCAGATTTGTTTTATTCCGGGGTTGTAGCCTCCTTAGTGAGGCAAGAGTTGACACTGGCTTAGAATGTGGCTCCTAGTAGATAAAAAAAAAAAAAGCCTGCCCTTTGTAGCATATATAAATAGCCAGAAATGGGAATCTACAGAAAAGGAATTTGGTAATGTAGCCTCCTTCATGGATAGAACACATGAGAAAAAGCTAGCAGTAATGGTTTTGTCCCTTTCAATGTCACTGTTGTTGACAGAGTTTTGTTTTGAGAAAGGAAGACCATGCTAAGTATTACCTTTACAAGTTTCATCATGGTTCCAGTGATTGGTCTGACACTAGACTAGGAGTAGTTGGATTAAAGAATGCCTTAAATATGGCACACAAGACAAAATCTAGTATACTTTAGTGAAAAAAGTATAATGTGGAATTTTCCTAGGTAACTTTAAATTCAATTTATTCATGGATTATTTTATAAAGAAAACAAGTAATGAAGGTGACATAGCAATGGTTTCTTAAGTCATGATGCAATAAGATTTTGACACACAATCCTTACAGCTGCTCTCCCTCTATGTTTTTCAGTGACTAGAAAAAAAGAATTCAGCTAAGAAGAAAAAATCTTGGGGGCATCTATGTTATTGCTAAATGTATAATAAGAGAACTCTGTGTATTCAGATTTCCAGTTGTACAGTTACTCACTTCTGGGCAAAGTGCTTTTATGTCAACAGCTCTAAGGGTGTGTTCATAATATATCATGCCAGTCTCCTGATTACTAAGCACTTTAATATTTGCAAAGCTCAAAATCTATCTATTAACTAAATAGTAAAGGTCACAGCATACACAGATACACACACACACAGAAGACAATCAAATTGGTTAACTCGTAGTCCTGGCTAGGAGAATTCTTAAACAGAGATAGAAATGATCACAAAAAAAGACAAAATTTTAATGATGTGAAATCGAAAAGCTTCAAAATGGAAATACAACCAGGTAATAAAGGAAGCAGTTGGTTGGAAGAATCTTTTTTTCACAAATTCTCTCTGATAAGGTTCTGAGATCCAAGATACCCACAGTGTTCTAAAAGAGAGTCCAGAATTCAGCTACCGAGACTGCGTTACCTTTTAGGACACTCTGTATAATAAGACTCTAACATATACATATATACATATATATATATAACATTCATTCCCCAGTGGATAAAGAGTGAAAGGATATGAATTAACTTTAAAAAGGAAACCTATCTTATTCAGTGGAAGGGGCATCTTTGCTCTACTCCCGTATTTATTGGAAAAGATTTTAGCATGTACCCACTGGATGCAATGGTAGCTTTTGCTTTTATTTCATTTATTTATTTATTAACTTTTGCTTTTGGAGAGATTTTTTTAAATGTTAAAGAGTTCCTCCTATGAGGAGTTTGAGCATAAATGTTGGGGGCCGTTTAATTGTATTTTGTCAAACTTTTTCTACATCTCTTGAGATAATTGGGTGATTTTAGATTTGGTTTTTAATATGATTAATTATGTTGATTTTTTTTTTACCCAAATATTCAACAATCCCTGTATTCCTGATATCTCTCATTTGGCCATGAATTATTTCTTAGGCAAATCACTGTTGTCTGTTTGCCAAGATTTTGTATAAAGGGTTCAAGACAATAATCAGTAATGATATTGGTCTCCGGTATTCCTTCTATGTTTTATGTTTTTTTTTATTTAGGTACGAGGACTGTTTTTGTTTCCTAAAAGGGTTCTGGTTGGGGGCTTTCATTCTCATTGAAACATTATCCTTATTTAGATAGAAGTCTTCTGTGAATCCGTCAAGACTGTGTGTTTCTCCCTTTTGGTTAGATCTATTTTCTTTTTCCGAGACTGAGTTATTTGAGACCTCTATCTTCTAATATGAGTATTTTGGATTATTGAAGATATTCTTCCATTATGCAACCTTCTACCGCTCTCCTCTTGCGTATCTTCTTTTTCAGTTGTCTCAGATTCTCCTCAGACTCTCCCAGATGCTAGTTACCCCCCAAAGTTCCAGTTCCTCCATCTCAAGGCAGGACAAATGGTCTCTTTAAGCATCCTAACAGCTAGACCATACCCAGAACAAGGTATCCACCTCATTTCGCAGAGCATCTTCACGTGAAAGAGCATTCAGCCATGGAGTCCCATCACATTGCCGAAGTAAGGCTTTCTTCTTTGCCCTGCTTTTCAATTCTTCCCCTTCTTCCCCCCTCACTTTCCTGCAGGTTCTTCTTCTTGTTTGACCACCACACCCTTCCCCTCACTGCCAGCCCTCCATCTGACTCTTATCGCCTGCTTCTAGCCTCCACTTCCATGAATACGCCCATTTTGCAGCATTTTTTAAAAATGGATTGTGTGTTGAGTGGCTGTTCATAAGGCCCCAGGTCCATTTCTTCACTGTTCTCTATACCTGGCTTTTGCCTTCACCCCTGTCTACTTGTGCATACTTACAAAGATGTCTCTTATTTGTCTCTATGCTGTCATCCTGGTGCTACTGCAGTCCTTGGCTATTATTGCATTCTTTTACCCCTCCTGTGGTCTGAGATGTTCAAGAAGCAAATAATCTCTTCAATTGTGGTTTTATTTCTAAGAATGTTTCAAACACCTCTTTAGTATGGAATGTTCATCTTGGATTTTTTCATTCATCTTTAAGATCTGCAGGAGACGTCATCCTGGGCTTCACCCTATAATTATTGCCCTTTGGGAAATATTATGGCTTTCCCTCTTGTATTTTCTTGGGAGTCCAGAATAATCCAGTGTTCTTAGAAGCCTCTTTCTTTTGGATTTGGAAGTCTTTCTCCTGATTGCTTGCAGAACTTGTTTCTGAATTCAGCTGTTAAAGTGAACCATGATGTGTCTTAGAGTTTGCAGCCTTATAGTTTTTTATTTTTCTGGAGGTGATTTATGAATTCTTTCATTTGGAATTTTATCTGATCAGAAATTCTGAACAGTTCTTGTATTATTTCCTGCATTATGATTTTAAGATTTTTTTTGTCTCATCTTTCCGGGAGAACATGATCTTTCTTTGTCTCTGGTCCTCTATGTTTTCTTGTATAGTGAACACATTTTCTTTTAACACTATTGCTGCTTGCTTCTCTTCTATATTGTGTTTTACTTCTGAGAATTTGCATTTTTCAATCCATGGTTCTCTTTGTTTCTTTGTTTCTTTGGTGAGGTTTACCATCTGATTTCTAGTTTTTATTCTGCATTTTTTTCTGTGACCATAAATTCTGCTCTTATACTTCTCATTTCTCTTTTGAACCTCTCAGAAACAGCATAGTATGGTTCTATGTTCTCTTTAAATTCCATATTATCTTCTGTCTTATCAAAACTGGATCATTTTCTTGGTTTTGTGGTCTTTATTCTGAGATTTCTGAATTTGCTTAGCAGATCTAGAGCCCATATTTCTTCCTGTTGTTAGTATTTTTCCTGTTGATTTATATGTTCAGATCTCTGAATTTTCTCCTTCTCAAGCTCCTTGGTAATTTCAGTCCTTTTTTCTGCTCTTACTCCTCTCCCTTTTTCTATCCTCCCCCTTCCCATTGCTCACTTTCTGACACTCTTTCTTTTAATAATTTCCCTAGAGGAGAGATCTCAATGAATCTGAGTTTCTTCCTATTGTGGGAAATTCACCTTTCACTAGTCTAAGTGTCTGCTCCAGGTAAATTCTGGCATGACAGACCTATATCGAGCTGGATACCGAGCCCTTTCCCTCATGTTCAGTGGAGCATCACACAGACCACCTACTCATTTTCTCAGTTCTCTGGTCCAACACTGACAGATCAGAGACCTACCACACTGGTGCTACAGAACAGATTTCACTAGCTCAGATCTGGGAGGAAGGATGAGATGTGAACTGTGGGATGGAATTCTATTTCAAGCCCACACACATATCTTACCCCTTTCTTGGTGTTCCTCAGTTGCCCTATATAGCTCCTTTGTGGCACAGAATACTTTTGCCACTATAATGTCTGTGTAGCCTCAGTAAACTTTTGTCCCTGGAGTGTTGCTGAAACACTGTCTGTCAGGACCTGGGCAAACTTCCATGCCTACAACCAAGTTCACCAGGGCACTGGGAAAAGAGAGAGGAATTGGATCTTGTTGTTATCACATGTGCCATATTCTTGGGTTTAGAAGAGAAATGAGAATTATGAAATCAAAAGCAGAGACTTTTTTCTTTATCAATGGGAAAAGCAGGATGAGGCAAGGGGAAGGAAGGCAGATTTTTGTTGACTCAAAATATCTTAAAAAAAATATATACACAGCAATATATTGAATCTCTGCACACTGAATTAAAGCCTTTCCATTAAAACTCAAAACAGTGACTACTTTAATCTTTAGGAAAAAACTTAAATGTACTCACTTGAACTGCAAAACTTTGGAACTCTTGTATTCATCCTTCAAATTACTTGTTAGAAATATTCCATCCATCTATAAAAATAAGTATGTTAAACTTAGCATTTGATTATATTTCCTTTGTGCTCATGTTCAAATCTGGGCAAAAGTGAATAATCAGTTTGATGATTATGAGTTTCTCTGTCAACCCAATGAGACAATTCATTGTTTGAAGGTAACTAAGAGGCACCAAACCATAGAACCACTAACCACTTACTGACAAGATAATTGGTTGATGGAGACTTGGGGAAATACACACTTTATTGGAGAGCCAAGCTTCCCTATCATATGTAAAAGAACACCTGATACAAGTTTACATTTCCATCTTTTTTTTCATGTCTCTCTTGATTTCAGACTTCCTTTCTACCTTATGAATACAGAATAAAGGAATAACATGGAATTGTCTTCTGGAGTAGGAGGAAGAAAGACTGACCAGCACCTAACATCAGTGGCAGATAGGTTCTGCCAAGGTGAAGCATTGCCATGTTAAGAGTCTAGAAGAAGGTTATAGAAGCTCCCAGTCTATAGAATGACAAAAGTTCCTAGACATATCTTCTTCTTGGAATAGAGGTTCCTAGAAGTAGGAAGGGGCAATAAATGAGAAGTAGAGAAGAAAAATGTAAAGACAATAGCTCTACTTTATGGTCCTCAGGGATTTGCAAAGTTGTTTTTGCATGACACTAGCCTTTGGATCTCACGCAGTCCTACTGTTCTGAGGAGGTTTTTGACACCTTAGAGTGTGTCTTTTTTATTAGTCTGACCCATAGGCATGGCTATTGCACCCTCATGGTCCTAAGTTTCAGAATTACGGTTTGAGAATTCTCAACTCTGAGAGGTTGGGGACTGGACCCTTCAGAGAACTGTCAGGATTTCCCAAGAGTGTGCCCTGGGAAAGGGAAGACAACAATCCTTATAGTACTTTCACCATCTTTTACTTGGAGAACAAGGTCCTTAGGTTGTTCAGATAGTATAGAACTGAAGCACTTCTTTAGCAGCCTCCAATGTATGTTTATCTTTTGAGGGGAGTCAACCATTAAGTAGTATTATGAGTTTAGGAAGACTGTGTATGGTCATGTGAAGGAGAAGCATTTCCCAAGAATGCCAGGGTCCTGGCAATTTCAAATCCTTTTTGGGTAGAGTGGCATGTTAATGGGCTATTTGAGTGCTTTATATGTAGCTATATCTGGTAATGAGCTCCCATGAGTCTCTTTTTAGTATAAAACAAAGAATTTTACATATGTATTATATATTATGTATTATGTAATGTATATATAACAAAAGAGAGAGACAAATATCTAGGTATATAATTGATGAATTCCAGGCCTGGAGCCAGTGAAACATGAGTTTAAATCTGTCTCCCAATACTTACTAGCTGTATAACCACAAACAAATTACTTCATTTTTGTTTCCTCAACTCTAAGATGGGAATAATAATAGCACCTATCTTCCAGGATCATTTGGGGAATAAAATGAGATATTTGGAAAGTGAGTACTTAGCATGGTGACTAGCATAAAGCAGGTGCTATATAAGTATTCTCTATTATTATTATTTTTATAATATTCAAAGTACATTAGGTACATCGAGTACTGATAGAGAAATGAGTTATTCTATTGTCCACATTTGGAAAGATCTAAATATCAGCTATAAAATGAATATATTTTCCTGAAGGAACTCTGGGGGGGGGGTAAAAGCTAAAAAAGAAATAATGATCTTTTGGGGGGTATGAACCCCAATGTAAACCTAATTCAATTGTTTTAGGTCATTAATTATACTTTTACATATCATAAAGTGGGGCCAAGCCAAGATGGTGGAGTACAGGCAGCAATCTAGTTGAACTCTCCCAATATTCCCTTCCAAACATCTTTAAAATAATAGATTAAATTAAATTTTAGAGTGACAGAACCAAAAAAAAAATCAGAATGAGACATTTTTTTAACCCAAGACAACTTAGGAAAATTGATGAGAGGTTCCATCACACTGGGATGGTGGCCAGCCTGAAAGCATGGCAGCAACACCAGCATCCATGCAGGGCCTTGGAGGGAGGTATGATAGCAGCAGCAGTAGCAATAGTAGCTTTGGAATCTCACAGTCCAGAAATGGTAAAGGCATCAGACAATTTGTCAGATCAGAAAGAGATTACAGGGATCCACTTACAGCCACTGGGTGCAGCAGCTAGTACTGATTCAGAACTCTATTGTTCGAAGGCAGTTCTGTGCCCGAATTCCAGGGCAGAGAAGGTGTTTGTAGTCAGTAACAAAGGAGGAGGGTCCCTAATCTCAGTTCCAAGGCATAAAGGCTCAATAGCCCTTATACCTGCAGGAGAGTGGAGGAACTTGTCACAGTACCAGAATGGAGGGCAGTACAAGTGCTTGCAGCTAGAGAGGACAAGGCATCCTTCCTGGGTAAAGACTACAGTATAGATCAGGAAAGCAGTGTCTACACTTCTACTCAAATCATACCACCTTGGAAGCACCAAAAACTTGTAGACTCTCAAAATTAGCGTTGAAAACAGCAGCATGAAAAAAAAAAAAAAACTAGAATCTTTGGACAGTGCCTAGCTACTCCCAGGTGAGCAGAACCCAACTTTAACATAAAGTTCAAAATTAAGAAATAGGCTGGAAAATGAATAAACCACCAAAAAAACTTGACTATCAAAATCTATTATGGTGGTAGGGAAGACCAAGACATAAACTGAGAAGAAGACAATAATGTGAGAACAGCTATGAGCAAAACCTCAAAAAATGTTAATTGTACCCAAGACCAATAAGAATTCCCAGAAGAGTTAAGGAAAGAAAGAAGAGTGGAAGAAAAATTGGGAAAATAAACTAGAAAGAAAATTATGAGAAGATAATTAACAGAAGGGTAAAAGACACACACACACAAATGAAGAAAATTACATCTTAAAAATAGAATTGGCCTAATGATAAAAGAAGCACAAAATTTTACTAAGGAAAAAGGACTCTTTTTAAAACAGAATTGACCTAATGGAAAAATAGGTACAAAAAATATCAATGAAGGAAATAATTCCTATTAGGCAAGTGGAAGTTAATGATTATCAAAAAAATAATAAAAAAGTTAAAAGAGTAAAAAAAAGAAGAAAATGGGAAATATCTCATTGAAAAAATAATTGACTTGGAAATAGAGATATTTTAAGAATTATTGGAATGCCTGAAAGTTATGATTTTTTAAAATTTATTTTTGAAATTATTTTATTTAAACTTTTTAGAGTATTTGTCCATGGTTACATGATTCATGTTCTCTCCCTCCATTTTTCCTCCTCCCTCCCAGAGTTGACAAACTGGTTTTTATGTTTTTTATTATTCAAAACCTATTTCCATATTATTCATATTTATAATAAAGTAATCTTTTAAAAAATACAACCTCAAATCATATACTCATATAACCAAGTGATAAATCATCTGTTTTTCTTCTGCATTTCTACTTCCATAGTTCTTTATCTAGATGTGGATATCATTCTTTCTCATAAATTCCATGGGACTGCTCTTGATTGATTGCATTGCTATTAGTAGCAAAATCTAATACATCTAATTGTCCCACAATGTTTCAATTACTGTATACAATGTTCTCCTGGTTCTGCTAATTTCACTCTGCATCAGTTCATGGAGGTCTTTCCAGTTCATATAGAAATCAAGTAGTTCATCATTCCTTATAGCATAATAGTATTCTATCACCATCATATACCACAATTTTTTCAGCTTTTCCCTAATCGAGGGGCACCCCCTCATTTTATAATTTTTTGCCACCAAAAAAGCACAGCTATAAATATTTTTGTACCAACATTTTTTTTCTCTCTTAGGGGTACAAATCCAGTAGTGGTATAGAAAGCTATGATTTTTTAAAAAGAGTTTAGATATCATGTTTCAAGAAACTATAAAGGATATCTTAGATCAAGAAGATAAAATAGAATTTGAAAAAATCCACCAATCACTCCCTGAAAGAGATCCCCAAATGAAAACTCCCAGGAGTGTTACAGTCATATTCCAGAATTCTCAGGTCAAGGAGAAATTATTTCAGATAGTTCCAAAGAAACAATTCAGATATCATGGCATTGCACTCCAGGGAAGAAGTCTTAGAATATGCTATTTTGGAAGGCATAGGAACTGGAATTACAAAGAAAGATAACCTCCGTAGCAAAACTGAATGTGATTCTTTGGAGGAAAAAAATGAATATTTAAAGAAAAAGAGGACTTTCAAGCATTCCTGATGAAAAGACCAGAGCAGAACAGAAAATGTGACATTTGAACATAAAATGAAAGAGAAACAGAAATGTAAACATGATAGAAAAATAAGGGACTCAATCAAATTCGATTATTTGCATTCATATATGGGAAGATGATATATGCAGATCTTAAGAACTTTACCATTATTAGGGCAGTTAGAAGGAATCTACATAGACAAAGGGCATGAAAGTTAATTATGTTGGGGTAAGAAAGGGAGACGGAGGAGGGGAAATATAGAGTGGTAGAAATTATCTCATATAAAAGAGGGATGCAAGGAAAGCTTCTATTGTGGAGTGAAAAATGGGAAATGTGGCAAGCAATGCTGAATCTCATTTTCATTAGAATTGGCTTAAAGAGGGAAGAACAAATGAGCACACTTGGTTAGGTATAAAAATCTATCTTACCCAATACAGAAATAGAAGGGGAAGGGGACAAGAGAGAGATAAGGATGGTGGGGAGAGATGATAAGAGAGGGAGGATTTAGGGAGGCTGTTCAGAAGCAAAACAGACTTTTGAGAAGGGGACAGGATAAAAAGAGAGACAAGGATAAACAGAAGACAGTAACATTGAGGAAATACAAAGTAATCATAATTGAATGGGAATGGGATGTGCTCACCCATAAAACAAAAGTGGAGCCTAGAATGGATTAGAAACCAGAAACCAACAATATGTTATTTACAGGCGGCGCACATGAAAAACAGAATGATCTGCACAGAGTTAAAATAACAGGCTGGAGCAGAATCTAATATGCTTCAGCTAAAGTAAAAAAGGCAGGAGTTGCAATCATGATCTCACAAAGCAAAAGCAAATTAAAAAAGATAAGCAGAGAAACTACATTTTGCTGAAAGGTACCATAGACAATGAAGTAATACCAAAACTTTTTACAGCAAATTTCTCTGACAAAAGCCTCATTTCCTCAGGGAACTGAGCCAAATTTATAAAAATAAGAGACATTTCCCAATTGATAAATGCTCAAAAGATATGAACAGGCAGTTTTCAGAAGAAGAAATCAAAGTTATCTAGTCAAATGGAAAATACTGTAAATAACTATTGAAATGCAAATTAAAACAACTCTGAGCTACCACCTCACACTTAATAAGAAATGAGAAATGCCGGGTAGGATGAGAGAAAATAGGTTACCCTAATAAACTATTGGCTTGAATTGTGAATTGATCTAACCATTCTAGAGAATAATTTGGAACTATATCCAAAGGACTATAAAAATGCATACTCTTTGAACTAGAAATGCCATTACTAGGTCTGTACCTCAAAGAGATAAAAGAAAAGGGGAAAGGGTCTATATATATGAAAATGTTTATAACAGCTCTCTTTGTTGGCAAAAAATCAGAAACTGCGGACAGTTGCTCCCCAATTGTGGAATAGTTTACCAAGCTGTGGCATATGATTGTGATCGAGTACCATTGTACATAAGAAATGACAGAGTGGGTGGTTGCAGGAAAAAACCAACAGCATTCTAAGACCTATATGAATTGTTGCAAAATGAAACTGGGAAATCCCTAGTGCTGTACACAGTCAAAATGATGATCAACCTTAAAAGACTTGACAACTTTGGTCGGTACAACAATCCAAGACAATTCCAAAGGACTCATGTTTAAAAAAAATGCTCTCCACCTCCAAAGGGAGAAACAATGAACTCTGAGTACAAACTGAAGTATAATTTTTTCATTTTCTTAATTTAAAAAATTTAATATCATTAATAGAATATTATCACTAATAGAATAACAGAAATATTTTTGCATGATTTCACATGTAAAACTAATAGTACTTTGCTTGCTTTCTCAGTGGGTGAGAGGAGAAAGAAAGGAAGAGAATTTGGAACTCAAAATTTAAAAAGAAAAGAATGTTTAAAATAAGTAGTAATTGTTTTTAAAAAGAAAATATATCCTAAGGTAACATAATTGATTTATTTAAATCTCCTTGAAATTAAAAAAGATAACTCTATGGATATTTTTAAGAATGATTAGATTACCATCTGCTAGAGAATATTAAAATAACTAAAAAGACACAGGCTCCTACCATTTGCTGAAGGTCATAAGCAAGAACCTTGAAATCAGTTGATAGATTGTCTTGTAAACTGGGAGTATATGTTGCTCCAGACACTATTTTAAACATTCCTCTGGTTTCATGACTCTTGCCAAGGACAGCATCTAAGGAAATAAAACAGAAACACGTTCAAAGAAAAATAAAACATGCATGTTTTCAGAAAGTCCATAGATGTGAATATTTTTTTCACGTGTTTCTATTTCTGCTAATTCTTTGGTACCAGTTGTCTTTTTGTATGAAAATTTTTTATCCCATTAATTTTTCTTACTTTTTTCTTCTGATTCCTTTTCTTTTAGATCCTTCCCATCCCAGTCACAATCTCTCTCTCTCTCTCTCTCTCTCTCTCTCTCTCTCTCTCTCTCTCTCTCTCTCTCTCTCTCTCTCTCTCTCTCTTTCTCTCTCTGTCTCTCTCTCTGTCTCTCTCTCTGTCTCTCTGTCTCTCTGTCTCTCTGTCTCTCTCTCTCTCTCTCTCTCTCTCTCTCTCTCTCTCTCTCTCTCCACTCCCCCCACCCAATTTAACTATTGCTATGTTGCCTAAAGCAACTATCCAACTTGCACCAATTAAGAAAGCTGACAACAGGAAATATGTTGAAAAATTAGCCATTAAAACTTTCCAAGTCTCTTGCAGATATTAATAGAACTGGTAATATCTAGGAATCTGTTGGCTTCCCACATTTCCTATGAAGCTTTGAATGTCTATTACTTTGATGCCCAACTTAAAAGATGTTGCTTTCTGTGAAATAATTATATAACCGGCATATGACCTTTTCCATTAGATGAACTTTGCTGCCATTAAAGAAATTTCAGGGAAAAATATAGAAAGTTTCATTAGAGAAACACACAAAATTTACAAAGCAAATACACACAAACATAAATATTTCTGCTCTGACCATTAAACTCGGCTTAATATTTTCACGTGGTATATTTGATAGAGAAGTAAAATAAAATTTTCTTTAAAATATTCTACATTTTAGGAGCTTTTCCTTAAGAAAGATAATATTGTTTAGTTATATCACATATGAAGTACTATTTACATTAAGAGCCTTGATATAAATATTCCCATTATTACCCTATATTATTTTACTTCGGGGGGGGTGTTGAAAAACAAAGCTCATTCATTGTCCAAATTTATTATAGTGAATATAGCAGAAGGAATTACTTCAGGAGCATTAATTCCAAATTAGCTATTAGTTTTTTCAATTTTTAACTTAATAAATAAATATAATTATGACTATTATGTGAACTACTATTTTAAAGGCTAATCATGACCGCAAGTTATGTTCTCAAAAATCATTCATAAAAATATTTCATTCATTCTTGTCTTAATAAATAAAATATTAAAAATTTAAAAATATTCTTTTTAGTCTTCATTATATCTTTTCTTATTCTTATTATATCAGAAGTTTGCTTGATAAATTTCTTTCCTATTTTTAAAGGATGAGTGATTTTTTCAACTGGCTTAGTAGTTGATTTTGAAACAGTTACCTGATCTTTCTATCAGTTTCATCTGTCAAATGAGGGAGTTAGACTCAATGGATTATTTATCTCCTTTTTATTTTCCCCTAAATTGAATAAAAATGTTAGTAATTCTCTAAAATTCTGATATTATCTGGAGTTGCATGCATACTTAAATCTTCTAGATCAGGTTTCGTACTTATGAAATACATCATGTGACCATAATTACAATAAATCAAACCAGGAGCAAAGAAAATATTTATCTTCTAATCCCCCCAAAATACAATTTCCCTCTTCATTAAAGTTCAAGAATGTTAGTCTGAAAGCCTAAAGAAAAATAACTATTTCAGGAATTTAATTTTTAATTTTTTTTTCTTCGCAATTTACCTAAGCTGTTGGAGAATTTTTATTCCTCTTATCCCAGTGTGCTTTTACAGTGGACTCTGATTCCCTAAGCATAGTTCGATAGTTTTTGTTTTAATAAGTTACTTTAAACTCTTAGGTTATCTCTGTAGCCCTGGGTTCAATTTCTTTACATTTATTCTTTCCCTATATTTGCTCAGAGATACTTTTTATTAATTTTCCACAATGACATTTTTTTAATTGCTGTAACTGGTCATAATATCATAAACTTATAGTTTGATGAACTTCAGAGGTCAATTTCAATATTTTACCAATAAGATAGCTGAAACCACCAAAATTTAAATAATTATCCCAATGTTACAAACTGATCTGTACATATCATAGTGAGAATTTGAACCCATCTTCTCTTATTGCAATTCAGCACCCCTTTAGTCCTGGTGCACCTCATTTTATTCATTAGCATGCTTCAGGAAGTCACAAGAGGAAAAGCTCATTTTTTATTATTTTTCACATGTAGTAAAATATAAAACTTTTTATACTTAAATGAGGAAAAACCAAAGAGTATAAAAACGAAGGTATACCAAAATCTATTTTTATGAAGAGTAAGAATGAACACTATTCCATTTTATCCACTTAAAACCTTTTCCTAGCTCTTAGTACCTGAATTAAAGTTAAACTCTTCGGAGGCCTCTTTTTTCTACCAACCCACGAGGAAACAAGCTGATGTAAAGTACAAAGTGCAACTGAGCTCAAAATGTAGATATTTCAAGGAAATTTATGAGTCATTGATCTTACATTACTTACCATTTCCAGACTCCTTGATTGCTAGCCAGGAAATTGTAAGTAATCCACAGCTAAATAGTAACAAAATGGCAAAAAGAGATGCAAACCAGACTTCATAATCACTAAAAAGGTGATGATGCTTCGAAGGCGATGTTGTTTTCAACCTCATATTAATATTATGATATTGGGATCAGTTCCATTGAAAAGAAACGCAGAAGCATATGGATGACCACCTTAAGCAGATGGAGAAATCTTTCAAATGGAGAGATATTTATAGAAGTTTGCTAAAGTAATAAAAAAGTAATTCAACAGCGATTCTCCATAATTAGAGAGCTTTAAGAAAGGCGGTTAATCTTTAAGATAGAACTCTAGAGCTGTAAATGTTAATTATTGTCATTGTCTAATAATGCGCTATTCATAGAAGTGAACAATTTGTCATTTTAAAAACTACTGAAGGAAAATGAGATTAATGTTAAGGAAAGAATAAATACAACGTTCTAGAGTGATTCATGATATTGTCTCAGAGATCAACCTTTTGCCCCCTGACTCAGACCATTATTCTTGTGTTCTCTAAGTATCCAACGGTAGCATGACTGGGCAGCGTCTGTTGTAAATGTGTTGATATGGATTCACGTGTATATGCACCCATTTGTTATTTTGTAAACTCAAATACTCTCTATATTAATTAGCCCTTAATTGTTCCTCTTTAAAGGCATTTGGGCAGAGAGTCTCAAAACCTGCCATGTAGGTTCAAGTTCAAAGTCATTAAAATGACTAAACAGTCACATTTCTTTTCAACAGTCTGATAAACTGAAGCTAATCAATTCAAATATGTTCTCTATCAAGCAAGATAAAAGAAAAAACTGGTCACTATTTAAGAAGCCCAATGGAGAGGGACCACGTTTTATTTTATAAAATAAATAGACGTGTATTTCAGTCCGACTGCTGCATTGTTGACTTGAATAGACATGGCGACGTCAATCTGAATTGGATGACCAATGAACAATTGACAAGAAAGAAAATATAGACACATTAAGAATGAGGGGAAACATATTCAAGAGCCCTTTGGCTTTTTTCTGAATGAGAATATTATAGAATATGCATATTCCTTAACATCAGGTATTACTTTACAAAATGATCATGTGCCAGATGGTAAAAATCGTCACTGTAAAAAGGCAGAAATAATGAAATGAATGAATGAATGAAATATTGGTCTAACTTTAATCTGTCAGATCTTCTCCTACCTTTGGTCATTCTTCGCTTGTCTTGTCCCGTTTTATTTTCTATGATGCTTAAATACTATAATCTAAAGGCAGACACATTTCTGGCTTGTCCCCCCATTAAAATGCAAGCTGGATGAAGTTATAAACCATTTCTTTCAACTTTGTTTGGGCCCCGACACTTGCCAGAGAGCTCTGCTCTGGGCTAAATGTGTGGCTCAGCGACCTGCGAGCCAGATTCGACTTCAGATACTTCCTCCCTTGTGGCCCCTCTTGCTGTTCTTCTGCCTTGGAAGCCATGCACAGAAGGGATTTTAAGACAGAAGGTGAGGGTAAAAAAACCAAAGAGCTCTGCTCACAGTATGCACTTCATAAAGGCTTCTTTAATTTCATTCTGTTGAATAGGCTGTATGTTATGAGGTTGAGTTTATATTTTTCTTTGTAAAAATCTTTGCATGGTGAACTTGATGGCTATCAATAAACAACATTTCCACATACAAAGAAGAACAGAAAAAAGGATCAATGTATGAAATCATGAATCTCTTATATACAGGTTGGTTTGTAAAAAACCCACACTAAAAGGAATATGATAATGCCCATACTGCCCTGCTTTTCTGTGTCATCTCCTAAATTCCCTCCTGTTGTATTCTCTGTATTTTAAAACTATTTTAATTATGAAATCTTCCTTTTGTTTTGTTTTGGGGGGTTTTTTTGGTCTCACCATCCACTCCTGCTCCTTATGACATATTCTCAAAACAAAAGTCTTCCCTAAAAATCAACAAATATAGCCAAGTAAAGTAAGTCTACAAATGCTGAGCATACCTGAAAATGTCTCTCATTCCATCCTCTGAGGAAGGCTGGAAAGCACAAGTGTCTGAGGTCCCACTCAGTCTACCTGGTTGTCTGATCAGATTCTGAAGTCTTTCGAAGCTTTTGTTTCTGTATAAAATGTGGTCCTCGTTCTTTTGCCCTCCCTTTGCATCACTTCCTACAAGGATTCCTGGATTCTCTAATAAGCCTCCTTAGGTTACATCTTAAGGTACCAAAAAAACTCGTTACATTTCACAAACCATCATTTGGCTGGCCATTCAGGCAGTGATGGCGCCCACTCGAGTTCCACTTCCTCACAACAAAAAGCATGGGGACAAGTAAAGAATTCCGCACGTAGGGATCCTTTACTTCTTCCTTTGATCTCTTCTTGGCAAGTAGGTCCAGTCATGGCGTTACTCCTGTTTGTTGCTGTGGCTTTCAATGTTCAAAGGTATGAATTGCCCTAATTCCTCCATTGGCTTCTAGGGCAGGTTTCATTGGGGAACTCGGCTTTCTTAGCAGTTGATGTGGCACTAATGTGATTATCTCCTGCGTAAGTTTGAGGAGAATTCAGGCCCTGCTGTGAGCGATCGGTTCTCGATGAGTGTATTTGTCATACAGGACACAAATGTAAGTTCTAGTCCCGTCTTGGCCTCAGAGGAGCAGAATCCTTTCTCCTTCCCTGCTCCAACAGTTCTGTCCATGTCTGTGTACACACACACATCCATATGTCACAGAGTCAGTAGAGTAAAATCAGAACCAATATTTAATAGGGAATTTGGAGCCCAGAGGTGAGAAGCAGCTAGGGCAACCGGAGCGGTCCTGAGCCTGTACCTCAGAGAGTGCAGAATGGTGGGAAGCGTCCGAGGCTTACTGGGTCTGCTCATGGGTTGCAGATGTACCTCATTCTCCTGGAGTCAGCGAGGCACCTTCTCAGGGGTTTCCACCATTCCAGAGATGGGATTTTCCCATCCCATGAGATGGTTATTAACTTCTCCTCTTCCTGCACCTCTGGAAAAAGGCAGTTCCATCACAAAATGAGGATCTCAATGGTGCTGCCATCTCCAGTGTCTACTCCACACTCAACAGAGATGCACGTTTACAACAAGCAATCCCAACAGTCACCTCCATGGCGCCAGTGACTCAAGCATTGTGGCAGATCAAGTTGTTTTCCATTTTGTAACGCGCCTGCTACCTGGACCATTTCATATCGATTCACCAAACAACTGACGAGCGTATCATCGAAGTCAGCTTCAGTTACAAAGCTGAGCAATGGCCTATTCACTGCCCCATTGTACAAGCCTGATGAGCAGGGAAATGCTTGACAGACAGTAGAACTTCCATTCTTGAGAACAGAACAATGCTCTTAGCGGGATATTTTTTGTGGCGTAGAACAGAGACAGCTGAAGAGATCCCAAGAAGAATTCCTAGAAGAGTTCAAGAAAGATTGTGAGACCAGAATTCAATAAAAAACATTCATAAAAGACCTTGAAGCAGAAGTAAAGAATTAATTGGAAACGAAATAATCTAATCCGAATGAATGGGGAGGTCAAAGGAAAGTTCTAGAAGGAATCACTCATTTTATTAAAGATAATGGCAATGAGAAAATATACAAAAACATCTGACATACAGTCAAAGTAGGAGGTAGGGGAAAAGTTTTAGTTCTGAATACCTCAGTCAAAGAAAGTAGATCAATGAATTGGGAGGGGAACTTAAAAAGAACAAATTAAAAATCCCCAATTAAACATGAAAATAGAAATTCTGAATATCAAAGGAGAGATTAAAGAACTTTTAAGTAAAAAAATCATTGAACTAATAAGCAACACTCAAAGCTCATTTTGTGAAAAAAAAAATAAATGGTTAATGTGATTAAAAAAGAGGGAAGAAAATCAAATTGTATCAAAATGAAAAGGATGAATGCACCACTAATGAAGAAGAGATTAAAGCAATCAGGAGTTATTTTGCCCAATTAAGTGCCAATAAAACTGACAAACTAAAGGAAATGGATATTTACCAAAATGTAAAGTGTCCAGATGAATAGAAGAGGAAATAGAATACTTAAATAATCACCTTAGAAAAATAAATTTAACACATTATAAATGACTCAGAAAAGCTCTCTAGGACCAGATAGATTTATTCATTTAAACCCTTACCTGTTCTCTTAGAGTCAATACTATGTATGATAAGGATTAGGCAATTATGGTTAAGTGACTTACTCAGGGCAACACAGCTAAGATGTATCTGAGTCCAGATTTTAACCCAGGACTTCCCATTCATAGGCGTTGTTCTTAATCCACTAAGCCACTTCGCAGCTCTCAATCAGATGAATTTAAAAAATAATTCTACCAAATATTTAAAAACCAATTCCAATACTACACAGACATTTTTTTTTTCAAATAGGCAAAATACTCCAAATTCCTTTTATGATATAAATACGATCTTGATACCTGAACATGGGAGAGCAACAACAGGAAACTAGATCGATTTCTGTAATAAACACTGATTCAGAAATTTTCATTGAAATACCATTGTTTTTGTTATTCTACTATGTCTGACTTTTTGTGGCCCCATTTGGGGTTTTCTTGGCCAAGACCTGGAATGGTTTGCCATTTATTTCTGCCGTCATTTTAAGATGAGAAAACAGAGGTTACCCAGACTCCTAGAACAACTAGGAAATCTCTGAGGTCCAATTTGACCTCAGGAAGATGAGTCTTCTTGACAGCAGGCCTGGCACTCTTCTCTACTGTTGCCTAAATAAAATACTAGAGAGATTACAGCAAGATAGCAAAGACAATATGGTAGCTCCAGGCGGGATTTGTTCTAGGTAAGTACAGCTAGCTCAATATTAGGAAACGTACACACATAGTTGACCCCATCAAAAACAAAAAACCAATAAAAATCACAGGATTGTTTCAGTAGATGCAGAAAAAGCTTTTGACAAAATCCAATTCTTCTTTCAATTGAGACAGTAGGAATTGTAGGAGGAAATGAGCTTTTCTAAAAATGATTCGTACCTAAAACCAAGCGCAAACATTATCTCCAATGGGGCACACCGGGGTACTTTGGTTTTTCTTCATCACCAAATGTAATCATCTGAAGAAATTGTGAGTAGTCAGTCTGACACTACAAATGGACACTCTTCTGACCTCATTGTCCAAGATATACTGAATCCAAAGCTTAGAGAAGAAAACCATCCTAATCCACTGCTTGCATGCTCTGAGGATGTCCACTATGCCCAAGTGAGTCCCCATCCTAGGCTCCCCTGAACCCGTACACATTTCTGCAGCTAAGTGTAATTTGTCCTTAGCCTTCGTCCTCCGCCTTTGGATGGAGCTTGTTTGGGCGGCTGCTACGAGGAACTAGTCGATTCCCTTGAGCTCGCGCTCAAAGACGGAGTGGCGCACTTTGCTGCTCTTGGACAGGAAGAAAGCGCTGCAGCCTGTATCCTAGGCATGTGGGGAACATGCAAATGTGAACAGAGAAAAGAATCTCAATGAAAGAGCCATGAAAAGGGTTTCTAGTCTAAAAGAGAGAAGGTGGGAGAAGAGAGAGACAAGCTCACCGAGAACTAGAGAGGGGTCTTCAGACAACCTTCTGGGCTGCCCAAAGGAAAAAAAGAACCTGATTGTCCCAAGGAGAAGGCGGATCTCTCTCTTCACTAATACTTAGGGTCACAGAAAGTCTGTGTGGATGTAGAGGAAAGGTGGGAACCCTTGGGAAAGGGAAGGAGAGTTTTGGAATTGTTCTCCAAGCTCACGGACTGAAAGTGAGGAAGAGAATCATTACAATAATCCGCTCAAACAGGTTTCCTCCTCTTTAAAGAGTTTGTGTTAAATAAAACAGGGCTCTGATTCTTCAGATAGGAAACTGATGCCAAGAGGTGAAGTCTATACATAGCGTAGCATTGATGTCTACATTCTAGATGAACTCCCTGTACTTGAGGCAGAAGTCAATTCATTGGAAACATTGGGGCAATGAACGATAGATTATATGGTGGTGTCTGGGGATAGACGGGCACCCAGAGGGAAAGGTGGTGAGGGAGCTGGCCTTTTCTAGGATTTCCTTCCGTCTCAGTCCTCTCATTTGTGGTTGCACAATTATTAACTTTGCTTGATGGCGACCTCCTAGACCACATTTCATTCCCCATCTTGACCCACGCCTGCTCCCCACTATTTATTCCCAATGCCCAGTTCTTTTCCCTTGTAAATCTTAAATAGCATCTTTTATGTAGATAGCTTAGCACATTAGTCAGTATTGCACAAAATGGCTTTGAAGAATTCAAGGAGCTGTAGAGGCACTCTTCACACTCAGTCCTAATTGTTTAATTCAATAGAAAAAAGTGTTTCCACTGAGCCAAAGCCCCACGGCCGAATGGGACTCTTCCACCTCCACTTGTATACTTGGTAATAACTGGTATCTTCTTTGCCTAGCTGCTTGCAGAGGAGCTGCTAAAAAGCCACAGGCTCAGGGGAAGGGAAGAAGCCACTCCTCTCTCCTTCTACCTGTCTCAGGGACACAGACTCATCCTGGATGCTGAACCTGATTTAGTCCCTACCAATGGATGCACTGAACCAGCCTCCCCCATTATCATCCCCCCTTTCTATTTCAATCTCTATGGAAAAAATCCTGCTTTCTCTAGATTCAGTCAATGGTGACAGTGAAAATGATGCTTATTATAAAATAGCAAATAAGACTTCCGGTTAAGATGGCGGCTTAGAGAAAGCTAAAGCTCAGATCTCCTGAAAACCCTTCCCGACCGATCTCAAACGATAAGCTCCTAAGGCGCCGAAATTCAAAACGATCAACAGCACAGACCCTGGGAACCCTCCTCCTGGACCTGGACCCGGTTCAAAAGGTACGGCTCCCCTTAAAAGCCAGAACCCGAGATCACTCGGACCTCAGGGGTAGGAGCGCAGAGTCCAAGGCTCCCGGAAGCCGCAGCCCGGCCGGGCTCAGAGAGCAGAACCCTCAGGGCCTTCTACAGTCCCGGTGAAAGTTACTGCCTGGGGCTTCCGCTGCAGAGAGCTGGTCGAAACAACAGCAACCCTCAGGGCGGGCAAGACAGCCTCACGGGCTGGATCCTGCTATCCAAGTCTCAGTGAAAGTCCTTGCCCTCGGAGCTTGGGCTAGCTGCAGCCCATCCCCCCGCAGGCTGACGAAACAGCCTCACGGCCAGCGATTCTGAAGGCAACTTCCGGAAAGCGAGCCGGGGGAGAGTGTGGCCTCGTGGTCCGACCCTTCCATTCCAGTTCCAGTGAGGCATATTCAGTTTAACCCAGGGAAAGCTCATAGAACCAACATCTGCCCAGGACTAAAGCCTCGGATCACCAGAGATAAGAAAAGCTAATCCTCCACATTCAGAAATGGCAAACTCCACAGAACCACAGAAGCCCCAAAATCCCAAGAAAAATAAGAAGAAAGGGGTGACTTTGGACACATTCTATGGAGCCAAAATACAAAATACAGAGCAGACAGAAGATAATATAAAAGAAAATGCTCCAAAACCTTCCAAAGGAAATGGAAACTCTCCACAAACCTATGAAGAATTTGAATCAGAAATGACCAAAAAGATGGAAGCCTTCTGGGAGGAAAAGTTGGAAATAATGCAAAAGAAATTCACGCATCTACAAAACCAGTTTGACCAAACTGTAAAAGAAAACCAGGCTTTAAAGGCCAGAATCAGGCAGCTGGAAGACAACGATCGTGTAAAAGAGCAAGAATCAATAAAGCAAAGCCAAAATACCAAGAAATTAGAAGAGAACATAAAATATCTCACCGACAAGGTGATAGATCTGGAAAATAGGGGGAGAAGGGATAATTTAAGAATAATTGGACTCCCAGAAAAGCCAGAAATAAACACCAAACTCGACATAGTGATACAAGATATAATCAAAGAAAATTGCCCAGAGATTCTAGAACAAGGGGGCAATACAGCCACTGACAGAGCTCACAGAACACCTTCTACACTAAACCCCCAAAAGACAACTCCCAGGAATGTAATTGCCAAATTCCAAAGCTATCAAACAAAAGAAAAAATCCTACAGGAAGCCAGAAAAAGACAATTTAGATATAAAGGAATGCCAATCAGGGTCACCCAAGACCTTGCAAGTTCTACTCTGAATGATCGTAAGGCATGGAACATGATCTTCAGAAAGGCAAGAGAGCTGGGTCTCCAACCAAGAATCAGCTACCCAGCAAAACTGACTATATACTTCCAAGGGAAAGTATGGGCATTCAACAAAATAGAAGACTTCCAACTTTTTGCAAAGAAAAGACCAGAGCTCTGTGGAAAGTTTGATACCGAAAATCAAAGAGCAAGGAATACCTGAAAAGGTAAATATTAAGGAAAGGGGAAAATGTTATCTTCTTCATTTACTCAAACTCTCTTCTATAAGGACTACATTTATATCAACCTATGTATACTAACATGTGGGGGAAAAAATGTAATGTATAAATAGGGGGTAAAGAAAGACCAAATAGAATAATCATTCTCACACAAAGATTCACATGGGAAGGGGAGGGGAAGAAAACTCCTATAAGAAGGAGAGGAAGAGAGGGGGGGGTTACTTAAACCTCAATCTCAGGGAAATCAGCTCTGAGAGGGAAA
Organism: Monodelphis domestica; assembly: GCF_027887165.1. Classification (NCBI taxonomy): domain Eukaryota; kingdom Metazoa; phylum Chordata; class Mammalia; order Didelphimorphia; family Didelphidae; genus Monodelphis; species Monodelphis domestica. The sequence goes on from NC_077230.1 coordinate 5,722,966, forward strand.
AACATCCAGATCCATTGGGATCTTGAATTCTATCTTACCCAACAAGGGTAAGGAGAAGGGAAAACCAAGGGGGGGAGGGGGAGAGGGAGAACAAAAAGGGAGGGAAAGAGAGGGGGGAGGGGGAGGGAACAAAAAGGGAGGGACTAAAAAGGGAAACATCAAGGGAGGGGACAAGGGGGACTGTTTCAAAGTAAATCACTGGACTAAAAAGTAGAGCCGAAGAAGAAAAGGTTAGAATTAGGGAAGGCAATCAAAATGCCAGGGAGTCCACAAATGACAATCATAACTTTGAACGTGAATGGGATGAACTCACCCATAAAACGTAGACGAATAGCAGAATGGATTAGAATCCAAAACCCTACCATATGTTGTCTTCAAGAAACACACATGAGGCGGGTTGACACCCACAAGGTCAGAATTAAAGGATGGAGTAAGACCTTCTGGGCTTCAACTGATAGAAAGAAGGCAGGAGTGGTAATCATGATATCTGATAAAGCCAATGCAAAAATAGACCTGATCAAAAGGGATAGGGAAGGTAATTATATTTTGTTAAAAGGGACTATAGACAATGAGGAAATATCATTAATCAATATGTATGCACCAAATAATATAGCACCCAAATTTCTAATGGAGAAACTAGGAGAATTGAAGGAAGAAATAGACAATAAAACCATACTAGTGGGAGACTTAAACCAACCATTATCAAATTTAGATAAATCAAATCAAAAAATAAATAAGAAAGAGGTAAAAGAAGTGAATGAAATCTTAGAAAAATTAGAATTAATAGACATATGGAGAAAAATAAATAGGGATAAAAAGGAATACACCTTCTTCTCAGCACCACATGGCACATTCACAAAGATTGACCATACATTAGGTCACAGAAACATAGCACACAAATGCAGAAAAGCAGAAATAATGAATGCAGCCTTCTCAGATCACAAGGCAATAAAAATAATGATTAGTAATGGTACATGGAAAACCAAATCTAAAACCAATTGGAAATTAAACAATATGATACTCCAAAACCGTTTAGTTAAAGAAGAAATCATAGAAACAATTAATAATTTCATCGAGGAAAATGACAATGGCGAAACATCCTTTCAAACCTTTTGGGATGCAGCCAAAGCAGTAATCAGAGGTAAATTCATATCCCTGAATGCTTATATTAACAAACAAGGGAGAGCAGAGATCAATCAATTGGAAATGCAAATGAAAAAACTGGAAAGCGATCAAATTAAAACCCCCCAGCAGAAAACCAAATTAGAAATCCTAAAAATTAAGGGAGAAATTAATAAAATCGAAAGTGATAGAACAATTGATTTAATAAATGAGACAAGAAGCTGGTACTTTGAAAAAACAAACAAAATAGACAAGGTACTGGTCAATCTAGTTAAAAAAAGGAAGGAAGAAAAGCAAATTCACAGCATTAAAGATGAAAAGGGGGACAGCACCTCCAATGAGGAGGAAATTAAGGCAATCATTAGAAATTACTTTGCCCAATTATATGGCAATAAATACACCAATTTAGGAGAAATGGATGAATATATACAAAAATACAAACTGCCTAGACTAACAGAAGAGGAAATAGAATTCCTAAATAATCCCATATCAGAAATTGAAATCCAACAAGCCATCAAAGAACTTCCTAAGAAAAAGTCCCCAGGGCCTGATGGATTCACCTGTGAATTCTATCAAACATTCAGAGAACAGTTAATCCCAATACTATACAAACTATTTGACATAATAAGCAAAGAGGGAATTCTACCAAACTCCTTTTACGACACAAACATGGTACTGATTCCAAAACCAGGCAGGTCAAAAACAGAGAAAGAAAACTATAGGCCAATCTCCCTAATGAATATAGATGCAAAAATCTTAAATAGGATACTAGCAAAAAGACTCCAGCAAGTGATCAGAAGGATCATTCACCATGATCAAGTAGGATTCATACCAGGGATGCAGGGCTGGTTCAACATTAGGAAAACCATCCACATAATTGACCACATCAACAAGCAAACTAGCAAGAATCACATGATTATTTCAATAGATGCAGAAAAAGCCTTTGATAAAATACAACACCCATTCCTATTAAAAACACTAGAAAGCATAGGAATAGAAGGGTCATTCCTAAAAATAATAAACAGTATTTATCTAAAACCAACAGCTAATATCATCTGCAATGGGGATAAACTATATGCATTCCCAATAAGATCAGGAGTGAAACAAGGATGCCCATTATCACCTCTACTATTTGATATTGTACTAGAAACACTAGCAGTAGCAATTAGAGAAGATAAAGGAATTGAAGGCATCAAAATAGGCAAGGAGGAGACCAAGTTATCACTCTTTGCGGATGACATGATGGTCTACTTAAAGAATCCTAGAGATTCAACCAAAAAGCTAATTGAAATAATCAACAACTTTAGCAAAGTTGCAGGATACAAAATAAACCCACATAAATCATCAGCTTTTCTATATATCTCCAACACAGCTCAGCAGCAAGAACTAGAAAGAGAAATCCCATTCAAAATCACCTTAGACAAAATAAAATACCTAGGAATCTACCTCCCAAGACAAACACAGGAACTATATGAACACAACTACAAAACACTCACCACACAACTAAAACTAGACTTGAACAAATGGAAAAACATTAACTGCTCATGGATAGGACGAGCCAATATAATAAAAATGACCATCCTACCCAAACTTATTTATCTATTTAGTGCCATACCCATTGAACTACCAAAATACTTCTTCACTGATTTAGAAAAAACCATAACAAAGTTCATTTGGAAGAACAAAAGATCAAGGATATCCAGGGAAATAATGAAAAAAAACACATATGATGGGGGCCTTGCAGTCCCTGACCTAAAACTATATTACAAAGCAGCAGTCATCAAAACAATTTGGTACTGGCTAAGAAACAGAAAGGAAGATCAGTGGAATAGACTGGGGGAAAGCGACCTCAGCAAGACAGTATACGATAAACCCAAAGATCCCAGCTTTTGGGACAAAAATCCACTATTCGATAAAAACTGCTGGGAAAATTGGAAGACAGTGTGGGAGAGACTAGGAATAGATCAACACCTCACACCCTACACCAAGATAAATTCAAAATGGGTGAGTGACTTAAACATAAAGAAGGAAACCATAAGTAAATTGGGTAAACACAGAATAGTATACATGTCAGACCTTTGGGAGGGGAAAGGCTTTAAAACTAAGCAAGATATAGAAAGAATCACAAAATGTAAAATAAATAATTTTGACTACATCAAACTAAAAAGCTTTTGTACAAACAAAACCAATATAACTAAAATCAGAAGGGAAACAACAAATTGGGAAAAAATCTTCATAGAAACCTCTGACAAAGGTTTAATTACTCATATTTATAAAGAGCTAAATCAATTGTACAAAAAATCAAGCCATTCTCCAATTGATAAATGGGCAAGGGAAATGGATAGGCAGTTCTCAGATAAAGAAATCAAAACTATTAACAAGCACATGAAGAAGTGTTCTACATCTCTTATAATCAGAGAGATGCAAATCAAAACAACTCTGAGGTATCACCTCACACCTAGCAGATTGGCTAACATAACAGCAAAGGAAAGTAATGAATGCTGGAGGGGATGTGGCAAAATAGGGACATTAATTCATTGCTGGTGGAGCTGTGAACTGATCCAACCATTCTGGAGGGCAATTTGGAACTATGCCCAAAGGGTGCTAAAAGAATATCTACCCTTTGACCCAGCCATAGCACTGCTGGGTCTGTACCCCAAAGAGATAATGGACACAAAGACTTGTACAAAAATATTCATAGCCGCGCTCTTTGTGGTGGCCCAAAACTGGAAAACGAGGGGATGCCCATCAATTGGGGAATGGCTGAACAAACTGTGGTATATGTTGGTGATGGAGTACTATTGTGCTAAAAGGAATAATAAAGTGGAGAAGTTCCATGGAGACTGGAACAACCTCCAGGAAGTGATGCAGAGCGAGAGGAGCAGAACCAGGAGAACATTGTACACAGACTGATACACTGTGGTATAATCGAACGTAATGGACTTCTCCATTAGTGGCGGTGTAATGTCCCTGAACAACTTACAGGGATCCAGGAGAAAAAAACACCATTCATAAGCAAAGGATAAACTATGGGAGTGGAAACACCGAGAAAAAGCAACTGCCTGAATACAGAGGTTGAGGGAACATGACAGAGGATAGACTCTAAATGAACACTCTAATACAAATACTATCAACAAAGCAATGGGTTCAAATCAAGAAAACATCTAATGCCCAGTGGACTTACGCGTCGGCTATGGGGGGTGGGGGGGGAGGAAAAGAAAATGATCTATGTCTTTAACGAATAATGCTTGGAAATGATCAAATAAAATATATTTAAAAAAAAATAAAATAGCAAATAATAGCAAAATAACAAAACAAAACAAACAAAAACAAACCCCACAGCACCACAATCTACATTCTCAATTTTTGCCATTCCCTTTTGCACGAGGTCCTATGAATCTGGATGGAACAGATCCATGTGGAATTCATGATGTCGGTATGGTTATCCTTGGGGTCCAAAGTTGACCAAGGCTGTGTCCGAAGATCTTAATTTCTTCATGACTGGTGATGCATTCTCTCTGCTAGTACATCAAACTGAAGTATGGACATCCAGTCCATAACTATAACAGGAGGTGAGTCTATTGCAGTGATGATTGCCTAGTCGAGGTGTTCTCATGTTGGACTTTCATACCCTTCATTCTTCCAGTCTGACACTTCTCCAAGGAGAGCAGGACTGTTCACCACTCTATTTCTCACCTGATCGTCTCCATTCTGTGACTGCGGCTCAGCACTGGGGATGCAGTTCCCCTGCTTTTCTTCTATGATCCCAATTCTAGAAAGTCTGAATTGTATTGACCCTTGAAGCTCAGGAGTGCCTTTTTCAACCCGAACATTGCTGGAAATGGTTTTTGTATCTGTATAACTCTAAAAATATCAGATAAAATTAGGAAAATAAACATTTCTCTCCTTCCTTGTATTCATTAAATTTTTTAGTCAGAGCTTTTCTCCCTTTTCAAGCTCTCCTCTAAAGCATCCGAAGCAAAGAAATAGATTCAGAGATGGCTAATGAATGGAATCTCTAGGGAAAAGGCTCAACATGTGAAGCATGGAAAGCTAAAACAAAAAACAGATGCACAAATAGGTAATGTATTTTTCTTTTCTTTTCTTTTCTTTCTTTTCTTTCTTTTCTTTCTTCCTTCCTTCCTTCCTTCCTTTCTTTCTTTCTCTTTCTTTCTTTCTTTCTTTCTTTCTTTCTCTTTCTTTCTTTCTTTCTTTCTTTCTTTCTTTCTTTCTTTCTTTCTTTCTTTCTTTCTTTCTTTCTTTCTTTCTTTCTTTCTTTCTTTCTTTCTTTCTTTCTTTCTTTCTTTCTTTCTTTCTTTCTTTCTTTCTTCTTTTCTTTCTTTCTTTCTTTCTTTCTTTCTTTCTTTTTTTTTTGGCTCAATGGAAAGAACATTGCCTCGAGTCAGAGAGTCTTGAATTCAAATCCAAGTTCTGTGACTGCAGCTCAGCACTGGTGATGCTGTGCTCTGCTTTGTTTCTGTGACCCGGATTCTAGAAAGTGTAGACCCTGCTAAGGATGAACTCTGTGCATTATATTAATCTAAGAAGCTCAGGAGTACCTTTTTCAACTTGGATATTGTTGGCAATATCCAGGGAAGGTAAGCAGGGACCCTCCTGAGGGAGGTATCAGACAGGAGTCTGATAGGGACCATTTATGGTTGAATGTCTGTCCTTAGGTTCTTCTCCCTCTATGTCTCCCTGAAATGACAGTCCTCTTATCTGCCTGCAGGTTATTTAACTCAAGATGAATTTAATAATAAGTTTGGATTAGGAAGGTATCAGGGTAGAGGGAAGAGGGAATTGCCCTATATTTGCCACAGATTGGGTTTGAGTCTCTCAGCTATTGAGCTGAGGCCAAGCCTCCCAGGCTGTTGAAGGATTTCTTTTATTCCTGTCTATGCTATATTTGTGCTAGCTTTCTTAAATTCAAAGTGCTTAGCAATAGATAGCAAGAGGAAGAAAAGGTTCTGACTTTCAGAGCTGGTTGGTCCTGTCTTTTTGGGCTGATGCCCCTAAAGACCAGCCTTACAGTTCAAACTGCTCCCCTTAAATCCCTTTGTTCCATGACACAATCACAGGAATCCAGGTAAAGCATACAGTTGGAAAATATCCAGGAATAGAGGTACTTCTATCCAGATACAGGGAGAGAGCACTCCTTCCAGTCTGAGGGCCAGGAAAGAGTGTCCTTGAGAGCAACTGTCACTCTCCCAGCCCCCCTCCCCACCACCAACTGTCATCGCTGTCCATCAATCTTCACTCCAACATTTCAACTTGTTTGCTCCACTTCAGTGACAGAAAATCCAAAGCTTGATTCAGTTTTCCTTTCCACAGGCTAGATGACTATTTTTTAGGAATTGGGTAGAGTTTCTTTTCAGGTATCAATCAAACTAAATATAATAGTGTATAACTATCAATTCTATCACCTGGTACAAGAGTGAATAGGTATGGGATAGAAGACAGGGGAAAATCTCTTAGAGACATAGGACCCCATAAGGAAAGGAGACCCCAAGATGCCTCCTCATGGGAATAGAGACTCTATGAAGCTGCTTTTAGGGAGCAACTATGAAGGGGCAGGGCTGGAGCTGGGAAGATTTCAATTATGCTGTGAAAGGCTCTTAGAATCCTACTTTGGGTAACAAGGGAGTTGACTATCTTCATTTTTGGTAGTGGTGGGATGCAGTATAAATCATTCCTCTTTGATCAGAATCATTCATGTAATATGAGGAGTCTGGCTGGTCCCTTAGGACTTCCCAAAGTCAGAAGGAGAGCGATAGATGAACTGGAGGGTGTCAGTGGAGGAATGTGAATCATAAGAGGACTTAGGTGTGGAAAGAGAGAAAAGAGAAAGCTTCCAAATTCCAAGAAGTTGAGCAAAACCCAGGTCTCCTTGCCCCAGGTAAAATTCTGACTGTATAGCCTTTGAGATCCTCCCCCCCTCTCCTCCCCCATTGCCTTTTGAAAATACAACTCACAGAGCTTTGAAAGTAGAATGTTGTATATATTATATACTTTGTAAAAAAAAAGGAAGCTGTATGTGATAGAGATTAACAGCTACATGAGCAATCATCTTTTTATTTCTTTTTTTTTGTATATGAAATGTATATAGGCCTGTTTGTTGGTATTTATCAAATTCAGAATAACAAAAAATAAAAGTGATTTTTTAGAAAAACATACAGCTTTTAATACTTAGGACTACAGCATTATTATAGGTAACTATGGAAGAATAACAAGAGGCATCATGATATAAAAAGACTATTGAACTTAGAGGTAGGAAGATCTGGATTCAAATCCTACTTTACATATTTATTAACTGTGATCTTGGTTAAGTCTCTTATCCTCTTTGGGTCTCAATTTCCTTGTAAATAAAAATGAGGGCATTGGAGTGAATGACTTCTAATATCTCTTCCAATTCAAAATTTAAGTTCTTGTGATCTTAGATGATAGAAGTAATTATGTAAAGATGCTTGGTGAAGTGGGATGTGGGAAATTTCATAACTATTAATAATAAATACATTAGACCAATGGGTGCATTTCAACATAAGCAAATAAAATGAGCAATTTTTGAAGATAAAATATTTATGGAAATATTTCTATCACTTGAATGAGGACTTATGAAGGCATTTGCAACAGTAATAATTAAGAAATAAAAATAAGCCGTTATATTATAAGGTTAATCGATTTATTTTGTTGATCTCTTGGAGAGAGATTTTAAATTTACATGAGTCAGAAATATGCTGAATAATGTTTGATGTGTTCAAAATTTAAGATAATCTAAACTTCTGGTGTCCATTTAACTATAATTTCCCTTTTAAATACAGTATTCTGGTAATACTTTTCTTTCCTAGTCATAATTCCAAAATTTGATATATCTGTAGGATAACTTGTGTACATTTTTTCCAATTGAAAAACTACATATTCTACATAGTTTTCTTTTCCTTACTTATTTCTGCTATGTTCCCCTAGTTTTTCTGACTTCAAAATTTCTCCATATCAAAATTTCCCCAGCTTTTTCCTTAACTTTTTAGGGATTTCATGGAAGAAAATATCTATTAGTAAACACTTGAAAGGATCAAATTCTTTGCAATCCTGACTTTTAAATCACCTCACCATACCTTCTTGTGCTTCAGTGTCTCAACTGATTGAAATGGGATAAAACTGCCTCATTTGAGAATATTTATTTTATTTTTATGAAGGATTTAGGACCCTTAAAGACATATGAAAACTATTTATAAAAGACTACAGATTACTTGATGGAGATTTCTCCTTAATATATCTACTTTTCCGATATTTCCCAAGTATATTTCTTGCTTTCTAATCATAATTTGTAAATGTAGTTCTCTTGAACAAGTCTCAGAAGCCATCCTCCATAGATGTTTCATCATTTTTTGCCTGATTGCTTTTTTAAAGAACTTCATTTTAATGAGTTAAAAAGAAATGAATATCATATAAAATATGTCAGGTTCACTCTTATCAGATTCCATTAAGAATTATCACTTACTTTCTATAATGCCTATGCAAATGAAATGAAAATTTATACAAGCATTTACCTTAATTTCTAGAAAGGACGGTTTTTATGAATAGGGACAACTGATAATATTATAATAATTCATCACTTATTTTCTGCATTTAAACTGGCTTTTCCATCATTATCATTTATCTAAATATAAAATTGGCCCCTTCCTTGTATTCATTGCATCTTACAGTTAGAGCTTATCTCATATATTAAGGCATTCTCAAAAGCTTCCAGGCAAAGAAATAGATTCAGGGATGGCTAATGAATAGAATCTCTAGGGGGAAGACTCAACTAATGAAATATGGAAAGCTAAAAACAAAAACAGATACGCAAACAGCTAATGTATTATCTTTTCTTTTCTTCTTCTTTTTTTTTTTTTGGCTCAATGTATAGAAGACTGGCTTAGAGTTAGGAAGTCCTAAATTAAAATCCAGCTTCAGACACCTAAATGTTGTGTGGGCTTAGGCAACCATCTCACCTCTTTCTGCCTCAGCTTCCTCTTTCGTTAAGTGGGGATACCAATAATGCCTGCTTCCAGGACTGTTGTGAGTAGCAAATGAGACAATACTTGTATCATGAATTTTGCAAACCTTAAAACAGTATAATTAATGGCCATTTTTAAGGTGGCAGCACACTCTGATACTATAAAACAAGGCTTTGAACATTTTTCGATTCTTTTCACATGAGCCAGAATCCATGCGCAGTGATGAATGTGTTCACAATTTAGTTAAATTCCTATTTCAGATAACCCTGTGACTAAAATATAGACTACTAAAACTTCCATATCTTTTATAAATGGTTTCAAAATAGGATCAGATATTAATTTTTCAATGACATGATTCAGATAGATTACTGGGAATTCATTTTACTCAATATTAATTAATTCATATCAGAGAAATAATTAAGAGCATCCTGTCAGCAACCACACCAGTCAGAATTGCTTCCATTTGTTTTTTAAAATGCGGTCTGAGCACAATTTTCGAAAGAGATAATTGTGCATTCTCTATCCCTTTTGTAGAACAATTTGAAGATATCATCATAAATTTCTTCAGTACCCTTAAGAAGAGATACTGTAGGTGATATAGACCAGAATGGATGTTTGCTGGCAAGAATTAGTAAGGATAGTTTGATTTGTCTCATGCAAGGTTGTTCTATCTATTCAGTACCTTATCTGCTTTAGAGTTACTTTGAACTTTTAAAAGTAGATTGTTAATGTAGACTAGTATTCACTTAGGATAGATAGAATGGTCAACACATAAGAAGCATGGAAGGAAATAGGAAAGACCTTAAAGGACCATAGTTCCTCTCACCTGTAGATAAAGAAAAACCAGAACTGGGAAGGAGAATTCTTGCAGTTTCTGGATTGTTTTGTAACTTCTGGGAAGGTCGCTGCTTACTACCATCATCTTCTTCATAAGCTGAAGCATCAATAAGGTCTTTGAAACATGATAATTACTGCTAAATCATTTGTCTTTACAAATGATCAGTTCAAAAAGGAAATGGGAAATAGTTTCACTTAAAACCTAAACATATGGATATCTCTTCTTCATGTCCAATATCAGGATGATATTAGAAATTAAGTCTTATTATATTAGTTTAGAGATAAGAAGTAAAGAAGCTGGCTTGAGAAAAAAATGGAGTTTCAAACAGAACTGAGACAGAGTGTCAGTTTCAAGTCTAATGGTTTTTCTGTGGCAGATGGTCTCTGACAGTTGGCAAAGTTAGATTCTCAGAGTTCTGGGAACAGGTAACATTTTTTTCTTTCTATCTCATTGTCTGAGGTAGAAAGAAAGGACGGAAAGACCTGAAGGAGCTAAGTGTTTTCCTTTCCCAACGTAGGAAACACTGGTGACTATTTATTGCTGTTTTTATAGATTATTTTAACTCTGAGAAGACCAAAGAAAGATCTAGTCTTTGATTTGGACTCTGCGTCTGCTAAGGCTCAGAGTCCTAACTTGGTTCTTGCTGAGACTCAGCCAGCTGGCCTTTATTATTTTTATAAGTTGGAGGCAAAGTTAAGAATTGTAAGGATAATAGTGTTAGTTTCTTTAGAATAGTAAAAATTTGGGTTAGTCAGATCAGGAAGGATCAGTATAGCCTGTGGAAACAGAAGAAGCAGTTCCTTTCAGAACCAGAGAGTTTTATTTGGGTGGAGTTAGAATCCCTTAGAGTTAAAAATCCTTTTTTATCCTTATATTTTCAATAAATATTTTATTTTTTATAACAAGAGTCTTTAGCATCCTTATGCCTAGTCCTCAAGAGAAGTTCACTTATGAGCTTCACTTCACTGATATAAATTGAAGATACTTTGTAAGCACAGCAGAGTATCAAAATCAGTTTATAACCCATAATCAATTCATTGTTCATTTTTTTTATAGTTTGCCTTTTATTTTTGCACCAGTCTCCTATTTGGAGATTCATTTAGAGGTTCACAACCAGAATCACTTATATTCTAGCCTCTGTTAAGGGGAAAATGATCTTAAACCTTAGAAACAGCCTGGCAGTGGGATCTCATGACCAACAAGAAAAAGATCTTGATATTTTCTCTAATTTTTACATACTCTTAAATCTTTCCAAAACAGTAATTATGAACCAGAGATAGAAAATTTTCAGCTATTTCCACAATCTAGGACATTAAAAATCCAAATAATATTTTTTTAATTGAACTAATCATTGAGAAAGTCAATATTCCCTAAACCCTAACTAGTACTCATTCAGTACACCCTCCTCCCACCTTCCACAATGCTTACAGAAACAAGGCTACACAAAATTAATCTATGGGTTTCAAGAAAATTCATTTCCACATTCAAACTGATCTTTCCCTCTTCCTAGTTTCTTGGAAACCCAAACTCAAAACAACAGAAAATTTGCTCAGGCTAGGACAACCGTTTGTGACACCAGGTCAAAGATCCAAGAGTCAGAAGGAACAGGGCAGGACATATGTATGTTTTCAGAGGATGGAGGGAGTATAAGGGAAGTGTACAATATCACACTAAGCCTAAGGGGAAAAACTCAGGATTGATCTAGGGTCAATTTGGTCTGCAACCTCCCCAACCACACCAGAAGTCATGTGGGATAGAGACCTAGGCTGGTGTACACTGAATTGCCCAGTGAAGAAGAAGACTGAGACTTTCTGAAATCTAGCTGCCATCAGAGGGGAGGGAGTTAGAAAGTAACAATAAAGGAAAATGAAGTAGAAAAATCCATACATTTTCAAAGATCTCAAGAGGAAAAACAATCAAAGACCTTGAGGATGAACAGAAAACCAACAGGGATGGCTTTAGAAGCAGAAGGAAATATGGCCTCCAGATTAATAAAAAAGTTCAGCTATCTATGAATAAATCCTGTAAAACTAAGGAAAATGGTACAATACTTGATGAGACAAAAGATCTTATGAATTTTGAGGAAAGTGTGGAACAACAATATGCTGCTCATGAAAGATTTAAAAGAGAAATGAGATTGATGAGAGCAGAATTTATAGCCTACAGAGCAGAAATAACTCCGAAATAAGGAAAACTTTAATCTAAAGTCTCACTTCTTGCCAATGTGTGTGTGTGTGTGTGTGTGTGTGTGTGTGTGTGTGTGTGTGTGTGTGTGGCAACTGGTTAGGAATGAAAATAGATAAAAATTAAGGACAATCTGGAAGAAGAGATGAAAAAGCAATAATTTAAAAGAAAAATGTTGGATAGAGTGGATAGGGAGCCAGGCCTGGAGGTGGGGGGTCCTGGGTTCAAATCTGATCTCAGACACTTCTTAGCTGTGTGACTCTGGGCAAATCATTTAATTCCAATTGCCTAATCTTTTGCCTTGGGACTGATACTTAGTATAATTCAAATGGTTTTTAAAAAAAGAAAAGAAAACCTGCTCTCCATATAAATGAAACCTCTTGCCTTCAAAGAGAGGGGGCAGAGGGACAACTTAAGAGTAATCTCCCAGAAGAATATGAAAAGTCAAAGAATAGAAATATCATAATACAGTAAATAATACAAATGAAACTTCCCAGAACTTCTGCATACAGAGAACAGAATACCAAATGAAAGAATCCATAAATCACCTTGAAGAAAAAGCCAAGGCTGCAAAATGTACGGCATATGTTAGAAATAAGAATTGCATTAAGAAACAAGGAGGGAAACTTTCAAATACTAAGGAAAGGAAATTGAAGCAAAAACCACCATCATTCTGCACCTACCAGAAAATGTAAGAAGGAATTGATTCTGCAGAGCAATGGAGCTCAGGATGACCCACCTCGCAAATCTGAGCTTAACCTTAAGTAAGTGAGAAATGATAAATTGTCATTAATAAAGAGGTGTTTGAAACATTTTCGGGAAAGAAGACCGAACGAGATTTTCTTCTTGAGCACCCTAAATAATGGAAATACAAGAGGGGGTAAATAAATACAGCAACTATAACAGAGGGACATTAAGAAATTCTTTCTAAATAGACTCTAAGTTGGGAGAAATGCAGATGTCAAAAAGAAGAATGGTGGAACAACAACCCTGAAACATCATGGACTGAGCCTCAGAACATCTGGCTTCCAGATGAATCTGTGATTTGTGTAGGACTGACTGGGATGATGCATAAAAAGGCAGAGAGAAGAAGAAGGTGTGACATCGGTTTATCAAATGGAAGGTGGTAAACCAGGGAAGAAAAAATAACTTGTGGTTTCTCATGAAAAGATGAAATGATATTCATTGATTTTTATATTGATTGATTTTATATCATTTGTTGTCAAATTAAGTCATCTCATAGAGTTTAGGTAATATCTGTACCTGGGATACTTGAGAGGTTAGTCCCAGTTGTTAATCAACTGTGACAAGATAAGGAAAAAGCTTAAAAGCTCCTCTTACCAATCCTAGGCAGCTTTACTGAATCCTCATTTCTGATTAAGATATCAATCATAAAGAGTCAGTATTTGCTTTTATGTCAATAAAATCGTGCTCAGATATTACGTTTGTCTTTTTAGAATCATTGATAATAAGATTCAAAAGTCTCTGCCTAGAGTCTTCATCTGAGAGCATTAGTTACAGGATCAATAAAATGCCTGGACTTTGGACTAGATTTAGTCCTTTTTAGCTAATCTACTTTAATATGAACTGTCAAAATCCTAGAAAGAAAACTGGGAGCCTCCAAAAGAGGTCCTTGCTACAGGCTGGGCTTAGTGAGACCTCCAGCTCCAATTTCTCCCATTAGAAGTGGATTAGAATAATGCTTAGAAGAATGGCCCCGTTTTCCTTTATTTCTTACAGTCACTAAGAAGAGAGCCAGCAGGGGAATGTGGGAAAGCATGGGAAAACAGTATGAATAGTGGGAAGGGTTACTAGTAAAGACTTTTCCTTTGGCTTTATGATGGAGAATTATTGCATGATGATACTGTGTGATGAAGGGAGGGACTCAGTAGATGAAGGTTATACATAGGGAGAATCTCTTTCAAGGGGGAGAGGGAAGGCAGTATGAATTGGAGGTGGGAAAGGGTTGTTTATCGTTTCAAAGGGCGCCGGCTTTGCTTACAGTCAGGCAAAAATCTCAACTTTGCCCTCATTTGACAGTGTAGCTGCCTTCTCTGCTTGTCGCACACCTCTCACCTGAGACAGCCTCTGCTGCCGGCTCCTGGTTTCTGAATCTTCTACTTCTTTTTCAAAGGGAGTGGCAGGGAATGAGGTCATCACTCTTCATCTCAAAGGACCAGATGGTGGTTCCCATGGCTCTCCAGACGTCATCCTGGAAGATGGAGAACACAGATCCGCCCCATTTCTAGCAGATTATCCTTCCAAAACTAGGCTATAACGCCTCTAAAGGAACTGTGAATAACCCACAAAAATACAGGGGGAAGAATTTTTCAGCCCAAATGAGAAGGAAAACACAGAAGATCTATTGCACCAAAGGAAGCACAAAGTAGGCACACAAGGCAGGCTCCACTGACAGACACAAAGTGCCTTGTGTGAATTTTAGATTCTCTCCATTTTGCTTCTTCTAGCACCCAGGAATGTCTACACCCCACTTAAGGATTAAGTGTCGGGGAGGAAGGCCTAGGATTGGCATGTGCTAGAGAGTGACAGATCAGAAACAACTGACTGACCCCTAAGCCAAGCTTAAGCCGCCATTGGCATATGTGAGACACAGGAAGTGATGTAAAGAACTGCCTTTATATTACGCGTCACTTCCTGTGGGGAGGGAGCTTTGGCAGTTGACCCTGGAACTTGAGCCTGGAGGAGCTCCTCAGACCACTTCCTTGAGACGGTCATGTGGTGAGTGATGAGACTGACTCCCCTTTCCCTTGGCTTTCTGGGGAGACCCCCGTGGCCAAGGCCTCTGAACTCCTGCCTGGCTCAGCCCAAGCTGGAGCAGAGTAAGTTCTTTTCCTCTCTCTCTCTTTCTTAATTTCTTCCTCCTATTGTAAATAAACCACCATAAAATTCCATTCTGACAAGCGTTTCATTGGGATTTAGAAATTCAGTCCCTGGCGACCAACTAAATTTATATTCAGTCTCAACCCTAAATTTAGCCGTAACACTTGGGTGCAGCTGAATCAGCAGCAGATGGTTGGACAACTGTTCAGGAGGAGATTACAGGAATCCCTTTGGTGGCTTTGGGTGTAACACTCTTCTTGCATTTGCCCAGACCCAGATCCAGGTTACAGTCCTGGGGTACCATCTCACAGTGAGAAGCAACACTAGCATATGCCAGTGCTTGTGTCCACTCTGGTCACAATTCCAAGGTGGAAAAGAGAACTTGTGGTGACTCACAGACCAGAGCACAGGCCAGGAGATTATTAAACACTTCTCTCCTTACATCATACCACCTTGAAAAAATTGAAAGCAGGTAAATCCTCCCTTCATCACAATTACAGAGCCCCAGTTTTTTTTAATTAAAAGAAAAAAAAACTTGGAAAATAAGCCAACAAAAAAAATCAACATAGAAAGTTATTTTGGTAAAGGAGAAGACAAAAACACAGAAGACAACAAAGTCAATACTATTGCATCCAGAAACTCCAAGAAAAATATGAATTACTCTTAAGCCCAAAAAGAATGAATAGAGGAGCCCTAGAAATAATTTTAAATGAAATAAGAGAAATAGAAAAAATTGGGGGGAAAGTGAGCAATACAGGAAAATTATTTTTTTATTTTAAATTTTAAATTAAATTTTTTAGAAAAAGTCAAGAACTTAGTAAAGAAGACACACACAAAAAAATACCAAAGAAAATAGGCCAGTGATAGTGAGCCTATGGCAGAGGTACCAAAGATGGCACACAGAGCACTTCTGTGGGCATGTGACCACCTGTCCCCCCCAACCCCACAGAGTTTGTTACTAGAAAGGGAGTGGTACCCTCTACATGGTGCTTCCTCTCTTCCCCTGTGTAGGGTAAATGGGTAGGGGCATGCCTGGTACTTGAGGGGGCAGGCATGGTACTTGGTCTGGGGGGGTGGGGATGGCACCTGGCACTCTGTCTCTAAAAGGTTTGCCATCATGGGAATAGGGCAATTGGTAAAGAGGCATAAAAGTTCATTAAAGAGAAGAACCTCTTAAAAGATAGTATTGGTCAAATGGAAAAAGAGGTACAAAAATTGACTGAGGAAAAGAATTTTTTAAAAAGTAAAAATGACCAAACTGAAAAAAAAGGTACAAAAGTTCTCTCAAGAAAATCATGTCTTAAAAATTAGAATTGGGCAAGTGAAAGCTTGTCCACTCCATGAGATATCAAGAAACAATAAAAGAAAGTCAAAAGAAGAAAGTGAGAGATATCTCACTGGAAAAACAACTGATCTGGAAAATAAATCTGGGAGAGAGAAACTAAGAATCATCAAACTACCTAGAAGCCATGAATTTTAAAAAAAAGAGACTACATATCATCTTTCAAGAAACATTTTTCCTAATTTTATCAGAAACATTTTAGTAGTTAATTTCTCCATATTTCCAATATTTGTCATTTCTAATAGCTTAATACAATTCATACAGTACAAGTCATTTAAATATCTATTCAATCATTTTTCCAATTGATTTCATATGTTATTTCATCATAACAAAAGCTTACACAGCATTTTACCCTCTCAATAATGCCCTTAGAGCTAACACTAGTAATGGGATCTCTAGTTCAATGAGCATGAACAGCTTTACAACTCTTAATGTATATTTCCATCTTGTTTTCTGGAAAAAATTCACAAGTTCTCTAGGAATGCAATGGCCTATGACTTCATGTTGCTATCAGCCTTTCATTTGATGTGTTAGTCCATCCAGTAAGATAATGCCACAAAAATGGTAATAAAATGGGACAATGGGACAATCTTTATAGCATTCTTACACCTCACTATTCCAGTTGTCCTTTCACACACAAATAGGGAATATTTTCTTCTTACTCAAATCGTCTCTTCATTATTAGGCACAATCCAGCTCTATCATCCTCAGACCAAGAAGGTACGTCATATGACTAGATGTTGTACAGAGTAATTCAGTTTTATGGCTTCTTCAGTCCTCGTGAGAATAATGATGTTTAGAACCTAGTTGGGGAAAGATGATTTGATGAATGATCATTTCTAATTTCATCAATGGATTCTTACGCAAATGCAATTCAAAATATAACAGTTAAATTCTACTTGACGTTGGACCCAAATATTCACATTCTGAAGGAGGTTGGATCATCTATAAAGAGTCCCTGTTTTTTTTAAGTTTAACAATATAAATCAGATCTACTGAACTTACCAGTCAATGGAGGGATCTTTGGGTCTGTAAGACTCAAGGTATTCTTTTGAGGATCAAGGGAAGAATAAATATAAGCATTCTTTGAAAGTCTTAAAGTCAGAAGCCTTAGAAGAGCTTATTATTACTGTAATGTGCTATGTGTTATTATTATCATTATTACAGTTATCGTTATTGCCATTGTTTCTCTTAATAACTGAAATTCAAAGTTGTTCATCAACTATTACCTCAAAGGAGGTAATAGAGGACTTTTGAACAAGAATCATTTCCCTCCTTAAGCTTTCTGCTTTCATAATTCTTTTATATCTTAAAACTTTTCATAAACATCCCTTTGTGGTTCAAAATATACAGGATATGACTCCATTTCATTGGGCATGAATTCATTTCTTTGACTTGTAATATTTATTCATAACTATCTGGACATGTTTCGCTAATATAAGGTCCATATTCTCTTCTGTTATTAATATCTTTCTGTAAGCTTATCTGCTTCAGCTCAAAGTCTTTGAGTTTTCTTCCTTATGAGATGTTTGGTCATTTTATTCTTCTTGCTTTGTATTCCTCTATTGCTCACTTTCATATTCCATCCCCTTTAAAGGGTGTTTTCCTTGGGGCTAGACCTTAAAGCTGCCTCTGCTTCCTCTCATCTGGGCAATTCCTATTTTACAAGCTCAGTCTTTGTCCCTGGTGACTTCTGGGGGGACAAAATAAATCCCAGATGAATGCTGGGCCCCTTCTTGCAGACTTAGTGGAATGCCACTAGCCACAGATATACTCCCTGCCCAGTTCCCACTTTTCCTCAGTTCTCTGGTTGGCCACAGAATCCTGAAACACTGCTCTCCCAAAGAAGACTTCTGCCTTTTGGTTTTCTGAGGCACCAAGAGGGCAAGAAATGTGGGAGGGGGAACTAGATTAAAATTTAATTCTGTTTCAAACGTGTGGATTAGCTTGGGTGAACCATTAGAGGTTAGGAATGATCTTTCTTTGCTGATATTTCATCTGATTGTCATTTTGTTAAAGTTCTTGGCAAGTGTGATTGTAAATACTTAAAAAGCAGCTCTTCCCCCCTCAAAATATACAAGACACCTTTGAAAGTTTAGTCTGCATTATTGTCTTCATTACTTTTTAAAGTCCAAAAATCAAGAAACAAGTCAAGATCTGATCTGTAGCTTTTCTATTTTCTGAAGGGTAAATGATCACCTTGAAAATGCAACAACTGGATCTTATGAGTCATCATTATAAGATGACTCCAGGGCTTTACTGGTTTTTGGTGGCCTAAACCATGGAGGCAGCTATTTTTATAGGTTTGAGAAATTGTAGAGTTTGGAGAGATTGTCCTGCCCTCACTCTTATGGCCCCATGATCTGACAGCCTCCCCACTGCTTCCTCAGCACTTTGGGCTTGCCCTTTATGCTGCCACTACAACTCATTCACTGAAAAGCATTTATGTGAGATTCTAAGATCGATAAGAGCTGTGGCAAGACTGTAGTCATGTGTTAGCAGATATGGAGAATTCGCTACACGTGTATTTCAGACAGTGATCAAAATTATTATTTTATCGACGTAACAAAATGTTGGAAGAAATTTACTGTTGGCTGCTTTATCGAGACCCCTTTCCTTGTTCCTTAGACCTAAAATAGAGTCCCTCAAAGGAAGAGAAACTTTGGTGCACAACAATTATTGTTTTTATTTGATTAGTGTAAATGGGTACAAAAAATTTAAAGAAATTCTTTTATCTACCCCAATAGCCCTTGGGTCAGAGACACGAAAAAGTTAGGGAATTGTTCAAATCCTAGAACCACGGAATCTTAGCTGTCCTCAGAATCCCCCGAATCTGTACGTGAACAAGAATCCTTCCACCAGATACCCAACAAAGAGTCAAACGTTCGCTTGAAGAGCTTTGGTGAGAAGTCCTACCACCACCTCCTGAAGCAATTTACTCTACTCTTATTCCAGTCATTCCATTGGGTTTGAATTTGCCTTTGCAGCATCTACATATAGATTCTAGTTCTTCCCTCTCAGTCAAATAGGACCAAACTCCTAAAAGTTTTTCACTCTGATGACTTCTCGTATCTCCAGGAACTCTTCTTCAGGTTAAGCATTGAAGCCCTTCTGGCATCCTTCCAGTCTGTCCTTCTTTGGCATCGGTTTGGTTTTTGAATGTCTCCTCTAAAGTGTGTATCCAGAGCTGAATACAATACTCAGATGTCCAGGTGGTTATTACTTTCTCCTTTCTAGACATGACCCAACTCGTAATCAGCACAACTGAGTATTGTATGGGCTTTGTTGTTCCATATCACACTGTTAACTTATTTTGAGTTTATAATCCACTAAAACCCAGATTCCATTTTCAAGAGTTATTGCCTCACCATATCGACTTAATTCTGTGTCCATGAAGCTGGTTATTGAACCCCAATCAAAATGGTGCAACAGGATAAAGATTTATTCCTGTTAAGTTTCATCTTGTTCAATGAGTTCATCATTCTGGCAATCTACTGTAACTCCTTTCTGCCATCTAATGCGTTAGCAATCTCTCCAGGTTCTGAATTGTCTCAAAATCGGAGAGACACGTCATCTATCCTTTCCTCCAAGTCATAAAAGCATCGGAGAGTATAGAAGCGCAGAGATACCTTACTAGAGCCCTGCCTCCAAGGTGGCTTTGTCTCCCTATTCCATATGAAGCTGTGCTGGCTTTTATTTATTTTTTTAAACCCTTACCTTCCGTCTTGGAATTAATACTGTGTATTGATTGGTTCCAAGGCAGAAGAGCAGTAAGGGCTAGGCAATGGGGATTAAGTGATTTGTGCAGGGTCACCCAGCTAGGAAGTGTCTGAGGCCAGATTTGAACCCAGGACCTCCCATCTCTAGGTCTGGCTCTCCATGCCCTGAGCTACCCAGCTGCCCCCTATGCTGGCTTTTAGAGGCAACTGTCTCTTCTTGATTTGTACTCACAAAAACACACCCTTGAAAACATGTTCTAGAATTTTATTTTACTAAGATGAGAAGTCAAGCTCACCGTCTTGTCATTTGAAGACTGGAATCTCTTCCCTTTTTTGAAAATCAGAACATCTCTCCTTCTTTAATCCTACAGCATTTCTGTCATTTTCCTCAGTCTTTCAGAGATCAGCAATCAAATCGGTGGTCCCCAAGACCTCGTTCAATTCGATATAGTGACTTGAACTCCTTGAGATCAGATCGACGCTATCCAATGATCTCCTCATTTCTCTTCTCCTTGTTCCCCTATTTATCTTGGGATCTTCCACACTCCTATTTTTATTCCAGCCTTCTCTGGCTCACAGTCTCCATTCAGGAGCCCTGGAACAACATGTCTGAAGCATTCTAAGGAATACAAAGAATGTACTCACTTCCTGCTTTTGTTTCAGCTTGAAGACTTTGAAAGAATAATATTTCGTCATTAAACACTATGCAAGCAAACAAACGCTTGCTATGTCCATGCATGTGCACTGTATTCGATTTCAAAAAGTCTGTGTTGTCCTTTGAGTCTGACAGTCATGTACAGAATTCCTTCCCTGCTGCTTTCCCTCTATGTTACCCTCCCCTTCCCCGAAGAGCTGGCTCAGCATTGGACATTCTTGAATTCAAGGGAGAGGAAGGAGAAAAGGATGAGTAGAAGACAGGAGGGAAAGGCGAAGGGAAACAGGAGAGGAGGAAAGGGAGCCCTTCCAGCAAAATACAACAAACGGCCTGATCTGGGTATCAAAAAAGTGTAGGAAACTATGTTTTATGGTGAACTGTATAGGGAATTTTTCACAGAATTGATAGTTCATACAACTACAATTTAAGAACTGAAGATTCTAAAAGGTCATTGATTCTGCCAGATAAAGAAGGTGGAACACAGAGAGGTTAAATGACTTGTCTAAAGTCACACAGCTAATTTGTGCCAAGGATAAGATTTAAACCCATGTCTTTCTGACAGTACCATAGAACAAAGTTTTGATAATGGAAGGATGTTGAAAGAGACAAATTATAATAGTGATCATTAAGGTAATTTATATTTCCAATGGAAGTACGTTTCTGGTGAAGATTCCTTCTTCTAGAAATACTTTGGAAGCCTGTTACTATCTGGCTATTTGTCTTAAACTCAATTACAAGTCGCAACAAATCAGTGTACAGTGCGCTAAATATTGAATATTCAAATAAAGGCCAAAAAACAGAGTTTAATGGGGAAGACAATGTGCAAACAAATATAAGGAAAATTTGGAGGTAATATTACATAGAAAGCATTAAGATTAAGGACTAGCAATAGCTTTTTACAAGCCTAGGGGCTTTAGTTGAAGCTTGAAGGGAAGTAGGTGGGGGAGCTAGTGCTGTCTGTCTGTGTGAACTTTAGATTACTCCACCCTACTTAGTCTAACAAAATTAGGAATGTCTACACCCCTACTTAAGGATTAAGTATTTAGGAGGATGGCCTATGACAGACATGTGCTAGCAAATGACAAATCAGAAACAACTGACAGACCCCTGGGCTGTCCTAAGTCAAGCTTAAGCTACCATTGGTATGGGTGAGATCCAGGAAAGTGATGTAAAACCGTCTATATATTTTGTGTCACTTCCTCTCTCCGGCCTCTTTGGCAGCAGAGAGGTGACTGGTAGCAGCTTGCTGAGCCTTTCGGCATCTTGGTGTGGCAGCAGCTATTGTCCGGTTTAGCAGTGAGTTTCTCTTGATACCATACTGGAGGAAGCCTAGTAACCTAGTTCAGGTGAGGCATCTCTCTGAGCTCTCTCAGAGTTTAGGCTGATTTTTCCTCCTTTACCTTCCAAACACTATCCACTTAGAAACTTCTAATCTTCTTCAGAAACCTTGTGGTGGAGGACTTTGAACTTGCTTGGCACAGGCCAGGCAGGTGAAATCCTATACCCTTTCCTTCTCTCTTCTCCTTGATTTCTTCCCTTTATATTGATTAAACTACCATAGATTTCCAAACTGACTTGGGTATTTTATTTGGGATATCCCCTGGTGACCAAAAATCAAACTTATATTGGGTCACGACCCTCATGTCTGTATGTCTGTCTGTCTTTCTCTTCACATTAGCCCAAGTTTCTTCTTCCCTTCATGGTTCTGAGAAAGCATGATGTTCCCATTGCCATTTCTCAGTCTAGACGGCTATCATATTCCTTCAGTCTTTTCATGTAAACTCTTAGGGTAAAATGAAGGCAAAGCCTTCTCCAATCTTCTCTTCTCCCTTGCTTGTCCCACTTTCTCCTCTGCCTTCTTCAACTCTCTCATTGACGACGTCTGCTAAGAAGCAGCCATTTCCCTTGGATCAGACATGTTTTACTTTCCTCAGCTTCTTACCCAGAGAGGAGACAGACAGTCAAAGAACTCATGGAGTGATGCAGCTACAGGACATTGAGGGCCGCTTCTGTTCCTTTTAGTCACTTCTTAATGACCTCTACACTGATTTAGTGTCAGGAAATTGTGACTATGGGCAAACAATGGGCCTCTGTTTTCTCTGTGATGTCAGAGTGCATCCAGGTCCTTACCCAGGCCAAGGGACTAGAGGTTTACTCTTAATACAGATATCTGAGGAAACATATCTATTTTCTCCACTTCTCAATACATAGCCCTCTCCATTGACACTGCACTTTATCAGAACAGGCTGAATACTTTTCTCAGTGATTTTATTTTGAGTAGACACTTAGTCCTTTAGCCTTCCTTCCCTTTGGAGAAACAGTTAGAAAACTTGAAACTGGATTGGCCCAGGCTCCCCATCCAGCACTGAAAGACCCTGTTTTCTTCTCCTCCTGAAACTTTTACTGGTGAGATATGTATTGAGAACATGGCTGGAAAAGATGTGGGGAGAGGGGGTGGGAAGGTCCCCGAATGTCCACAGGATCCAGTGCTTGGCACAGAACCTGGCACCTAATAGATGCTTAATAGATACTAGTCAACTGAATGACTGAATGACCTCAGAGAAAATGCTATAGAATGAGCTCAGGTTTCAAAAATTACAGAAAGAAAGAGCTGGAGATCAAGAATGTGGAGTGGGGTGTGTGTGTGTGTGTGAAAGAGAGAGAGAGAGAGAGAGAGAGAGAGAGAGAGAGAGAGAGAGAGAGGGGAAAGGGGAGACAGAGACAGAGAGAGAAGGACGCAAGGAAGAAGGGAGGGAGGGAGGGAAGAAGGGAGGGAGGGGGCAGTCCAGGTAAAGAAGATAAGACTTAAATTTTCTAAGGAATCAATATACACAAATTCTAATTCCTTAAAGCTGGAGAGAAGCTTCCTTTACCCTACTGGCTCCTCTGCAAATCTAGGAGAGGAGGACCCTTGAATTGAAGCCTACAAAGAAAATAAAGAATTCAGGAAGCAAGAGGACTTTAAGAAGGTTAATTTAGAGAAAAAACAATTAAGAAGAAAAAAAGGAAAAAATCCCCCAGGCAGAATGAGGTAATAAAGATAATCATTTAATCAGGTTGCCATTAGGGTATTACCTGATCTTCACATTTTTTGTACACACACACACACACACACACACACACACACACACTCACACACATTTTATGGGGCAGCTAGGTGGTACAGTGAACAAAGCATCAGGCCTGAAGTCAGGAAGACTCATCTTCATGATTTCAAATCTGGCCTCAGACACTTACCAGCTGCATGACCTTGGGCAGGTCACTTAACTGTTTGCCTCAGTTTCCTCATTTGTAAAATGAACTGAAGAAGGAAATGGTAAACCACTCCAATATTATTGTCATGAAAATCTCAAATGGGGTCATGAAGAGATGGATATGACTGAAAACAATTAAACACATACATATTTTACCATATGTGTATATACATGCATTGATATATACACATATGTATATTTTGTTGTTGTTGTTGTTGTTATTAAGGGAAAATCTCCAGCAGACCAATGGGGAGAAGAAAGAGGACATTAAAAAATGGTGAGAGCTGCCATTTCAAATGCCCCCCATTATATTTTATCCTGGTCTCAGTCTATAGAGTCTGGTGAATTTCATGGATCCATTGCTTTTCATGGTTCCTTTCATTTGATCATGGTCTTGTGTAGATGGGCCTTGTGGAGGCGGTGCGTGATGTGTCTAAGAGTCCTGAGTTTTGGTTTTAGTTCTGCCTTTTATTATCCATACGAATCTGGGGCAGTCTCAGAGCATCATTTTTTGTTCATCTGACAAAATGGTGGTGATCATGCCTGCCATACCTATAAGGATCTGGTGAGGTGATCTGTGTAAAATACTGTGAAAGCAATAAATTCCTACAGAAATATCATGTATGATGCTTAGATTTCTCCCATATCTTCCACAGTTGCCCTTAATCACACATACAGCATACTTAGGGAATATGTCCTTTCAATATGCTCAAACAGTCTCTTCATCAGCAGGCCAAGTTCAGCTACTTCGAAAAGGCTTTCATCCCCATTCTAATAAGGTGATGTCACCACGTGCCCCATACCAGATTGAATCACTAAAGGAAGAAGACCCCCAGTCAAAGCCTACACTGATGCCCCGCGTCAACCACAGTACCAAAAACAAGTTCTTTCCCCAACCTGAGCAAAAGACTGCAGCCACATCCTCTTCAAGCTTCAAACATCAGGCCAAAGATCCATTATTACCGCCAACTGAGCAGCGGGGAATGACGGTGTCATTACCACAGCTTGACCACCCTACCATAGTCAAGACATCATTTAACAAATACTCGAGCAAAAACCCAATTTTACCCGTAAAATGCCCTGACCACCAGGCCAGTACAACTTCTGTGTCTTTATTACGCCCCAAACAGAGACGAAATTTTGGATGTAATCCAGAGAATTGGGCTGAGGCACCATCTCACCCCAGCAAACTTCCTAAGGTTCCATTTACTCCAAATCATCTATCTAAGATCCAACAAGGCTTTCACCACCCACCTGATTCCCTATTATATCATAGCCAGCACCTCAGGAATCCGCCCTATCCTGAGCATCAGGGCAATATTAAACTCTACACAGACAACAAGAAGAAGACAACACCGATACCCTCATTGCGTTCCAAATTTGAAACTAAGCCCACAAATGTACAATTACCAGGTAGTCAGCAAGGTAAAGCTGTTGGCCAAAAGGCTAAGACTTCCTTTCCCCAGGACCACAATCACCAGCTCAGAGTAACAGTTCAACCATTATCATGCACAGACTGTCACTTCAAGAGCATAGGCAAGCCACTGTCAAGCACTGATCAATGGACAAGGGATGTCATTATTCCATCACCATGTCCAGTGCATGGCTCTGCAACAATGATGGTGCTGTGCAGAGACTGCTCCAATAATTCAGGAAACATAAGGGCTGTGCCAACGACCCCCCAGTATTCCTCATGTCAGTGGAATCAAACTTCCTCTACATTGTCTCTTCCTTCCTCTATCACTGAATTGCTCTCACCAAATGCTCAGGTCAAGGAGATATCTACACTTTTGCCATATCCTGAAAAAGAAGATGCCCTTGCTATAGACCCTGAATGCCCAATCGAAGCCACACAAGACGATCATCAAGAGATCACAGTTTCATTGTTGGACCCAGACCACTCAGCTTTACTTCAAATGAGTCCCAACCAATGGGATGACCCTAACCAATGCACTACAATAGCTCTACACGACCACAGCCTTGGAGCTAAGAGTGCTTTAAGTCAAGAAAACTGTGTTGAAATCACACATCAGGTCGAGACTCAATTGAACCAAGATTTTAGGACGAAGTCCCCAACTGACTCTATGTGCCAAGTAGAGATTACTATAGAGTCTGATCAACCAACCTACTCTTTACCAGATGAAAAAGAAAAAGTAGAAACCGAAATGGAAATTGTCCAGGAAGTTGAGCCTCAAAAGAACCCTTGCGAAGAAGTCAAGGATAAACCAATACCCAAACACTGGGATGAAATTGCAGTGGTCCCAGAACACCAAGACCAGGTTTTGTCAGTCCAAGACCATCAGTTGGAAGTTCCATCAGACCATTACCATGTGACCACATCTCTATTTGGCCCTGGGTACCAGACTGAGGCTCAACTAGGTCATGATCATTTGTCTAAAAGTGCTATGGAAAAACCCCAAGATTTATGTCCTCTGAATATGCCCCAAAAGGCAGTAGATACACAATTCCAGCTGCAGCAGGTCATGTCTCCTCCATGTCTGGAAAATCAGCCTGAGACTTCATCAAATCTTAAAATTCAGACCACATTTTTACTAGACCCTGATTTAGAGAACAAACTTCCCAATTCCTCTGAACTCTTGGCTCCTGCAGACTCTAAGGGCCAGGATAAACCTGAGCAGTGCCCAGACCGCTGGCCTGAAGTACCAAAATATTATGAGGATGAGGTTGGCTATTTCCCTAGAGCCAGAACTAAGCAAAAAATAGAGTCTTCATTGTGTTTTAGCTACCTCAAACCATATACTATTGAAGGTGGGACTGTTTCCGATGAAATTGTTAACGAGATCATCAATTCTATATCAGAGGAGAAAATTAAAAATGACATAATGTTTCTCATAGAGCAGACCAAAGAGTGCCCTATTCCTCAGACAGATCATAACCTATCATCAAGTTATAATGTTTGTTTACATTGTGCCTCTTGGATCCCGTATGGCTGCCCCCATGTTAAGAGAATGAATTATCATGGTAGAGCAAAACTGATGGCCATACCAATACCCATTCCTGGTTCTAAAAGGAAGATGGATATTAAATTTGTTCTTAAACTTCCTAAACAACAGTATTCCTCTATGTTTTGCCTCACTTTACCGCGTCATGGTACATCTGTCCCATCAAACCCGTTGCTTCCTTTTCCATCACCTCCCTGCTCAGACACTACTCTACTTGAATCACCCACTGATCGCTGGAAGGCACCATGGGACACTCGTTCTGGCTATATGTGTGGCACAAATAACTCTTTATCTTGGACAAATCAGCAGTCATTCCTAGGGAGACTTTCTGGGAGGAGCAATGCCTCCAATGAAGAATCAACAAGTGGATCTGGGGGAGTATTTAAATCTCTGCTAGAGAAATTTCAAAGAAAGCGAAGGTCCAATTAAAAAGACCAAATTCTCTTCCAAAGTAATTGATCCCCTTTATACCTTGAAAAATGTGTTTGTGTGTCTCACCTATTATGCCTTGTATTCAGACTCTGAGTCTGATTCTCTATGAGTTCAGGAAGGATCACAGATAGGCAACTGGAAGGGACTGCAGAGTCTAATCCCCTTTCATTTTAAGGATAAGGAAACTGAAGTGAATTCAAGTGAGGGGAACAGGTGACCAAGGTCCTACAGGTAGTAAGATAATAGGTAAGATTTGAATACAGTTCCTCTGACTCCAGAGTCATTGTTCTTTCCACTGAACCTTGCTGCCTACAATTAAGCTAAGTACTCTCCCAAGCATGAAAGGAGGGATCCTATGATTTCCCTTCCCTCTTTCAACATTTTCTTTCCTAGTCCCACAGATGTAATGGTATTTCACAGAATAGGAAGGGCATTTTCACTTTTTTTCCTACTTCTACATCTTAATTTGCAAAAATACAATGTATATACCATGTGTGTGATTCTCCTTTTTTATACTCAATATTCAATTCAACTGGCATTTATTAAGCACCCACAATGTGCACGGCACTGGTTAGGATTTGGGAATACGACAGAAATTCAATAGTCCCTGTCTTCAAGGATCTTATGTTCCACTGAAGGGACACAATAGACACATGGAAAAAGAGTAGACAGAACATAGAGAAAAGGGATGTCAACTTTTTGAGTGCTCATTAATAACTGGGGGGATCTGGGAAAGCTCCTTGTAAAAGCCAGCGATTGAATAAAGCCTGAAATGGACTTCGGGGCTCTAAAAAGCAGAGGTGAAGACAGAGCGTTCCAAGCACAGAGGAATAATAGCCATTGCAAAGAGATGGAGATAATGGGTGGAAGGTTTCATATGATTACCAGACGGTAGATTAGCTTAGCTGGAACACAGAAGATATTCTTGAGTCATCGTGGATGGCAATAAAATGCCAGAGAAATCTGCCTTTCATCCTAGAATAGAAGGAACAGGACACCTATGACAATGTCAGAACGGTAGTTAAGGTTATTAATTTGCTAGATCTATGGAGTATGAACTGAAAAGAGATAAGACTTTAGGCAGGGGGGATACCAATTAGGAAGTGATTGAAATAGTCCAGGCTAGAAAGTGGATTCTAAACAATCACCCCAGTGCAAATGCTAATAATAAGGAAATGGGTCTTGATGGATGGCACATGTTAAACCCGGTGGAGTTGTGCGTCAGATACGGGAGGGGCTGGGGGGAAGGGAGGGGAGGAACTTGAGTCTTGTAACCATGAAAAATTATTCTAAATCATCTAATTAAATAAAAATTTTTTAAAAAAGAAATAGTTCAGGCTAGAGATGATGGAGACTTAAAGGTAAGATAACTGTGGTGTGACTGCAGAAAAGGGGACAAATTTGAAGGATGTAGTGGAGGTTGGCTCAAGAAGACTTGGCAATGGATTAGTTATGGCAACCAAAAGTAGAGAAAAGATGTAGGTTGTTAACCTGAGTGACTGGGAGGATGAAGATTCCCTTAATAAAAGAAATAAGGGAATTGAGAAGGGGAGGTCAAGGGGAAAAGTAATGAGATCTGTTATAGAAATATGTAATTTGAGAGATTTATCAAGCAGGGCATGAAGACCAGGGAGTCATCTTCATAAAGATGTTTGTTAAACCAATAGGAGCTGATGATAGAACATCTGAGAGTATATAGAGAGAAGAAAGACATGGATGATGATTCCGAAATGAGATAGAAGAGACCAGTCAGATGAGAATAATGAGAACCAGGGCACAACAATGCTAAGAAAACTCAAGGAGGAATATTGGTGGTGTGTCAAAAGCTGCAGAGACAGGGGCAGGGAGGTGGCTCAGGGGAATGAGAGCCAGATCTAGAAATAGGGATCTTGGGTTCAAATCTGGCCTCAGATACTTCCTAACTGTGTGACCCTGAGCAAATCACTTAACTCCCATTGCTTAGTCTGTACCACGCTTTGCCTTGGAACCAATACACAGTATTGATTCTAAGATGGAAGGTAGGGGTTTTACAAAAAAAGCTGCAGAGGACAAGAAAGGTGTGAGGAAAATCCATTGACATTGATAATATATTGTTAATAATTTCAGAGAGATCAATTTCAATTGAAAATCAGATTTTAAGAAATCTAAACATAAGTGGGAGGAGAGAAAGTGGGAGGGAATGATTTTTTCCCTCTCATCAGACTCTTCATTACAAATCACAATAATTATAGACTTCAAACATTCCAAAACTCAAAGTCTGGGCCTTCTTAAGAAATATGTTACAGCCTCTTGCTGACTGATGGCCACAATTCCAAAGGAATTGGATAACGGGGCTCACGAAAGTTGCTCAACAGGAGAGGGAAAAAACAAAAGACAAGCAAAAGTACAACCATACGATTCTGGACTTTCTGTTTGTTTGTTTTAAACAAAAATGAATTCCATGTTCCACTCTCCAGGACATAAATTGTCCATTCACTTCTATTCCAGGGAACATTCTTTTATGGTTTTAGACTTTCCTTTTTCCTGGAATGAACAGGTTGGTTGGTTGGTTGTTTTTTGTATTTTTATCAGCAATGAAAAGGGATAGAGAAGATGGTGGAGTTAAGTAAAGAGGGCATGTTTGTAGATAACAGTGTTAAAAGCCAGTTGTTGAGAAGGGGATGCTAATGGTAGTGGAGAGGACCAACCTCTGAAGTTTGTAAGGAGAAGGAAGGGAATGGGATCAAGGTCACAACGAAAGGAAATGGCCTTGGCCAGGAAGAGCGATACTTGCTCCTCTAAGAGTTTGGACCAAGAAATAGAGAAATGAAGTGTTATTGGGTCCATCTGAGATACAGAATTGGAAAGAAAGGGGGACCTAAAGAAGAGTCTCCATTTTTCTAAGGCAAGTTTGCAGTGAGGTTCTGTCCCGATTGATAAAAGGGTCCATATCTCTCAAATAGTATAGCCCACTTTTGAACAATGTTCGTAGAGGGCAGAGAGATTCGGGGTGAGCATTGATCTACTATCTCAATCAATGAAAGCAGTGTCTTTAGAGCATGTGCCATTCTCTGCCTTGTTTCCTCTCAATCTAGAGGCTTGTTAAGCCTGCTCTTGGCCTTGTGAAATGGATAGTCTTGATCTTCCAAGAGGTTTGAAAAACATGAGGAAAGATTATTGAAGATGGGCTGGTTTAAAACTAATTATTAGCAAGTCTCAATGGTATTGATCAGTAGGCATTACCTATGTCAACTAAGTAATATCTTGCAGACAGGAACACTGATTCTGAGAACAAAGTACTCCTCAGCTGGCCACGTCCAAAGCATAAACATAGACTGAAGACATTTCTAGAACACACACAATTGCAGAGCACTGCCAGGAACTAGGGACAGAAAGTAGAACAGCATTTCTTGAGATACGAGCTCACTTAAGAACAGATTTTGGAACCAGGCCTATCCCCCAAACCATTCCCTCACTACCCACTGCCATAGGAGGATAATGTACTTGTTCAGCCTTCTACCTTGGAAAATAAACACTTTAACTAGTGCTACAATTCCACCAAGCATCTACTACTCCTTTTGCCATCAAAGGATCCAAGAGAATGAGGCTCTAATTCCAGACCCTCCCGAAAACAGGTTCCTTTCACCTCTGACCCACTGTCAGGTGTAAGTATTTAACTGCTATTACCTAAAAAAAC
This sequence comes from Monodelphis domestica, assembly GCF_027887165.1. NCBI lineage: Eukaryota > Metazoa > Chordata > Mammalia > Didelphimorphia > Didelphidae > Monodelphis > Monodelphis domestica. The sequence continues at coordinate 5,753,989 of NC_077230.1, forward strand.
AGCTGTTACTTCATCCTTCCATAAATATCCCTGCCAAAAGGCTTGACTCTATACCATGCAGAGTATGAATTCAGTAATGATATTAGGGATCATCAGCAATCTACCAAGGCAGCCTTCTGCTCATTCTCTACTTGCTAGTGTTTGGAGGGGGAAAAAAGGCTGATCCCAGCCTCCATCTTCACTGGCTCCTAATAGATGTACTTCTCCCCCATATTACCTTTTGGTTCTCTCTCTTCCTTTCACGTAAGTCTATTCACACTCTCAAGCTCTATCTGAAGAACTTTAGTATTGCTTGTGAGACATGGGGAGACGCTGGCACAGGACCACCCCGCATGGGTGCATCAAAGAAGGTCCTCTACTTACTCCATGAGTGAAGCAGATTTGCAGTAGCAGAAAATGAGCTGTGCAAATCCAGAAGCATCTCCGACCCAAATGCTCTGATGGACTCCTTGTGCCTGCCCTGTGGTAGAGCCTTCATAACGCATCTTGGACTGATCCTTGAACAATGAAGGAATAACAACATTCTTTGTCCTCAACCCAACCTCTGCTTTATTACCTGTTCTTCAGCCCTTTCCTATACAAATTTGCTTGCCTTCCCACTAGAGCTAACATATTGTTCCTTTCACATTGATATCTTGCTTTCTTCCACTCCGGGGTTATCTCCGTTGTCTACTGTTCTGCTTCTATTTTCATAATGCTGAAAACATTATAGGAAGAAGGATAACCCTGTCCACTGAATCCACTATAAATTAATGTTATTTAATCTCAACTGGGACCTTACTGCCTAATGACAATTTTCCCCCCTTTGGTGACTGAAACTTCCCACAGTGACTGCTCTGACATTTCTTATTTTTCAAGTCCCCTTTCAAGGAACTCTTCATTCAGTCAAAAGACTCTCTTGCTATTTTACTGTGAAAACTCAGGCGATTCACTGTGCATTCTTCTTTCTCTTTCTCGACTGATCAATATCGTATATTATGCCTCTTCTCTCTTCCTTTGCTCCAATCCCTAAGGAAGGGATTATCCTTATCTCCATGGCTTTCATTACACTACTCTCCTAGATCTCAGTCTGGCTTTTCTAAAGCTCTTGACAAGAGGTCAAGGAAAAGTCCTGTGTGTTGTTATGGTGGTATTGTTTATGGGGAAGAAGTGTATAATATTAATTTTCTCTCCTGCTGTCTCTCTGGAGCTTGATCCTTTTATTATTTCATTTCTCTCTCATCTTCACCTTTTTCTTATTTCCTGGCCATTTATCTGTTGCATATATAATCCAGTCTCCCCCATCCTTCAGTTGGCCCTTCCATTCTCCTAATTTTTCATTCTATATTTCTCTTCCTTATTATAGCCAAATTTCTAGGAAAAGTCAACTAAACTCATTGCTTCCACCTCATCATCTCTCACTTATCAACTTAATAAGATTTGTCTTTCTCAAAGGTCTCTTTAATGATCTCTTTAACATTTAAATCTAATCATTTTTTCCTTATACATTTTAAACTGTTTGACTATTCAACTTTTGACATTCCTTGGCTTCCATGACACTACTCGCTTATGAATAACCTCCTAGGCTTTCTTCTAAATATCTATTGCATTAATACATAATCCTGTCCAGAGTTCTCTTCTTCTGTCTGCTTTATCTTGAGTGAGCCTTTCTATCACTTGTTTAGTCATTATGGAGTCTCCTATAACAACTTTGTTACTCTCTATGCCTTCGTATAGTTCAATGTTTCCTTTATGAATTTGGATACTAAAGTATTTGGAATATATACATTTATTAGTGTGATGTGATTTTTTTGTCATTCCTTTCAGCATAATGTGAATTTCTTATTTATTCTTTTTTACATTTTGAATGTTATTTTACTTTGTCATATAACATGTTCACAACTCCTGCTTTGTTGGATTCACTTGATGTGATGTATAGTACATTTTTCCCCATCATCTCAATTTTATTTTGTGTACATCTTTGCTTTTTAAGAGTGTTTCTTGTAAGCAATATGTTATAGAATTGAATTTTCTTATTAAATATGTCAATATTTGTAAATTGATTAGATTTCTTAATCCATTCACCTTTAACATTTTGACAAGTTTGTATTTTCCTTCATTAGTTTCTAATATTAGGTTTTGTTCATTATTATGAATTTTATTTATTTGTTACATTAAAATGCCCAGTTAGCTCTTTCCCCCCTCTATTAGAGAAGGCATAATTCAACAAAAAAGTTCTGTGTATATATAAAACTATGTTTTACTTATTTCTTTTTATCAGTTCTTCCCCTGGAGGAGGGCATACATGAATACTTGTTCCAATAGCATTTCTGTTGCTGTATGAAATGTTCTTAGTTTTGTTTGTTTCACTCTTCATAGCTTCATGCAAGTCCATGTTTTTGTTTAATTAACTTGCTCTTCCTTTCTAATGGCACAGTAGTATCCCATCACAATCACATGCCACAATTTGTTGAATCGTTCCCCAACTGATGAGCACCCCTTCAATTGCCAGTTCTTTGTCACCACAAAGATTGCTGCTATACATATTTTAGAACATCTAAGTTCTTTTCCCTTTTCTCTGATCACTTAAGGAAATAAAACTAAAAGTATTATCAGATCAAAAGTTATACACAGTTCCATAACCCTTTGAGCATACTTCCAGATTACTCTCCAAAATGGTTAGGTCAGTTCATAGTTCCACTAAAAGTGTAATATTACCCCCATTTCCCCCCATACCTTCTAACATTTGTCATTTTGCCTCTTTACCAAGAAAAGATCACAATGGATATAAGACCTAGGCATAAAAGGAAATACCTTAAACAAATTAGAAAAGCAGGGAATATATTATCTCTCTGATTTGTGGGTAGGAGAAGAATTTATTAATAAACAGGAGACAGAAAACATTGTGAAGAAAAATGGATAATTCTGAAGACATTAAGTTGAAAAGGTTGTTTTTTTTTGTTTTTTACTAATAAAACTAATGTAGTCAACATTAGAAAGAAAGCAATAAGTTGAGTAGAAAATTTTATAGACAAGTTTCTCAGAAAGAGGCCTCATCTAAAATATAGAAAGAATTTTATCAACTATATAAAAATATGAGTGATTCCCCAATTGATAAATGGTCAGAAGATATGAAGATTATTTTAGACGGAGACACCAAAGCTATAAATAAGTGAAAAATGTTCTAAGCCATTATTGATAAGAGAAATGCAAATCAGCTCTGAGATAGCCTCACACCTATCCTATTGGTAATTTAATTGGAATGGCATTGAATAAATAGATTAGTTTAGGTAGGATTGTAATATTAATTATATTGGCTCTGCCCACCCATGATCAATTAATATTTCTCTAATTATTTAAATCTGACTTTATTTGCATAAAACGTGTTTTATAATTATATCCATGTAGTTTCTGAATTTGATGGGTGGATATACTCCTAGGCATTTTATTTCATCTACTGTTATTTTAAATGAGCTACATCTTACTATCTCTTATTGTAGGACCTTGTTGGTAATATATAGAAATCCTGATGATTTCTGTGGGTTTATTCTATAGCCTTCTATTTTGCTCAAATAGTTTCAACCCATAGTTTCAACCCATCTTTAGTTGAATCTCTAGAATTTTCTAGATATGTCATCATATTGAATGTAAAAGGAGAGAGTTTTATTGTCTCTTTGCCCATTGTGATTTCTTCAATTTCTTTTTCTTGTATTGCTATTGCTAACATTTCCAAAACAATATTAAATAATATTGGTGATAATGGAAATCTTTGTTTCACTCCTGATCTTATAGAAGCTTCTAACTTGTCCACATTACAGATGGATTGATAAGTAATTTTTTACCAAACATTCAGAGATCACAAAATTCCAATATTAAATAAATGATATAGAATAACTGGTAAAGAAGAAGTCCTGTCAAACTCCTTTCATGAAACACATGTGGTGCTTATACTTAAACCAGGAAGAGCAAAAACAGAGAAAGAAAATTATAAGCCAATTTTATTAATTAATCTAGAAGAAAAATCCTAAATAAAATATTAGCCAGGAAACTACAACATTACATCACAGAGATTATGCATTATAAACAAACAATTTATACCATGTAGGCAGTGATGGTTTAATATAAGGAAACGATTAACACAATTGATTGCATCAACAAAAAGCATATGATTTTATCAATAGATGCAGAAAAAGCTTTTGACAAACTTCAATACTCATTCCTATTAAAAACATTTGAAAGCAGAGGTATGAATGGATTTTTCATTAGAGTATTAAGAAGTATTTTCTTAAAACTACCAGAAAATATTAGTTTTTTTAACTTTTAAGTTATTCCTTTACTCTCTTCCACTGTAAATATAGTACTCTGTCTTCCTTCTCTTTAGCTTATTCTTTTTTAAGATGGTCTACTTCCCACCAGCTCTTTTCCTACAATCCTCCCCATCATCATGTTACCCCTTTTCCTTTGTAGTTTTGCTTATTAATTATGTACTATAATTATACATAATTATAATTAATTGTTTTTTCTTTTTTGTTTATGTGATTAATTTTTCCTTTCTGTTGTTCCTCTCATGTAATTGGCTTCCCCATCGCCTCCCCCTTGACTAGTTCTATACATTCATTGTTTAGATTTCTTTTTTCCCCAACATTTCCCAGAGAAGATTGCTGTCCTTCACTATCTTCACTCTTCACCTTCCCTTTCTTTCTACTCCGGATCCTCATTCAATGGGTTATGTCCCATGTATTTATAGTCCATATATTACATATATATTTATACAGATTCAGTGGTACTACACTCCTACAGTGGGGTGTATGGGGTGTTCAGGGAAGGGTAGTATCTCTGGTGTGGAGGGCTTGTCATGCCCTCCTAGGGCAGCTCTCCAGCCTCTGACCCCCACCTGACACCCAGCTCTCACTTGTGGCTCCCAGTAGCTGCTAGCATGCAGCAGTGGCCACACCGCGGGCAAAGGCTTCGACAGGCCGGCCAAACCTTGTGAGGGTAGCCATCGGGTCGTCGACCTCTGGTGAACCAGGGCTTTGCTCACCCAGCATGTGAAGACTGCTTAGGCAGAACAGACGGAAGAAACCAACAAGAAGGTTCAATGGCTGAGGGGGCAACGCAGCAAAGCACTGTGGAATGCTCAGGACATGTTGGAGCACAAAAGACAACATGGCCATTCAATGCAGCTGAGGAAGTCTCCAGACGTAACAATTTTTCATGCCACTGAACCCAGGCTTCCAACGCCGAGAGAGTGGGGACTATCTCTGTGCATCGACTTTTCCACTTAAATCTCCTTCACGCACAAGTATCTTTGTGCACACTCATCTATCATAGATGAAAATACACAAAGACAATCGTCATCCTCGGTTACCAAGAGACTACTACTACTACTACTATTTATACAGATATATAAATATATATGTATACATACACATATATCATACCTCGCTATTTTCTATAATCCACATGAAGTCATTCTTCTCCCTAAATAGTTTCTTCCATTATCTTGTAGAGTTTGTTCCCTAAATCTCCCTTCTTCCATTGTACCTTATTCCCCAAAAGATGCCAGTTCCTGGTGACAGAGAAGACACTGCTCCATGGTAGGACACCCTATCCCACCCCTATATTCCTGAATATATACTGAATACTCTCCTGTTAATCTTCCTTCCCCTTTACCTCAAAATCTCCTTACTGGCCCCATACCCTTATGTAAGTAGAATTTTTTACCCTTAAACTGTATTTCCCAGAATCCCTTTCCTTTCATCCCCACATTATATACTTACATTATATCAATAAAGTTGTAACTCTGCCCCTTGCACTCTCTTCTCCCACGTGCACAGCTGGGAAAGCTGGGTTTATTTGGGCTTTTTTTTGTCTTTTTATTCCTTTACTTCAAGTGATTATGAATAAATCTTATAAAAATATAATACTTGGAATATTAGATAAGTCAAGATAATTTTAGGGTTGTGACTTAAAATCTAGATTTAATTGGTCACCAGGGAAAATCCCAAATAATATACCCAAGGCAGTCTGGAAATTTATGATAATTTAATTAATATAGAGGGAAGGACTTTAAGGAGAAGGAGGGAAGAGGATATAGGATTTCTCCTGCCTGGCCTGTGCCAGGGGGAGTTTTTAAATCCCCACCTCTAGGTCTCTGGAGAAGATTAGAGGCTTCTAAGAGGATAAAGTTGGAAAGTAAAGGAGGAAAGCTCAGCCAGAACTTACCACCGAACCAGAATGTAGCCCAGCATGCTGCTATCAGCCAACTCTCCAAGGCAAAATGTACCAGAGAGAGGAAATGAGCCAATATATAGACCTTTCACCCTTGTGTCCCCTCCTCTAAATGCCCATTCTTTTAGAGTTCTCATCTTCTTTGATTAGATTATATCTTTAGAGTTACTTAACACTTCTTTGTTAAATTCACCTTTTGTGAGTTACTTAACCTTTTTGTGATTAATTTAACCTTTATAGTTACTTAACACCTTTTTGTATTAAGATCTTAAAAATAGACTTAGCTTAAAGTTCTAGCTTCATTATAAGGTAAGAGTTAAGTACTTTCATTGTTCAATCAGGAGATTACAACTTTATCTTCCCCTAAAGTATGGTCTAAGTAGGGTGGAGTAACTTAGAGTTCCCAAGACATTCCTGATTTTGTTAAACTAAGTATCTTCATTGTTACAATCAGGTAATAGCTAAATCCAATCTTGACAGATATTCATTTTTAACTTATATTTCTGGCAAGCCATGAAAGGATAGAATCCTTGAGAATTTTTTTTAAGTAAAATTTTCCAATAAAGACAGTAAATTTGCCCAGTGGTGGGAACTCTGCCCACCATGAGAAATGAGAGGTGTCTATATGTCCTGTGCTTTCCCAGCCCCACCACTGCTCCCACAGCTGCTGCCTTGCCATTTCTGCTGTCCTTGAGCTACTGCAGTCCACACCCAAGTTCCCAAGGGTTCAAGAGCCATTTAAAATCATCTTTTTTTCTGCAAGGAGGGTGAAGTTTAAATCTCCTTCCCCCTCACAACGTGGGTTTCAAGTCTACACTAGCCACCTTTCTGTAAGGCAAATCCACATCATTCACCCCAAACCCAGTCTGGCTAACCCAGGGGTGCTTCTGTGGGGGAGGGGACTGAGGTATGTATCACCAGGCCACTGGTTTTACCCCTGTGTGAGGGAAGGGAAGGAACTTTTCTCCCAAACTTTTTTTTGTGAGGCTTTTACTCCTAGGCAGTGCATACTAGGGTAGCACCACCTACTGACAGGAAGTAGAGATAGCAAGCATGGCCCATTTTCCTGCCTATCTCAAACAACTTCCATTTCCAGAGAGCCTCCCCAAGCTCACACAGCTTATATCTTTAGGTGTGTGCTGATGGCATACCTTGCAGTTGATAGCTTCAGTACTCTCAAAAATCAGAGGGGAGATTCATATCCTTACACCCCTTTGCCATTATGGCTTGGCCAGTCTCTGCCACACACCCAATATGAGATTTGTCCACACTATGATCAGTGCATGTATGGGGAACTCCAGAAGTGTTGACCAAAGGAATCTAAATGGATGATGATACTGGGGAGGGGAAGGAAACTTAATGAGATCTGGAGATGAATTTTAAGCCTTTTCAGAAGCCATTGTTTTATTGATATTAACTCTTTCAGTTTTGTTCCCCTCCTAATAGTGAACAAGTCTCGAATGCAATTGGAGAAAAAGGACTCTTGAATTCAATGCCTGTAGCCTGTCATATTTATTGTATTTGCTGAGTGTTTACTTTAAAATTCAATTTTGTATTTTAAGTTCACACAGTAATCTAATCTATCCTATTCTGTTACATTGAATCATTTTCAGCTACTGTGTTTTGGCCATTTTCTGTTACATTGTCTTTATTTGTACCTTCCCCCTATGACTGTAGCAGAGAACATACTGTAAAAGCCCACAGTCTAGTTGCACAAACCGTTTTCAGTGGCAAAATCATAGGTCCTTATGGATGCTGGGCTTGTCACCAGATCCATCAAGATCACATGTTGTCCAAATAGCCTTTTGTTCTTTTTTACCTTTGTTAATTGTCACATATATGATGATGGATGGATTCCATCAAACTGGTTACAACCTGTATACAACCTCTGGAATATTTAATGAGTGAAATATCTCAATAGATTTTAAGGGGTCTTTAGAAGAGATTTTCAGATATCTAGTAGCATTTCTACCTCTGACTTTGCCTGCATCTGAGTTGTTTGTAACAAGAGGTATGGGTCAATTAATATTTGAAGTGACGTTCAATGGTACTGTTGTATTTCCCCATCTCTGCATTTATTAAAAATGTAATGGATGAGACATCTGAAGCGATTTTCACTATTTAGTCCTCAGCCCCACATTGAAATGGATGGGACATATTGGAGACAGGTCTTTTCCAGGTCTGTTACAGTCTCATACCAGAGGGAGGGAGATCCCCAAAAAGGGGCTTAGTTACCCTGTAATGGATTATAATCTCATCTGGGAAGTGGAAAGGATTTTCCTGGGAGACCTAGTTGCTTCTGAATGGGTGTTTATATTTATAACTCTTCAGCTTACTCTACCCTTTCACCAGAGTGATCTAAATTTTTGGTGACATTTTAGATCCAAAAGGTTTTCATCAGCAGTACAGAGGTTTGTGGTTTGTTTTTGAGAATAATGACAGTAATAGACTATTGAAAATATCTCAGCAAAAGTTGAAAAATTGGCTACATCTGGAGAACTTGTGACAAGTATACATGAGTTGATAGGGTTTTTTTGTTTTGTTTTGTTTTGTTTTGTTTTTAAATAAACCCTTACCTTCTGTAAAGGATAATTTTAATGTTTTGACTTAAAATCTAAATTAATTTATTGGTCACCAGGGAAAATGCCAAATAATAAAATACCCAAGTCAGTTGGAAATTATGGTGATTTTAATTAATATAGAGAGAAGGAATTAAGGAGAAGAGAGAGGGAGAGGAAAGAGTTAATTTAAACTGCTCCGGCTCAGACTGAGCCAGGCATGAGTTAAAGGCCTTGGCCAAAGTGGCCTCCCCGAGCCCAAGGGAAAGGAATTCAGTCTTACCCAAGTCACCACAAAGCTGTCTGAGGGAGCTCCTCCAGGCTGAGTTCCACCTCTGAACTGAACTCCCAGGCTTCTCATATAGACCTCTTTTTAAAGATCTTTTCTCTTGTGTCACCTCCCCTAAATTTTCACAACTACCAATCACAGCAGACACTTTTCTCCAGGACTGCCCGTTCTTTAGTTCTCACCTTCTTTGATTAGATTTTTGAGTTACTTAACACTTCTTTGTTAAGTTCACCTTTTGTTAGTTACTTGATCTTTTTGTGATTGATTTAACCTTTATAGGTACTTAACATCTCTTGTATTAAGTTCTAAAAATAGACTTAGCTTAACATTCTAGCTTCATTATAAAGTGAGAAATAAGTACTTTGTTGTTCAGTCAGGAGATTACAACTTTATCTTCCCCTAAAGTACTGTTTAAGTAGGGTGGAGTAATTTTAAAGTTCACACTTCCATCTTAGAACAATACTGTATATTAGATCCAAGGCAGAAGAGTGGTAAGGGCTAGGCAATGGAGGTTAAGTGAGTTGCTCAGGGTCACACAGCTGGGAAGTGTCTGAGGATATATTTGATTCTAGGACCTCCTGTCTCTAAGCCTGGTTCTCAATCCACTGAACCACCCAGCTGCCCCCAAATTCATAGGTTTTTTAAATGTCATACAGCAAATGGCTATAGACTCATGGGAATCCTAATGATAGTGGGGGTTTTGCTATTGTAATTAACTGGGCTATTATGATTTGGGGGAATTGTGGTATTTCTTTGAATATGCATTACCTGCTGTGCTACTGTTTTATAAAGCTTTTTTTCATATTTTCATATTTAATGAAATATTTCAAATTTTCATATTTAATGAAAATCCTTTGCACTCATACTGTGGATCATGACCAATTTAAAAAGGAAATGGATCTTATTTTTTATGAGAAATCTTTGTATAATACCTCTCCTTAGCTAACACAGTGTGCCACTGCTTGTAAGCTATATATTTTTAATTTTTAAAACATTTTTTAATTATTCTTTTCCCTTGTATGTGCAATAGACTATTTAAGTTTTATTTTTTCTCTCATTTTTGTGCTTGAAGCACTGTTACCAGTATTAAAGTTTATTTTTTTATTTTTCACTAGGGTAAGTTTAAAATGTCCATTAGCCCTAATGTCAATACATATCCAAAAGCTTTAGAATATAGAAACAGTGCCATTCGTTGTTTAAAATACTATGGGACTTTGCTTAATGATTGTTTCTGATTACAGGAGAAGGGAACACAAGAACAGTCACTGCACAGTGCCAAGAGAGCATGTAAGAACCTGCATAGTGCCAATCAAGCACCTGATCAAAGAGACTAACCAATCCTCGTCAGATGGATAAGATTCTGCACCAAGACTAGAGCACTTGAACTTGTTTGGGGTTTCTGGTTTTGGCTGTTTGATATATGTTAGATGTAGGACTTTCCCATCGCACACTTCTATCAAGCACCTCATTTTGGCTGCCATCTTGGCTCTCCTATCCCTGAGAGAAAAGGTAAAATCAGACCAGGGAATGCTATTTCCCCATTTGCTACTAAAATCTAGTCCCTTTTCTTTCTTTCATAGTGTGGTAATTTTCTGTAATCCTGGCTACTGATTGGGTAAGTGCATAATTGCTACTACAGGACTACAGGCTTGTTGAACACAAATAACTTTAATTGGCCCTGATTCAAGGACCTGTTATAGGTTTATTTTTCCTTTACTTCAAAATTTTATACATAAGATTTTGATATTTCATCCAGAAATTACTTTTTCTCTTTTATTTGGATTTTTTGTTTTTTATTTTCTTTTGACAATTGATTCATATACTTCATAACTCAGCTATGCATCCTTAAGTGATCCCTGTGTTTGTCATTATCCTTCTCAGGGGGATGTATTATTATCCTATAATGCAAAGTTTAAATTCTTTTGAGAGTAATTTTAGGATAAGAAATATGCTACCTCCCCAAATTCACAAAGTGAACTGTTTGGAGAAGGTGTTATGAAGATGCCTACAGAGACCACACACTGCACCAGAAGATCCAGAGTGAACTTTGGAATGTGGTGATTTGAACTATGGGGAGTTTAATGCATTTGTTTTTAATATACACTCTTTTGCCAAAGGGACTGTCCCTAAGTTGGTTTTTTGTCAATGTAGCAGTCATTGGTTATGTTCTTTTTCTCTTTTATTTCCCTCATTTCCAAATTATTGTAATTTCCCTTTAGTTAAAATCTTTAGAGTTATAAGTTGATTATGTTTAAAACAATCCACTGGGTGGACTAGTCTCCCAAAGAATCATAGGGAGGTATGTGTAAATAGAATTTTGTACCCTTGAACTACATTTCCCAGAATCCCTTTCTCTTCATCCCATTACATGCTTATGTTGTTTCATGTTGTATCAATAAAGTTGTGTGTAACTCCATCCCTCGTGCTCTCTTCTCCCGCATGCATGGCTGGGAAAGTTGGCTTTACTCAGGCTTTTACTTTTGTCTTTTTATTCCTTTACTTCAAGTGATTATTCATAAATCTTATAAAAACATAATATATGGAGTATTGGATATTCATTTTTAATCTTACGCCCTCCTGTTCCCCCAGATGCTAGGAGTTCTGGCTATCCCCTCCCATAGCAGGATGAATGATCATATCTCCTCAGACAACACCTTGTGTGAGGTCACTATCTCCCTTCACAGAAAATCTCTTCACCTAAAGCTGCTTTTATCATTGATCCCATTTCCCATCACCAGAACAAGGCTTACCTCTTTCTCCATCCTTTTTAATATTACTTTCTGCCTCCTCAACTACTCCTTGGCAGGCTCTGAGAGGCCAAAGTGCTCACTTTCCTCTTCCTTCTTCATCAGCCCTTGGCTTGACATTACGTATCCCATCCTCTGATTTCAGAAAGAGCTGGAAAGACCTACATGAACTGATGCAGAGTGAAATAAGCAGAACCAGGAGAACACTGAACAGAGTAACAGCAATATTGTGGAATTATCAACTGTGATAGGCTTAGCTACTCTGAGCAATACAATGCTCCAAGACAATTCTGGGGAGCTATAAGGGAAGAAAGTATAGAAAGCAAATGACTGCAGTTTATTCTGCTATAAAACTGAAGTTTTTGTTTATTGCTGTGTTTTTTGCCTATTTGGAGCACAAACTAGGAGATTATATATATATATATATATACACATATATATAAATTTATATATATATATTAATATATAATAATAATATATATATTATTATAATTTATATATATATATACCTTAAAATTTTGTGGCCTTAAGTTCTGTTCATTACCCCCAAAATAAAATATCTATAACAAAAACAAAAAACAAAAAACAAAAAACATATCCCATCCTCTTCTTCCCACCAGCAACTCATCCACGCAACCTCCCATGCTGTAATTTAGTCCAATTTTTTAAAAAGAATAATATTGATTCATCTAGTCAGAGGAGTTTAAGGTTCCCATAGTCATTGTGCCCATGTGATTTCCACCTTTATCTCTGTCTCCTAATGTACATTTAGAAAAGCTTTTTTTAAAAAATTAATCTCTCTGCTGTCCCACAATTCTGTTGCTATTCTTGGCTATTGCATTCATTAACCTCTTTTGCACTTCTGTTGTCTGGGATTTTGAGAAGAGAATGATTTCTATGGGACTAATTTTCCTATATGTTTCAAATGCCTCTTTATTATTGAATACCCATCTGTTAAAAAATGTATGATTAAGATCAAATTTATAGGGTAGGTTACTCGGAGGTTCTTTCTGAGCTCTGTTGCTCTTCAGAACTCTTTATTTTATTTCCTCCTGCATTTTCTTTTGCATCCCAAAGCCTTGTGTTACTCAAATCCTTTCCATTTTATTTGAAAATCTTCTAGTCACTTGCAGAATTTGTTTTTTCTCAATGGAAAGGTTAAATTTAACCACTGAGATAGTTTTAACTATGGATTTTTTTTCTGGAGACAAGCCAAGGATTCTCATATGATATCTCATTTTCTGTGTTCAGAAGTTCTGGAAATTTTCCTTATTTTATTTCTTGTATTACGGTATTCAGATTTTCTGCCTTTTTTTTTTCCTGGGAGACATAGAATTCTTATATTGTTGCTACCTATATCCTATCTTTAAGATCAAAATATTTTGGCAAAGAACTGGAAACTGAAGGGATGTCCATCAATTGAGCAATGATTGAACAAGTTGTGGTATGTGGAATACTATTGTGCCATAAGTAATGACAAACAAGATAATTATGAAAAAACCTGGAAAGTCTTATGAAACAATGCACAGTGAAGTGAGCAGAACCAGAAGAACTTTGTACACAACAACAACAATATAGGCTGTTTAGACATGAATGACTTAACTATTATCAACAAGGCAAAGATCCAGGACAGCTCCAAGGGACTCAGCAAAAAAGGATATCTATTGCCAAAGAAGGAGCAGAGGGAATCTGAATGAAGATTGAAATAAACAATTTGTCATTTTATTCCTCCATGAATTTTTTCTAAGGTAAGCAATATGTATTTTGTTCCATAACATGACTAACAGAAATATGTATTGTATAATAATATTTGTATAAATTGTCATTACCTGCCTTCTAGTGTCATGGGCATTGTACCCCCAGAAATTCAGACAAACTATTATCAGGGAAATTCCTCTGCTCCCTTACACCCTCTGACTGCCAACTCAGAACATCGGACCTTGAGAGGATTCTCCTCCTTTGATTGTCCCATTGATTTGAGATGGACAAAGAGACACACCTCATCCATCTGTCCTCCAAATCATGAGAACCACCTCCATGCCTTCAGGGAAACCTCCTCCCCAACACCTCGCCCCAGGGTCAAGTCCTCATTGCTGTAAAAGAATATAAAAACCCCAGAACTGAGGCATTCTGGGAGCAACCTCCCAGGTTGCTTCACTCATGCTGTCTTGCTTGCCAAAATTCAACATTACTAATAAATCTTGCATTCTTGCAAAAGGTATCCTTCCTGAACCCCAGGGGTACACCTCTGCACCCCATGACACTAGGGGACAAGGAGTGATGGGAAGGAGGGAGAGAGCATGAGATTGCAAAATGTCAAAAACTGAATATTGAAAATCACATCAACATCTAATCTGGAAAAAATTAAATTTAACATTTTAAATGATCAATGTGTTTTGTTTGAATAGAGAGCATATTTTCTTTTAATGTGATTGCTTTTTGCTTCTACTCTTCTAAATTGTCCTTCACTTCTATTTTCATTCCAAGTCAATTGAACCTCTTCTGTTCTTTACCACTATGGATTCAAGTTTCTATTCTACAAATTATGTCTGCTGTGTAGACCACAAATTCTTTTCTCACAATTTTTATTTTTCTCCTTTTAAAAAACCCTTCCCTTCTATCTTAGGATCAATACTGTGTATTGCTTCCAAGGCAGAAGCGTAGTAAGGGTTAAGCAATGGGAGTTAAGTGATTTGACCAGGGTCACAAAGTTAGAACGGCTCTAAGGTCAGATTTGAACCCAGAATTCCTATCTCTGGGCCTGTTTCTCAATCCACTGAGCCACTAGCTGCCTCCTCTTATTTCTATTTTAAATGATCCAGGCATAGCATAGTTTTCTCAAAACCCACAGATCCTGTCTCATAAGGTGCTGAACAATTTCCTTTTGTTTTACACTCACTGGTGCCTGAACTAGATGACTACATCTGGAGGCCATATTTCCTTCTGATATTAAATGTTTTCCCTATTGACTTATCTACTTACGCTCAGCGTCCTTGACTTTTCTTCCTCCTAAGAAATCTTTGGCATTTTCAATCTTTTCTTCTGATTTTCCCATATTGTTCCCTTTCTGACTTCCTCTCTTCTAACCTGTGAGCTGAATCTCAAAGAATCTTGGCTTCTTCCCACTATGGGCAATACACTGCTCATCTGGCTATCTATTTGTCTTAAGTGATTGAGGCGGGGGTGGGGGGACAGAATTGGCCCCAGTTAGAGATCCCTGCCTTTCCTTCAGTCCTGGTAGAATAAAATGCTGCATAGCAACTCCACACAGAGTATCCAGGCTGCGGATATTTTTGCATTTGGATTTTGGATTGCTGGACACTTGGGGGGATGGAATGGCACTGGGCTCTATTTCAAGTTCAGCCTGGTGCTCTGCCCCTTTCTCTCTTTTCCTCTACTTTCCTACAGAGATCTTCTACAGCATAGAATGCTGCTAGAAAGTTGCCTTGAGAAGCCTCAGTAAATTTTTATCATTTGAAACCTGGGTCTCCATTTCATTGGGAAGTGCAAGGGAGGGCAAGGGTAAGTTTGTGGGTTGAGTGTTTAGAGCAGTTTTTGCTTCCAGTAACATGGAAGGTGACAGGAGTAGACGGGCTCAGTTAGCATGGATCCCTGGTCTCAGAACCTTTTAGCAAGGGAAGTTGTTTTATCTTTAGTTCATTATCATAGCTCCCAGCAGTGAGCGTGGACCCCAGAAAAATCAAAGCCATGATTCAGAGGAAGAACTGTGGGAGCAGAAACACAGAAGAAAAACAACTGCTTGACCACATGGGTCAAGGGAGATATGGCTGGGGATGGAGACTCTAAATGAACATCCTAATGCAAACACCAACAGCATGGAAATGGGTTCTGATCAAGGACACATGTAAAACCCAGTGGAATTGCACATAGGCTATGGGAAAGGGGAGGGGAGGGAGGGAAAGAATATGATTCTTGTAACCAAGGAATAATGTTCTAAATTGACTAAATAAAAATTTCTTTTAAAAAAAGCAGCATGACAATAAACTTCCCCTTCTAAAAAAAATTTAAAGCCAGGGTCTAGCCAGTTTCACTCCTCACATGAGGTCCCCAAACCCCCTCCTTTTCACACACACCCCAATCTGCTGTATTTGGTAATAACTGACTTTTCTTGACCAACCCACTGAAGCAAATATCTCCCTGAGAATCTGGGCTAGATGGTTACATATTTACCTGTGATTTGTTATCCTATGGAAAACTCTGTCTAAGCTTTGGAGAGATAAACTAAGTCATTTGTACTAAGATTGTAGATCATTACTAACCATTGTCCATGTAAAAAGCTTACCTAATCCCTTAGTCTACATCACTTTCTCTATAAAATACTAGCTGTGATCAATAAGCCTTGCCTCTGATTGCTACCAGCTTCAGTGGCCCTCCTGATGGGTGTCATCTTTCTCACCAAGTCTCATTCTCCTCACCCCTTCTAGACCACCAAATGTTTGTGAGGACCCTTTCGAACGCCCTGACACATTCTTTTTAGGAACTGAATTTACTTTTGTTTTGGAGAGTTTTGAAAATTTTTGGAGATTAGAGGAAATATCTAGTCCTCCATCTTATTGGTAACATCATCTGGAATCCCTTCTGCAGTTATTTTGAATGTAATCTCTCTTTCTAGCTGCTTATTTCTGTGTTTTATTAGTTTATATAGGAGTGCTGATAATTTATGTGGATTTACTTTATATCCCATAAAAGGGATTAAATATTTCAATTAATATTTGTTGACTCTAGGATTCTTTAAGTATGCCATCATATCATTTCCAAAAGGAAATAATTTTGTTTTCTTTTTGCATATGCTCTTTCCCTTAATTTCTTTTTCTTGTTTTATGGCTGGCTATAGCTAATGTTTTCAGTACTAGGTTAAGGAGTAGCAGTTATAACAGGCATGCTTGCTGTAGACCTGATGGTACTGGAAAGGTCTCTAGTTTTCCTTCATTACATATAATGTTTGCTCTTGGATTTTGATAAATGTTGCTTATTATACCAAGTATAGGTCCATTTACTTCTAATACCTAGAGTTTCTAGTAGAAATGAGTATTGGATTCTTGTGCCATGTCTTTTAGCACTTAATCTAAGGCTTATTTATTAAGTGATTGAAATGTGTTGTTACCTAATATCAGAGATAAGATAGGGTACAGGTGGTTTTAACCCCACTTTCACAATTTTGTTATTTACATAATAATATATTATATATAATATAATGTTGTTAATATATCAATATGTAATAATCATAACAATATTTGTTATTACAAATTTGTTATTGATCTTGGTAGCTGAAGACAAGGAAGACCTTTTCCTTTAATCAGCCTTGCCCAAACAAAGGCAAAAACAGGGAATCAATGGGACTGGTCATTTATATGAAAATAGAGGTTTATTCTACTATTTAAGTCAATGAAGGAAAAATGCAAGGCCACTCTGCCTGACACCACCATTACCCTACTTGAAGCTTTATTCATTGCTACCTTATCATATCATATCATTGCTATTTAATAATTAAACATACTCCAAGTCAACTCTTGGATTTCTTGGGAAAATAACTGACAAAGAGTGTCATCTTGTGTTGAGATTACAGAAGGCTTTCATTTCATGCTTGGAGACCTGAGGATAAAGAACACCAAAGAGCAATGAACATGGGGGAAGGGAATTCCTTTCCTTTCCCAGAATAGGGTGTTTAGATCAGTTTGAACCTTTCGTTGTCTATAGGGGTAAAAGATCTAGATGGTGTGATGGAAGACCAATGTGTCTATTCTGGGGTTCATTTTTCTTTGTTTCAACAGAGCACAGTGGTGCAGAGCAGTAGACTGAATTGTCTAATTCTAAAAGGCAGACATATGAGCAATATGTAAGATGGATGAAAAAAATGTCAGAGTCCTCAGGGAAGATATTCCTTTATAGTATGATGCACAGTGTAATAGATACTATTAGAGGGGGTATATTTGATGTGTAAGTGATAACTAATGGATCAGGTAGTTTTCTTCTTTTCTTTACCCTCCTCCCTTTTATACCTCCCTTCCTCCCTCTTCCAATCTCCCTTCCGCCCCTCTTCTTCCCTTCAGTTTCCCCTTCCCTCTTCTTCTTCAGCCTCCTTCTAAGTCCCTCAGGGTGAGCTATGATGTTTCAGAGGAAATACTCTTTTCTCTTCTTTATCTCAAGTAGAGGTTTATTGGGGAAAACAGGAAAAGATGGAGGATGGAGGTAAGAGGGTTGGAGGTTTCCCTTTTATCTACAGTGAATATTAGGTTGGAGCATATTGAGAGAAATGGCAATTCAGTCACTAGCATGAAACAGAGCAAGTCAGAGAGAAATATATGGACTATTGTCCTTCTTCTTCTGCCTTCATATCAGCCAGGCCACCTCCAACTTGATTATCCCAAGTCCCAGAGACAAACCCAGCTTCTTCCTTCAAAATCACCACCATCAGCCCAAAACCCAGGAAAACAGTCAGCAGTTGGCTCTTGCCTTCAACTGTTTCCAGGTCACATTCCAAAAGGAATCTTCCTTTGGTTGACAACTGATCAATCTCCAGCTTCTTGTCTTGCTTCTTGTCCTTTTGCATGCCTTATAATTTCTCTCCTCCACAGCAGGTCTGTGCTTGGTGCTTTGATTATAGGCAGAAGGCAATATAGGGAGGTAACAAAACTTAGGATATAATCTGAAAGAACCAGTTTTATTTTTGGAAGTGGTGACAAAGGGTGCTAGGTGATTAGGACAGAACTTCTAATACCAATTGGTAAATAAAAAGTGAATTTATTCAGTCCCTTACCATATTTAGTGAAACCTTATGTGTTAATTTACAATCTATTTGGCCAGAACATTGTTATATAGTATTTTTTCATAGGCCATGTTTTTCTATTCATAATGTGTTCTTAATTTTTTATTGCTACTTATCTTTCTTTTCTTATTTTGGGTTTCTTTATTTTATTATTTCTTCATTCGTTACATTATTTTTACATCTCTCATCCCCTAATTTCTCTTCCCACACCATAGAAGGCATCATCCAACAAGAATAAGTATGTATAAATTATGCCTTTCATGTTTCTATTTATCAGTTCTTTCCCTGGAGGTGGACAGTCACAAGTTATTCTTCAAATATTAATTCTGTATATACTGTTTTCTTTGTTCTACTTGTTTTGCTCTTCATTGTTTCAGGTAGGTCTTTCCAAGCTTAAGAAAAATTAACCTGCTCATATTTCTTATGGCACAGTAGTATTCTGGGTCTAAGGGTGCACACAGTTTTAGAGTTCTCTCTGTATAATTCCAGATCATTCTCGAAAATGATTGGATCAATTCACAGTTCTACGAACACACTATTAGTGTCTCCTTTTTCTCACAACCTTCTAACATTTGTCATTTTGTCCTTTTATCATTTTTGCCAATCTGATAAGTGTTAGATGATATCTCTGAATTGTTTTGATTTTTATTTCCCTGCTCAATAGTGATTTAGGATACTTTTTTCATATGCCTATACATAGCTTTGATTTCTTCATCCAAAAACTATCTATCCGTATCTTTTGCACATTTACCAATTGGGAGATAGTTTTTATTCTTATAAATTTGACAAAGTTCTCTAAATATTTTAGATATAAGACTTCTAGCCAAGAAATTGTCTATAAGTGTTTAAATAAATTTCCTGCTTTCCTTCTAATCTTGACTATATTGGTTTTATTTGTACAAAAATTCTTAAGTTTAATGTAACCAAAATTATTCATTTTACTTCTCACAATGCTTTCTATCTCTTGTTTATTCATAGTTCCATTCCTTTCCATAAATCTGATAGGAAATATATTCCCTGTTCTTCGAATTTCCTTATATCTCCCTTTATGTCTAGATTCCATGTGTATTTTGATCTTGAAGTTCTTAATACATCAATGATAGGATCGCAGATTTATAGCTAGAGGAGACTTTAGCAGCAACTCCCCTGTACATTTGAGAAAACTGAGGCACAGATAGATTTACGTCACAGAGCTAATGAGTGTCTTTGGGTCACTCAGTTAATAATAAGTGAGATCAGGTCTTTCTAATTCCTAGACCAATGCAGAACAACTGTCTTAATTAAGTCCAGTTTCAGTACCAATGTTAGCTGTGTTAATTAGGAAGTGAATGCTTTTCATCCCAATGCAGCCTAAGTGTAGGATTCCCTCGGTAGTCGTGATTATGTTGGCAAATTTGCAAAGTTGGGACAATTTGTTCTACAAAGTAGGCATCTCTGTAAACTACTGGTAGACAGAGGCAGATAACAGACCTGGGACTAAGTGAATGTAAACAATATTTGCTTCTTAATAAGGAAAATTCGAATCCATCTAAATATTAACAAAAAATGTTAAATGCGTTGCCTTTGGCTCTCATAACTCGGGTGGGCAAGAAAATTAAGGCGTACTGTTACAGAGGTTTCCTAGGGCATTTGGATGCTTTATTCCTTAGGAAATGCCTTTAGTCTGAATACAAGATCTCTTTATTCCTGTTCCCATTTTTCAGTGTCAACAGCTTGCTAAAGTAGCTCAAGGTGAAATAAGATTAAACACATGTAGAATCTTTTCAGTTTTATTAATGTGTTTTTTTGTTGTTATATCAACTAAGTTTTCCCTTACAGTTCAGAACTTAGAATTGTTTTTAAAGCAGAGACAAGAAGAGAAAAGAGGACAAACAATCAATGAATTGGAAAAAGTCTGACTTTCTGTGCTCCACAGGTGAGTTTCCTTCTCTGCAAAGAAGTGCAGGCGTTGTCCCCTCCCATCTCTTCTGCTAGAGAAAGCTTGTCCTTCATCATTTCAAAAACTAAAAATTTGTAGCTCTTCCAGTTTGCATTGCTGTAGTCATGTATATTGTTTCCTGGCTTTTTTTGCTTTATTTTGCGTCGGTTCATCTCTGTGTTCATGATATTCCTAATCACTCATCGCATAGCAATAATCCATTCCATTCACGTACCACAATTTATTTAGACATTTTCCAGCTGATGACAAGCTACTTTTTTCTAGGTTTTGCCTACGGAGCAAAGTGTTGCTAAAAATATTTGCTGTCTATAGAACCCTTTTGACACCTACTTTCTTAGAGTATATAAATACCAGCTGAAGCTCTTCAGTCAAAGGTATGGATAGTATAGCCACTAGTTTTGCAGAATTCTATCTATATTGCTTCTCAGAATGATAATACACATTCTCAGTTCCAACAATGCATTTGATTATCTCAACATTTTGTTAACTTTGCCAGTTTTCTAGATATTAGGTGAAACCTCAGTGCTATTTTGGTTTGTCCTTCTCTTACTGTTAGTGATTTGAAGCAATATTTATAATTTTATAAATTAATATATAATATAATATAAATAATACAAAATTTAAATATATTTTATAATTATAATTTTATAAACTTGTTAAGAGTTTGCAATTTTTTTCTTTGAGGAGAAAGGAAGGAAACAAGGAAACAAGCACCTACTATGTGCTAGGTGCTATATTAAGTACTCTATAGATTCCATGAAGCTAATTTTTGTACCCTTAGTATTCTGCCTCTGAGAGTTTTAGTTCACTCGGAATATGGTGGTGGATCAGACTCCTACTTTCTTGCTGCAGTCTTCCCTCATACCTAGCTGTGCTCCTTTATAAGAAACATGATATTGTTGTATTTCCTCTGATCCATATTTCCTCCTTTGTATTTCCTATTATCCATACCATCTATAATCAAAAGATTATCTGAAAGCCTTACCCAAACCTTTGTGGTTTTCACATTTAGAAATCCTGTGTAACTCAAGCATGATGGGCTACCTTGTATGCAGTACATCTGATCTCATGAGACATCTGATCTATCCAAATAAAACTTATTAAATTTTCCTGACTCAGTTTCTCTAGTTTGACATTTGGTGTCAAAAGCAGGATTTTGACAATGGACTTCTCTGCCCAGTCCCAGGAATGGGCCTCAGGCACTTTGTAGAGCTAGTCCATAATCTTGTTACCTCCTCTTAGGTTGGTAAGTGATTATTCCTTGCTTAAAAATCCAGGCTCCTGTCTCTTTTGGTCAAGTCTATACTTTTATTTGGACATTTTTTCTCTCTTTCCCTGGAGAATTTGGGTTCATCTATGGAGGAGCCCCTTAAGGTCACTATTGCAGACTATTGCAAAATGATGGTCCAGACACATGCAGGTTTCTAAATCATTGGACCGTCTTGGATTAAACATGATATCAATCACTGTTGGTCATACTAGGGATAAAAATAAATTTTCTTAGCGATTGTCTAGACAAAGAAACAAAAAAGACAAAGGTGTCTGGATGAGATGCTTTTAGCAAGTGACTCGAGTCAATGAGTTGAAAATCAGAATCCTAATTTTCTTCCCTGAATGAAAAGATTACTAACTTATATAGTACCTTACAAGTCCTCTTCTTCAGAAAAAAAATACCCCTCAGAAACTTTATCCTTTCCTTCCCCCAAAATCAGTTCCTCCATTTCCTTGTAAGATCAAGAAGAAATCCTCTTGGATTCCAGCAACTTCCAGCTAGCCAAAGAGTGTCTCGTCCCCTGGACAAAGGTCAAATTATGGGCAATGGCTAAGGAACTCCCCAAAGTTCATGAAAATCTGTCAGGTTTTGCCAAACAATTCCAGCTCACTGTTACTATATTGCCCAAGCATCCCTGACATTTACCAACTCATCCAGGTCTTCCTTGGCCCAAAGGAGACAAACCACTGGTTCCAAATTGCTCATTGGAATGATCCACTGGAACATCTTTAAGCCATTTCTAATGGTGATTTAACTTTAGATAAACATTTACAAGAGGATAGTAAAATTGGCTGCAATTTGGTCAAAGCCATCCCAAAAGCCATTCTGAAAGCAATTGACTAGGATAAACTTCAATCCTATTGCCTGAATCCAGACAAAAGCCTCTTTTATTTCTACAATGTATTCCTCTCCACTTTCTGGATGCAGATAGGAGCTTATGACTTTAACTCTATGTAAATGGGTTACCAAAAAAAAATCCCAATGATCTACTTAGTCAAAAGAAGCAATGTTGATTTGATAATCTACTTCTCCCTTGTACATTCTTCATTTGACCTCCTGACTGAGAGCAACTTTAATTGAGGAGAAAAATAAAAAGAAAGACAAAATTATGAAGGTACAATTAGAACAATTACATCTCTGACACCCAGGATTGGAAACCTTGGCACCTGTGACTTTGCTCTGGTGCCCTAAGAAGGTCTGTTTCTATTGTAAGAAGCTTAGACATATCAAAAAAGACTGCCTAGCCCTTCAGTGCGGGCTTCTTAATCAATCTCTCCCAGGTCCTTTTAAGTCTTCCTCCACTACTTTTGTTGGCAAAATCTCCTACTAATCCTCAGTAGAGGAACCCCAATCCATGACAGGGCTCTGAAGAGGCTGATATCTTCCCAGTCTTCTCTATGTATATCACTGTGGGAAATGTCTCCACGAACATCTTATCCCACCCTGTTGAAATTGTAGTTGGCAAAGATGTAGGCTATTCTTTTTTTTTTTTTAGCTTCTTCCCCAACAGTATCCTCACATTTCTTTTTTTCTTTCTTTCTTTCTTTCTTTCTTTTTTTCTTTCTTTCTTTCTTTCTTTCTTTCTTCCTTCCTTCCTTCCTTCCTTCCTTCCTTCCTTCCTTCCTTCCTTCCTTCCTTCCTTCCTTTCTTCCTTTCTTCCTTTCTTCCTTTCTTTCTTTCTTTCTTTCTTTCTTTCTTTCTTTCTTTCTTTCTTTCTTTCTTTCTTTCTTTCTTTCTTTCTTTCTTTCTTTCTTTCTTTCTTTCTTTCTTTCTTTCTTTCTTTCTTTCTTTCTTTCTTTTTTGCTTTTTTCCTTTTATTTTATTTATTTAGTTTTTTAAACATTGTTTTATTTGGTCATTTTCATACATTGTTCATTGGAAACAGATCATTTTCTTTTCCTTCCCCCCAAACCTCCCCCACCCCTTCCCTAGCCAACGTGGGATTCGTCTGGGTATCCCAAGTGTCCTTGCTCTGAACCCATTTCCTTGTTGTTGATATTTGCATTAGGGCGCTCATTTAGCGTCTCTCCTCGAGATGTAGGCTATTCTTAACCCCACATATTTACTGTTTGAGGCCCATCAGAGTAACCACAAATTTTAGATTCTGGAGATCTCTGATCTTGTCCAATCTTGTGTGTGTGTGTGTGTGTGTGTGTGTGTGTGTGTGTGTGTGTGTGTGTGTATGTGGGGGAGTTGGAGTTACCATTTATTTTTCTTTTTATATATATAATGTTATGTAATATGTAACATAATAATAAGATAATATGATTTATTAAAAAGATATAATAAATATCCTTACCTGGATTCCAACTCTGGAATGCACTATTTCCTTCCCTTGCCTGGCTTTTTTCTTCGGCCAAGATTTTCTTGAACAAAATATTACAAAAAGTATCAAAAGTATCATAAAAAGTATCCAAAAGTATCAAAATATCACAAAAGTATCACTATAGATTTCACCCCATTTGACAAGATATTTCTTTCCCCTCTTCCTTCAAAAGATATGCCCAAGATTTTCCTCATCTACCTTGTTCACGACCACCCCCTTCCCTTACTACTAAGAAATAAGGTTCTTTCCTCTTTATGGGTCCTTGACAGCACTGACATTGGTCAGGCACTGTGTACCTCTTATAGTTAGTTATCTGAGTCTCTCTAAATTGCCCCCTATTATTCCCCACTCTCCAGTAGGATATTCAATGAAATCTATTAGAAGGGCAGTTGTGGGATTGTCTCATTTGTGCCAGTCTTCACTAAGAAGCAAAGGAATTATTTCTCCTACCACAAGGTCCTTAATCTGGGCCCCCTACTTTCCAGACCTCCTCATTCCTGGGGGAAATCCCCTTTCCCCCATGCTGACTTTAATGCTCTTATAGAGCTTTGGGATGCTCAAAGACTCCCTTACAATCACAATGATCTCATGGAGCATCCTCCTCTTGGCCATACTCTTTGTAGTTCCCTTTTCTGGTTCAGTGGGACTATTATGCAAGTAGAGTTCTGTTAATGAATCAGGCTTTGTTCACACCCAGATATCTCAGCTCATTGAAATTCTTCATTTCCTGGAAGCCCCTACTCTTGGAGTCCCCTTTTCAGTGGTGGAGCCCTTAAGGCTGGGTTCCTTTTGGGAGACTCTTCAGGGTTGGATTCGCTTATTTCTGGAGCCCATCTTCTACTCCTCATCTGTCTACTCCTCTTCTACTTGTTTGTGAGGATATTTCTGTTGATTATTTCATGATGTTTGCAAGCATTGGCAGACACAGAGCCCACTCTGGCCAAGAGGGAGGACTATGAAGCTGATTTTTATACCCTCAATATTCTGCCCTTTCAGGGCTTCTCAGTCCATTTAGTTCACACAAAATATGCTGGTGGATCAGAATCTTACTTTACCCTCTAGCCTTTTGCTGTGGGCTCTTGTTACCCTTTCCAAGAAACATTATATTATTCCGCCATTTGTATTTTTTTCCATATCTGTACCATCTGTAACTGAAAGATTATCAGCATCCTGCATGCCTTGCCTAAACCATTGTGGTTTTTCCCTTTATAAATAGTATAATTCAAGCATGATGGGCCTCCTTGTACTTAAGTATAGTCCTGGTTCACACTCATGAGTTCTTTAATCTGTCTAAATAAAACATTTATTAAAATTTTCCCAACTTTGTTTCTCTAGATTTACGATCCTCACAACAACCCTGGAAGGTAGGCATTATTATTATCCCCGTTTTACAGTTGAAAAAACTGAGGCAGACAGAAGTTAAATGACTTGCCCAGGATCATACAACCAAGAAGTACCTGGGGCAGTATTTAAAGACAGATTTCCTGGTTCCTGGTCCAGCATTCCAACAACTGTATTACCTAATTGTTGATTATTTGTTTTCTTTTATTTGGTTCTCCCTATTGGAATATATATTTCATATTAAAGCTTTATCAGACATATCTAATACGAAGATTTTTCTTGTTTGACCAATTCCCTTATCTTAGATGTATTGATATTTTTTGTAAAAAAAAACTTTCAATTCCATTAAATGAATTTCTAATTTATATGGTAAGAGGGTATTTGGTTTATCCTTTGTTTGTTTAAGGACTCACCCCTCTCCTATAACTATGAATAATATATGATATTCATGTCATCTTGATTTTTTTTATAGGATTGATCTTTACTATTCAGGTCAAATATTCATTTTAAATTTATTGTGGAATATGGTATAAAATGATGGGCTCAGTCTGCTTTCTTACAGATGACCCTTATTTTCCTAGAAATTATTATCAAATAAAGAATTCTTTACTAAGTAGCTTGTAATAGTTAAATTAGTTTCTCTACTAAAGTATTATATTTTTAGAGGTTTATTAAAGATTATTAGAAGTCAAAGATAAAGAAAATACAAAATAAGAAAGCACGTGCCTAGGCACAGAGCCCATTCACAGCCACTTACATCTTGCCTGCGTGTGCTTAGAAGCGGAAGCAGAGAGCCCAGGTTGGTGGTACAGTCAGTTTAAATACAAATTTTGTTCTTGGCCCAGGTGGGGATTCAGGTGAGATTATAGGGCATTCTGGGAAGTGCCAAGGACTTCTGGGGATTGAAGTCTGGGGTTCAAATCTCCATTTTTACAAACTGATATGTTCAAGTTTATTGAACACTGAGTTATTTAATTCAATTTTTTAAGATTCTTCCTTGTCTATTATTTTATCATTGGTCTACTTTTTCTAATTTTTAACCAGTACCAAATGATTTCAATGTTATTGTTTTGTAACATGAAAATTTGAGATTGAGAAGTGACTTCTTCATTCAAACCTTTTCTTTTTATAATTTCCCTTATATTCCAAATCTTTTGTTCCTCCAGCAGCATTTTGTTGTTATTTCATCTATCTCCAGGGTAGTTTTATTTGTATAGTTTTAAGTTTGTAAACTAACTTTGGTTGTCATCCTGTTTTGATTATATGGACCTGACCTTGTCATAAGTATGTAATATTCCACCAGCTATTTAAACTGATGATTATTTCTTTAAAGAACATTCTTTGGTGGAGCCAAGAGAGTGGAATAGAGGTAGCAAGCCAGAAAAACTCTCCCAACATTGTTCTCTAAACAACTTTAAAATAACACCTCAAAACTAATTTTGAAGTGGCAGAGCCAACAAAAGGTTGGAGTGAGACATTTTTCCAACTTAAGACAATTTAGGAGGTCCACCACTCATGAGGCTGTGTCTGTGATTGCCTCTCCCTAGTCAGCCCTCAAGGTATGTGTCCTTCCTTGTTGCCACCTTGCCACATCAATGGGACCTAAGGCTGGAGTTCCTCAGGCTGCTTCCTGCTACCCCAGAGGACCCTCTGTGATCTCCTTGCCCCCCAATGGGAAAATAACAACTATTAGGAGTTCTTCTGCTTTCTACGGGGACAGAGTGTCTCCATAAGGTTGTAAGCCATTCCTGCCACTGCCAGGCCCAGTTCTAGACCCCCTTCCCCAATGGCGGGCCCCTCTCTGCTTCCCCATAGAGAGAGCTGCTGAGAATCCCCATCACCACTGCTTTCCTGTGTTCTAAAAGAGCCCTGAGAGTGCTTCTGCTTCTGGAGCCCGAGTGTCCTCGTATCCTGGGGTCCAGGGCTGTAGGTCAGAGTGGTGTGTCCTTGGCTGGCCTACCACCACCCATGAAGTCAGAAATTGCCATAAAGAAAGAATGGGGGAACTTCCAAAGATTCTGGCTGATTATGAAAGGGCGCAAGGTCCCTTCCTGTCAATGGCCATTTTCTACTGTGTACGGTCTGTGTAATCTATTCCATTGATCCTTTTTATAGAACCAGAAAAAAGTAACAAAATTCACCTGGAAGAACAAAAGGCTCAAGCATACTAACTAAGGGAAATAATTGGGGGAGGCAATGAAAGAGGATGACCTACTGCTACCAGATCTCGAACTACAAAGTGGTAATGATTGAAGCAATCTGTTACTGGTTAAGAAATACGCAAATGGATCAATGGAATAGATCACACACACAATGAGTGCACAGTAGAAAATGGTCATAGCAAGGTTCAATAAACCAAAGACCTAAGCTTTGGGTACAAAACCTCAATATTTGACAAAAACTGCTGGGAAAGCTAGAAAATAGTTTGGCTAAAAGTAGGTATCAACCAAGATCTCACCATATATGCCAAAATAAGGTTAAAATGGGTACATGATTTAGACATAAAGGGTGTTGCCATAAGCAAATAAGAGGAACATGGAATAGTTTTTCTTTCATGTCTTTGGAGAAAGGAAGAATGTATGACCAAACAAGAGATAGAGAGCATTATGGGATGTAAAATGGATAGTTCTGATTCCATGAAATTAAAAAGTATTGCACAAAGCCAATGCAACCAAGATTAAAAGAAAAACAAAAAACTGGGCAAAAACATTTTTTATAGAAAATGTCTCTATGAGTGAGAAATCCCCTAACCCCTTTTATGATGATTAGATTTTAATGTTAGCAGCAATATTGAATTAATCATAGTTATAATTTTAGGATAGTTAAATAATGTTAGTATAAGTAAATTAATAGTAAAATACTGCTTATGATTGTAATTATTTAGTTTAAATTTTAAGATGTGATTCAATTAAACTACTGTTTTAATATAGCTAGTCATTGTTAGTCAGCATTTAGTGAATAAGGCCATAAACTTTTAACCTTGTTATATCATGGTCACTTTCAGCTTTAATCACATGATTGTCTTTTTCATACAGAAAGTGGCTTAGCATCCCTTCCCCCTAACTTTAGTCTATGTAGCTATCAAATGACCAATTCAACCAATGAATATTACTTTTCCTTTTGTTTATTTTTATCCTGGTATATAAGCTTCAATGAATTATTTCTACACTGATACATATGTTGTGATGTTCTTTTGGAAATACAGGAGACTGTCTTACAAGGCTCGGGGTCTTTGGTCTTGACCAGAATCTGGCTTTATTGTTAGACTGGCCCTCTCTCAAGAAACCTATTTCTTTTTGACTCTCATTTGCCTTTCTGCACTTAGAAATTTCACAACACTGACAAGGTCTCACTTCTCAAGTATATAGATACCTGAGTCAAATTAATAAGAATACAAGCCATTCCCCAATTGATAAATGGGCAAAGAATATGAACAGGCAGTTTTCATATGAAGAAGTCAAAGCTATCTCTAGTCATATGAAAAAAAAATGTTCCAAATCACTAATGATTAGAGAAATGAAAATTAAAAGAACTTGAGATAGCCCCTCATACCTAATAGATTAGCTAATATGACAGAAAAGGAAAATGATAAATGTTGAAGGGGATGTGGATGTGGTAAAATTGGGAGTCTGGTGCACTGTTGGTAGAGTTATGAACTGATCCAAACATTTAGAGAGCAATTTGGAACTATACCCAAAGGACTATAGAATTGTACATATACTAAGTCTGTTTTCCAGAAATTTTTTTAAAAAGTAAAGGATGAAATGGAAATTGAGAGAAATGTCTATCAGTTAAGGAATGACTGAAAAAGTTGTGGTAGATGGTTGTGATGGCATAGTACTGTGCTATAAAAATGATGAGCAGCAGGATGCTTTTAGAGAAAAACCTAGAAACACTCAAGAACTGATGCAGAATGAAGTGAGTAAAACCAGGAGAACACTGTACACAGTAAAAACAACATTGTATAAACAATAATTGGGAATGGCTTAGCTAATCTCAGCAATATAGTGGTTCAAGACAATCCCAAAGGACTCATGAAGAAAAATAAAGAACAGATGGAATCAGAATGTATACCATTTTCACCTTATTTGCTTCATAAATTTCTTTTTTGTGTTTTCTTCTGCAATGTGATGCATATAGAAATTTGTTTCTTATGAAAGAATGTGTAGCCAATACCAAATTGCTTACTATCTCAAGGAGAGGGGAGGGGAAGGAGGGAGCTTAGATGATTTCCATATTATTTAGACTGCAAAAATTCTTCTTAGATGCATATGTGTAAACAATAATTTTATTTCTTAAATTGTGTTTGATTTCAATAGTATTTCCAAATAGCAATGTAAGATGAATTTCCTCTCCTAATACAGAAAAGTCATAAATAATAATAAGTATTCATTTAAAAATAAATCCAAGTTTATATATTTTGGAATAATAAGACAAAATAGCTACAAACTGAGATAAGAAATTCTTTTAAAACACCAGTTTGATACAGTAAAAGGAATGTGAGATTACAGTGAGAAGAGACATATTCAACTAACATTTAATTGAATAATTGTGAGCAAGATATAGGAACTGTCTGTTTCACCTGTAAAATGTGGATAACACCAGTAATACCTACACAGAGTTGTGAGAATCAAATGAGATTGTGTAGGGAAAGCACTAAATTAATGATTACCATTAATTCATTTTAAGTAGAAAAAAATTTTCAAAAAATGCTGACTTTTCTTCTATGAAGTCTGATAAAAGGAGAAATTTGTCAGACTAAACTCGTGTTTTTGTGTTAACTACAGTAGCCATAACTGCAGTGCTTGGACTTTACAAAGTCCATTTTGGTCAAACATTAAAGTAGTCATTTGACTAAAAGCTTAAAATAGCCTGAATGTGGACTCTGGACAGAGTCAATTTCCTCATATATAAAAACTCGGAGCCTTATCTATTTCAGTAAATGTAAGATAATTTTATTGCTATACTAGGCTCTATTAATTCCTAGGTGCTAGAGATATTAAAAATAGAAAGTAAGGTACCAACGTAAATGTTCTTTTTCAAATCTCAAAATTACAAAAACAGTATTATCTGCCATGTAAATCTTCAAATTAGAGACATTCATTCCAGCATGAGGAAATTCTTCGAGACTTCAAATACTTTAATTCCTTGCAATTTCATTGGTGTGAACATTCCTGTTTACACCAAAGATGATCATAACTCTCCCATGACTTAATTGTCTTTGAGAGTTTCTTTGGTTGAAAACTCAATAATCCTGTGACCAGAGCCTTCTAAGCTTAATTCAGTTGGTCATTTGTCATAATAAAAAGTTTCCCAATCAGTGTCACTGTAGTTTGGCTTCTTCTGAAGTAGACTCCAGAATCGAGGATTGCCTGTATACTATGCCCATATTTGCACAAGAGGAGTATTTTAATACAGGATTAAACCATTGATTAAATTATTTTCATCTGAATAATATTTTTAGTAACTTCAATTTCACAACTGACTTAGATTATTTCCAAATGTCTAAATTTATAAAATTTCTCCTTTTATTTATAAAATTTATATTTATAAATTTTTTTATAAAATATCTCCTTAAAAGATATTCCTTTACTTTACTGTTCATAGTTCTATATTAAAATCTCTGAGCCCAAATTCTTCCAGACAGTAATCATATGCATATGCTAAAAATATGTCTGGGAAAAGCTTCTTTTTGATTAAACAAGAAGCAGTTGAAGTGTCATAAGAAGTAAAAGGAGTCATTCATGTAAATTCAATTTCTCTTTTTAGAAAAGAATCCATTGCATTTATTTAAAAATAGAAATGAGTAGCTTTGCTATCTTGTGATTTGTGACACCAATTATTCAATCAATCAGTTTTATTATCTACTCTATGTCAGAAATAGAACCAGACCAGGGAATATAAAAGCATAGAGGAAATAAAAATAGTGTTTATCTTCAAGAAGTTTACATTTACATTTAATTGAAGGAAAAAGTATGTACACCCATATAACTTTAAACACAGTATATACATACATATAAATATAAAATTATTGTGGGGATGGAGGTAGGAACTTGAGGGACTCAGGAAAAAAAACTTTGTATAGATAGTAATGCTTGAGCTGATCTCTTAAGGAAATTACAGACAGAGGTGAGGAGGTTTAGAGATGGAAGATGGAGTGTTGTGTGTGAAGAACCACAAGGAAGCCAGTTTGGCTGAACCACAGAGTGTGAAAGGGGAAAAATGTATAATTAAGCTACAAAAGTAGACTGGTTAGAGTCAGACTGAATAGAAGACTGAATTCATGGATGGCTGAATTGAATGAATGAATGAATGAATGAATGAATGAATGAACGAATGAATGAATGAATAGCATGAATGAAACACCATCTTCCAGCCATTGTGTTAAGTGCTGAGGACACAAATAAAAAAATTAAGACAGTAACTGCTCTCAAAGAGCATATTTATGAATTTGGGAGTATATTTATAAAGGACTATATTTATACATATACATATAAGGGTAATTAGTGGAAGTCACAGGAACAGTGAGAAGACCTGTAAGGAAGTTATTCTTTACAAAAGCAACAATAGCACTGATTTGATTATAATTCTCAAAGAAAGATGGAAGTCGGGGAAGATGAGGACTGTTAAAGGAAATATGCACATAATAGCACAGCCAATAATTACAGTGGATGACCGGATAGCCTATGAAACATGGCCTGATGTTGTCATATACTCAGTTATATGATGTAGGATTAATTTATCCATCTGGAAAGTTAAGGATGAAGGATGAGAATTCCAAAGCTGAATAAACATGCTCTTTGGAGATACTATGATTTGTGGGGTGCAGCAAGCCGGGTACATGAGAAAATGGCTAAATATGGGATATGAAGCAGGGCCTAGAGCCAGCTAGATGAATTATGAAAGACCTTAACTACAAAACCTCCTAAGTAAAATAGTAGATTTAATAGTCAGTGGAAAAGTTAAGTTATTTTTATTGATTCTCTAGGATTTTCTAAGCAGACTTTATTGCCTACAAATGTAGATAGTTGATACTACTTTGCCTCTGTTTATTTGCTTAATTTATTTTTCTTCTATTTTTTGCTATAACCAGCATTTCGAATACTATGTCAAATATTAGTAGAGACAGTGTTTTATCTGTTTCACCACAGTTCAAATTGTGAAGGCTCATAGTGATTCTGACTTTCAAGTAATGTTAGCTCTTGGATTTAAATGATTGATTTTGTAGTTTTTTAATCATATAAAGGAAAGGACCTGTCATTACAAAGGTATTTAGTATTTTTAATATAACTGTGTTAAATGATAAATGTTTTTTATACATCTATTTATGCAATTCTGGTTTTTTACTCCAATTATTGTTCCATTTTGAATTTTTCCATTTTTTTTAATTATTCCAATTATTACTAGATATTTAAAATGTTCAATTTTCCCAATTATTATTGAATTGTTCCAATAGTTCTCTAATGTCAAGCAATCCTTGCATCACTGCTATATATAGAACTCAGTAATATTGAATAATTTTTTACATACTGCTATAGTTTCTTTGATAATAATTTAGAAGGAGTTTGATTGATCAGCTTCCTTCCCTAATTTTATTCATAATTTAAGTGACTTGGGGATTCTTTGTTTTTGAAACAATTGAAAACTCATTTACAAGTCCATCTGGACCCAAAATCTGTTTCTTTGGGATTTGTTCAATTTGATTCTTTCGTTTCTATTAACAATTGGGGGATTTTATATATTTGTAAATATCTGATCATTTCTTTTGAGATTTCAGAATTAGTTGGTAGACAAAGAATTTTATATAGACAGATCTGAAAATGTCATTTATTTCCTTTCCATTCATTGTAAGTATTTCCTTCTCATTTTTAACTTCATAATTTTGCTTTCATTTCTTAAAAATCATTAGGTAATAGTTTGTTGGTTTTATTTGTCTTTTAAATATCAGTTTTGTTCAGTGATTCAATCATGCTTTGTAAAAATTTATTGCTGCTTTGATTTTCAGGCTTCCTATTACTCACTTAAATAGTTTCTTTATCTCTGGTTAAGATGAAGTCAGCTCTAAATTTTCCTCTGAAGATTGCTTTAACTACATGTTTTCACTACTATCATTTTATTTTATTTTTTAAAATTAATTTATTTAGTTAATTTAAAACATTATTCCTTGGTTACAAGAATTACATTATTTCCCTCCCCAGCACATAGTAGGGTTTTGGATTTTAATCCACTCTGTGATTCACTTGCATTTTGTGGGTGAGTTCATTCCATTCACATTCAGAGTTATGATTACCAGTTGTGTATTTCCCCGCACTTTAATTTCTACTCCTAATTCTGCCTTTTTTTCTTTCATTATTTCCTTCTACACCAGGGTTTTGTTTTTAATCAGTCTCCCTAATTCCCACCCTTATTTTACTTCCCTTTCTTCCCCCTCCCTTCTTATTCACCCCTTATTTTTCTTTACAGTCTTTTTAAACTACCCCCCCCCACCATCTCCATTCCTTATACTGCTTCCCTCCCCACCAGTCACTTTGTTACCCTTCTACTTCCCTATAGGGCACAAATCAATTCTCTGCCCCAATGGATTGGATTGTTCTTCCCTCTTTGAGTCAATTTCAATGCATGTAAGAGTTGAGTATTTCCTATCTCCAACCTCTTTACCTTTCCAATGTATTGATGTTCTTCTCCCTCCCACCATGAGCTTCTTTGTGACATATAAATTTACCCCCTTTTGTTTCTCTTCCCATTTCTTTTAGCATTAACCTCTTTTTTAGCTCTAGTTGTGTGTGTGTATATATATATATATATATACTTATACATATATTTGTATTTATGCATACATATATCTATATACATATTTATGTCTTGGCATTTAATCCTATGCAATTTGTCACTGTTCCCTCTAAATGTAATTCTTCTAGTTGCCCAGGGAATAATAACGATTTTTAAGAGTTACCAATGATCTCTTTTCTTATAGGGATACATAACATTTTAACTTATTGAGTCTCTTAAAAAGAGTTTTTGTTTTTTGTTTTGTTTTTCTTTTTTTCCTCTTAATTACCTTTTGATGATTCTCTTGAGTTGTGTGCTTGGGCATCAAATTTTCTGTTCAGGTCTGGTCTTTTCTTTACAAATGTTTGGAAATTCTTCTATTTTGTTAAATGACCATACTTTCCCCTGTAAGAATATAATCAGTTTTGCTGGGTAGTTGATTCTTGGTTGTAGACCTAGTTCCCTTGCTTTCTGGAATATCATATCCATGCCTTTTGGACCTTCAGTGTGGATGCAGCCAGGTCCAGTGTTATCCTCACTGTGGTTCCATGGTATCCGAATGACTTCTTCTTGGCAGCTTGTAATATCTTTTCTTTGGTCTGATAGTTCTTAAGTTTGGCTATAACATTTCTGGGTGTTGTCAGTTGGGGATTAAGTACAGGAGGGAATCTGTGGATTCTTTCAATCTCTGCTTTTCCCTCTTGTTCTAGAATATCAAGGCAGTTTTCTTGGATAATTTCCCATAGTATGATATCCAGTCTTCTTCTTTTGTCATGGTCTTTTGGTAGACCAATGATTCTTAAGTTGTCTCTCCTAGAACGACTTTCTAAATCTTCTGTTTTGTGAAGGAGATGCTTCATATTTTCCTCAATTGTTTCATTCTTTTGATTTTGTTTTATAGTGTCCTGCTGCCTTGTGAAGTCGCTTGTTTCTAGTTGTATTCTGGTTCTTAAAGACTGGATTTCAACCCTGGCTTTTTGGTCATCCTTTACCTTCTAGTCTGATTTTCTTTGGAGGTCATCATTCATCTCCTTTGCCTCATTTTCAAGCTGGTTGATTTTGCCTTTCAAGATACTATTTTCTTGTTTTAGTTCAAGTGCCTCTGTTTCTAGATGACTTATCTTAGTTTTTAAGTTCTTTTCCCAGTTGTCTTCAGCTTCTCTTAATTGTGTTTTGAATTCTATTTTAAGTTCTTCCAGAGCCTTCATCCAATTCACTGGGGTTTCTGTTTTGTTTTGTTTTGTTTTTTTGCTTGGAGTTCCCTCATCCTTCTCTGTTCTGTTTACTCTTTGTTCACTGCCTATATAGAAGATGTTGATTATAATTTATTTTTTTTGTTGTTTGCTCATATTTACCACTTCTTTACTCCCTGCTGTTGCTTGAACTCTTGCTCCTCTCTTTTTTTGTGTGGTTTTTGGCTTTTCTTTCCACCTTCACCCTTGGCACTTTGTCAGTAAATTGCTGGGTGCAGTCTGTGGGGGAGGGTTGTTGGAGCTTGACCTTCCCTGCCCTCTAGAGACTTTGATGGGATTAAGTCCAGCAGTCTATGAGGGAGGGGTTTTGGAGCTTGAGCTTCCATGCCCTTGGAAGGCTTTGATGGGATTAAGTCCAGCTGGGTTGCTGAATGTGCCCTGAGGCCAAAACCTTGGGAAGGGGATGGGGCAATATGGAGTGTCTCTGCTGCTGCACCTATGCCTCCCACTCTGTACTCTGTGTTTCTTCTCTAACTGCTTCTCCACTGCCTGTGTTGGATGCTCTCAGCCTGGCATAGCTTTGTAGGCAAGGTACCCCCTCCAGACCAGCACCTTTGCCCGCCCAGATGTTCCAGCTGCTGCTGGAGTCTTAGTGCTCTAAGTGGGGAAGGGGTCTCAGGACCTTTTTTCTTCCCCTTAAATTGGAGTGTTCTCAAATTCCAGCTTTTGGGGATATACCTTTTAAGTTGAGTCAAGCAGGAGGGTTCCTTGGCTATGTCTTGTTGTTAGGTTTGATTTTCAGTCCCCTAGGAGCATTTAGTTTATAATTGGTAAGGAAGGGGTTTCAGAGGTCTGAACTTTTGCTGCCTCTAGGCTGCCATCTTGACTCTGCTTCCACTACTATCATTTTAACAAATATAATTATTGTTGCTGTGCTTTAGTCTCTGAATCACTTATTATTTTGTAAGTATTTATTTAGGTCATTTAGATCTGTATCTTTTTTCACATCTCCTTTATTGGTTATAGTTTTATGGTATTATGGACTATAAGAGGATTATTTAATGCTTTCACTTTTCTGAACATAATATATATTTTAAATTTAAATTTTGTTTTTAAAAATATTTTTCCATGTTTACATGATTCATTTTTCTTTCCCTCCCCTCTTTACTCTCTTCTCCCAGAACCAATAAGCAATTCCATTTGATAGCTATTTTCATATCATTCATTTTTACCATAGAACTGAAATCCCAAATCATATATCCATATAAACAAGTGATAAGTCATAAGTCATAGGTTGTTAGGTTTTTTTGTGTTTCCACTCCCATAGTTGTTTTTTTTTTCTCAATGTTGATAGCATTCTTTCTCATAAATCCTTCAGGAATGTCCTATATTATTGTATTGCTACCAGTAGTAGAGACCAGTACATTGGATAGTTCCACAATTTTTCACATTCAGTGTACAATTGAACATGATACATTTTTATAGGTACCATTCATGCTAAAAAAAAATGTAATTTGAAGATCCCCATGAAGAAAAATGACATAGAAAATATAATTTTTCCAACATTCTTTTTAAATTCTGAAATTTCCTTATTTATCTTTATCTTAGATTTGTCAAGTTCTGAGTTACATTTAAGCCACCCACAATTAATATTTTATTCTTCGGTTATTTTACATTTCCACAAGCTTTTTCTACTATCACTTAAATCCAATAAAACTTAGTAAATATTTAATATCATTATATTTTATTATCTTTTCATAACATAATTTCCTTATTTGTCTCTTTTGACAATATCTGTTTTACCCAGTCAATTCCAAAATTGCTGGTTTTTTTTTAATTCAG